>NW_028321896.1:2254444-2585833 GCF_036245765.1 Copidosoma floridanum
TCTGTGCTTCATTGAGTAAACACATGTGGGAATTAGGCGAACTTGCAATCATACTAAAAATGTATTTGACAGTCAAGCTCGCCGATTAAATGCCAACTATATTTTCAACATCAGCCGAGTGGACTTAGTGTTTTGGGCAACATTATTTATTTTAATTGAATAAAAACTGTTAGTTGAATAGGGTTGCCAATCAGTGTGCATACTAATTTTTTGATTTTTTATTGAATTTTTGAAAAGCAGATACCGGGGGGGTGGGACAACATTTTTTTTGTAAATATAAGACAAACTTTGATAATTTTATTCCTTGTCATATAAATTACTCGGTGCAGTAGGTGCAGCGTAAAGAAAAACACCATTATAGATCCTTACTAAAACTATTAGCATCAGTTTTTGATTAGACAAGAAGTCTTTAATCCATTTTTGAATTTATTTGCAATTAATGAGACTTCAATTAGAAGCAGATTGAATGGAGAGGATGGAGCACACGTATGTGAAAAATAAAGCTGATAACTAAGCAAGCCTGCACTTATGCTAGCCGTCATTCAGCAAAGCCGAGCGTGCAACCATTAATGCTCAAAGAGTAAGAGTTTTGACGGGACATTGTTTACTGTAATAGCGAAAATTGTATAGCAACAGCAACTCTGTGATCAATTGATAGGATCCAGCAGGTGTGCAGGTCTTTGTTGATAAGAAAGCAAATAATTTTCAGAAAACGGATTTTTAATGAGACTTTGAAATAGAATATCGAGTTCTATGTGTAACAAAATATACATGAATAAAGGCCATAGCGAGATGTGTTTAAGCAGTTACGTCATAATAATATCAATTACGTCGAAATGACCCACCACCCAAAATTCTGTTTAGGAGGTCAAAATACATTAAAAAAATTAATTAATCGAATGTTTCACCCGCAAAATTTATTTTTGGTATTAAATTTGATTGAATTATTCAATATACCAAGCAGTAAAGAATTGTCGAATGTAAAACGTTCTTGTTTATCTTGCATGCACCCCAAGCCACGGTTTTTTCCACGTAACAATACACTACACGTGAAAATTAAAAGTCTTTATTTTCTTCTGCGAGTCAACATAGAACCTTTTGGCAAGGTTTTTCGAAATAATTTTTCGTCACAAGACTACAAGTTAAATTTTTATAATAAAACAGATCCTGAACATAATGAACCCTGTACGAGTACACGCTGACTCAATTAAGGAGGTGACATCATCATTGCCATCATCACGGACGATTTATCCGCTGCATTATACTGCGCAAACTTGGCTCGAAAAGTTAGCCCCGAGTCTTCTATACACCTACACATAGGATCAAGCGGTTCTGGCCTGCTGGTACTTATATGTATATATACCGTCCACGTACAGAAACTAATTAGCGCAAAAATGAAGGCAGTAGCTTTATGAAACGGTCGTCCGGTAAAAGCCCGCGCGTACCCTTGGCTATGAAAATTACTACGACAAATTGTCCGTGCAAACAAGCCGATTCGCTGAGAGTCTATTTTTTCAGTGTGGGCACAACGACTCTGTTTATGTAACGGCGCTTTAGTGGATAAAGGTACGGGGTTCTGGTTCTGCGATCGAAGCACTGAAAAACAGATATAATGTACGCGTATACTGGGGGGGAGGGAAAAAGTGGAGGGACTGGCTCTCGTTCGCATAATTACTCGCAATTCAAGGAGGAACTTTCCTGAGCACGTAAACGTGTATATATATATATATACACAAACTAGGGTAAAAAGTCACGTGTGTACGTGTGCATGCATGCGTGTGTACGTAAAAGCTTTCAGAAACTAATTCGACGCCGGCAATAATTACGGGCCGTTTCAGAGCCCTCTACCTCTAAAGCTTGTGCTGTATGTGTTTCGTTCGCGTGTCTGCTATTCTGCGGCTTTGAAGCTTGACTTTGCTCTTTTTTTTTTTTTTTTTTTTTTTTTTTTTTTTCTTTCTTGCACGTTATGCTTTTTCAAGCGATAAATCGGGGCGACGAACAGCTTGTGATTCATGGTGGAAAACGCATGTTGAGTTATTCGCAAGCAGTGATCGTTGACCGGGAAAATCATAGCTACACGAAGGAAAAAGTTTGGAAATTTTTACAATGAAAAATCGGTCAAGTTGTGACAAAACGTCATTTACTATAATTTTCATTCTTTATTAGATCAATTATACAATATGGCTGTTCCTTAATCAAGGTAAACTCAAGGTAAACTTCCTACGTTCACGTTTCTGTAATTCATTCTGTATAACTAAAAAAAAAGATAATCAGAAAGATCGATAGTGTGGAAAAACATTAATCCACAACATTAATTATAAATTGGAAAAACATTAATCTATAAAATTAATTATTATTTTTTGTAAATATGTGCACAGCAACAGATAATGCATAAAAAGGCGTATGCCAATAAAGAATAATTCGATATTCTTGTATTCTTTTCACTCTTTCTCGTCATAATCGGTACCAGGAAAATTTTGTGCTCAAGCTGGGCTCAAGTAATAAAAAAAAAAAAAAAGTATGAAAAGTCGCTTTCGAAGATAATGCGATCAAAGGAAAGATTGGGTTCTGAACTACAGGCGAAAGGAGTAGGTTTAATGGCAGAGGGGTGGGATGAAGGACAGAGACGGATAGATAGAGGGCAGTGGTTGAAGCTCTAAGTGAGATTTGACGTGATTAAGGGAAGATAATAAAAGGCTTGATCGACATCAATGAGGTGAATTGGTGTCAATACGGGCTTTGAATACTTTATTCAGCAGCAAGATTTTTGCATAGAGATTATTGGCTGGGTTAAACACAAAGCATGATATTATCAGGAAATTAATGACCTTTTTTTTGTCTTTTCACTGATAAACTTAATTTGAAGATTTTTTCATTAATGTAATCAAGTTATATTTACAAGTGACACAGTATTTTTAAAGTTGAAATCAGTTCCGAGTTTTTTACTAGCAGGTTCAACAACGACTCTACCATTATTACATCATCGTGACATAAAAGAGATTTTTTTTATTGCTGTGACTCCAAAAGAATAATACATACATATGATATCATAAAAAGTCACATTATGCAGGATCTAACTGATAAATATTCAGAATTTTAAATCATCTTATGTGTCAGCTGTCTCACCTCTACGATCCGTATAACGTAAAAAAAAAAACAAAAAAAAAAAAAAAAAACTTTCTTATGTGTGTCGAATTGGTCTTCCTTTGTCAGAGAGGAATCGTGATCACATCAAACGTCCGTCAAGCACTTCTTGCTTGCCTTAAGAAAAAAAGTGAACGGATGAGCCTTGCATAAGAGTCTACATCTCCGATGGAGCGCCGAGATTTTCGCGTCAACTTCGTTAAGTCCATAATCCAAGAGAAAGCGAACGAGAGATGGAGAAGGTGGGGTGGTGAGCATCTCGGGCGAAATTACGTGCCAATACGCTGACGAGCCTAGAGTTCCCGTATCTCTCTCGCCTCGCGACAATCTCGACGGCCGTCTCTGTCCTCTCCCGGGAAACTTCGTTCCCCATCAGCCCCAGGCAGCCGCGCCAAGTGTCTATCCATCTTCGCGTTCCACTTAGCACCACTTCGGAATTTCCAGCTTCGATAACTGGTAAGCTCTACCCCACCACCTCGAGAGGACGCATTAAAACTCCGTCCCACTCAAAATTCGCCTGCTGTTGCACCCTTGTTATATAAACTCATCTTTTTACTCTCTCTCTCTCTCTCTCTCTCTCTTGGCACAATCTTCGTTAGGCGTTTTTTTCGGTCCAAGGGGGATGAAACTTTGACTCGGCGAGTTCTTTACCAAACTATTGTACGTAAATGTGTTTTCGGGAGAGTGTAAATCGAATGCGAATGATCTAAAGGTGACTATATCGAGTTACCCTGGATTGCGAACCAAATCTCTCGATCTTGTGGATCAAATAACCATTTCCAGCGCTTTGGCGTATACCTGAGCTCCCTGATGTGTATTACAAGTTTAACGACCACGTACATTAAACAAACTCGCCTCCTTTCATTAGCAGATCTTGGTGGATCGTTATCCCTTAAATGAAGAGACGCAGGGGCCAACTTGATCTGAATAATGCATACATTCTTTTTTCGTATGCCTTGGTAGGTTAAATTATCGTTGAACTTTGGCCGCTGTGGCCCGTGAGCTGTAGTTTCCGCTCGTACGTGCACTGCTTCGGGTATTAGAATTTTCAGCTGAGCGATAAATTGCGCGACTTCCGGTTTGGAGGGCGGGAGTTGTTTCTTAATTGTGGAAAAATGGTAATAATCAGTCCCTGCGCCTGACGCGTGTATCGTACGTGCAACCGATTCCTACTGCCTTTAAATTGTACTTTTCAAGCGCTTTCCGTGAAAATTTATAATGGCACTTTGAAAGCTATTTTAGAAACGTTTTTTGAAAGGAAAAGTTGGGGAAAAAATAAAAATCTGCCGGCCTACTTCAAAGATTTCGATTTACTGGCTTGGAAAGGCCGTTAGATCCGTTAATTGAGGATTAAAGTGCTGCGCAAATGAAACTTCGATTCCCCACAATTTGTTCAATAAAACAGCCCATACTCTTTCTCATCGATCCTTTGTTTTGTTTTCATCCATTTTGTTTTTAATTCGTATGCATAATTGAACAACCAATGATGTGCATTTAAATCATGCCACTAATGTATCGACAATAATGACAATACCAATTTATCTCTCCTGAAATACAATAATACCAATCAATGTAAATCATCTTTCATCCCACGAGCTCTCATGTCAGGTATCAACATCCGAAATCCCAATAATATTCCACGATGAAAGCGTAATTTCGGTTTCTTGACGCCGATGTGAATTGTTGTTTGGCCAAAATTAAGGTAAAAGGATCTCTCTCGGCACATAACGGAGTTGGGCACTAGAGGGTGGGTCCGTAGGTTCGAGTTGGCGAGACTCCGAGCCCAATAAGCTGTAGTCCTTGATAATTAAGCCCTTGCACCCCCGCACGAACTGCAGCAGCAGCAGCTTGTTGTGAAAAGCAAACATGGCTGGTTTGGCCCAGCGATACGATGAATACATCGCGACAACTCTATCAGGCTCCCATTGCTGGAAGCATATCTCCCATGGCTGGGCTACCATTGTTCTCGTCCCTTTTGCTAGATATACCCATTCTCTCGTACCATAACCATCTGTGTACACAGTGTATCCTCCTTTTCTCTCCTCGTTGTCTCTATCGGTGTATCTGCTTTCTTGCACATATAGACGCATGCTATGGAACTACTGCTAACCATTTTCATGTATATAAACTGGTACACTGTGTACCTATGTACTGGAAAGCTGTTGCGGTACACTTTGAACGTTCAAGTACCCCCCATTCAATCAATATCACCTGTATCGATCTCGATACGCTCGCTATTTCTCTCTTCTCTCTGTGTTTCTTTTATACTTTGCTTGCTTGAAGAAAAAACCATAGTTCATTGTCTCGTTTTGCCTGATACTCATTGTTTTAGAAAATTAGCACGGATGTACGAAACAAAGCTGACCTTTTTGGCGTTAATTTTTTCCACAGCTTGATAAAAGGCTTTTAGAAGCTCATACGTTTTGAGAAACGCACGACGATGTGTTGCTCGTTACTTTCCTCAAAGAAAACTGATATCAACATTTTTTTATCTAAATTGATATGGTATCTCGGCTAATTTTACACGTTTGCATAATAAGGTTAAATTGTTGACATCGATGAAAAATAACTTTCATGTAGTATACGTTTTATTGCAGAATGTGATATTGTTTTCAAATCTTCGAAAAACAATAAAAAAATTTGAATCTCAAGAAAGACTTTTCAAAATTGTACAGTCGATGCAGATGATTGTAAATATATTTTTTCTAAGAATGCCATGCCATATCTTTGCAGTGGGTGAAACCTTAAGAAAATTAATAAATAATTTAGCATCACATGTCATAATGATATTTTTATTTGAATAATGATTGATTCATAGAAGTAATATTTTACATTTTAGTAATTTTATTCATTTGATAGTTAATTCCTACTTCTGCATTTTCATCCGAAGTAAAGTATGCAATAAACTGTAGAAAATACATGTAGTCACTAAAAAACTTACATTTAATAATGAAATGGTAGAATATTGTTATAAATTAAAGTTTTAGGTTTTTTATTTCATAGAGATACATAAGAACTGGGCAACTGATATTAAAACTAAAAATAAATTGAATTATTTAAATCTTTTTCCTATGCCTAAGTCTCATTTGCAATATGCATATTTAAATCGGTGATATTTTTTCCCGACGTCATCGTGCCAGAGCACAATGACATATGACCAACTTGATTTAACTTGTTAGCGTTGTAGAAAAAAAATACCTACTTGATTTCTTACGTCAAGTATTAAAAAATTATTTTTGTTTTACAAGTTCATGCCAAAAAACAAAATTGTAGTAATACCGCTGTAATGCACAAGTAGTTTATTTGTATTTCCCATTCAATCACTCATAACTACTTTCGTATTTTGCTTTTTATACGCTTAATAAAACTACTTACAGTTTAAAAAATTTTGCAACATTTTTTCGCTTTATTTTTTCGGTAACTTCATTGATATTTTAATCGAAATTTAGTAATCAGAACAAATTTTGTTTTTAAGGCCAAACTATATGATACTTCTACTAAAACGTGTTGATATAAAGTTGTCCGCAATTTCGTATTACATAACATATCGCTACTATGTGCCAATGTTTTTGTGTGACGTACTACTGAAAACGTGACATGCGCTAACATTGATTGTAAAATTGATAGTCATCACACATCGTAACAAATTACATACAAGTCTCGACTGCAACACTCACCAACTGATTTAATAAAACGCTACGAGCAAGATACCAGTTTCTTCAGATGATGTCATCACGAATAATCTCACTGCAGCCTTCGTTCCATTTAAATTTCAAGCAGTCGTAATTCTGCAACAGAATGGATATCACGTGGGTGCTGATTGCGATTTTATTAGCTTGCATAGTAATATATAGGTATTTGACATTAACTTACAAACACTGGAAAAAACAAAATGTACCATCTTTACCAAATCCGTTGCCAGGATTCGGACACATGTGGCCAGTTATTTCCCTTAAAAATAGTTTAATGACGTTTGCTGTGAATGTGTATGAAAATTCGAAAACTAGTATGGTTGGTTTTTACTTTATGCGAAAACCAGGTCTAGTTTTATGTGAGCCGGAACTAGTAAAGAGTGTTATGGTTACAAACTTTTCAAATTTCAGTGCCAACGGTATTGTGTTGAATGAAAAATCAGATCCTGTGTTAGCAAAAAATCCTTTTTTCATTGCTGATCCTCATCGATGGAAACAGTCAAGGGCCCGTGCGATAGGCAACCTATCAAGTAAAAATATAAAATCACTTCTTAACATTGTTAAAGATGTGTGCCAAAACATGAATAATTACGTTGATCGTAAAATTAAAGAAAATAATGATTCATTTGAAAGTGAACTGAAGGATACCTTTACTCGATATACTTCGGAAATAGTGGCAAATTGCGCATTTGGAATGGAAGGACATAGTTTCGAAGATAATCCAGATCCGTTGGCATTCGTTAATATTACTAAGACACTTTTTGAACCAACTTTCATGAATGGCATCAAACAAGCCTTAGTTTTTTATTTGCCAACTTTAAGTAGTGTAATTAACGTAAGCTTCATAGAACCAAAGACGGATAAATATTTTCGAGAAAACTTAAAACTTATAATCAAACAGAGAAGACAAGCAAATCTGATGCAAAATGACTTTCTTCAATTTTGTTTACAATCAAATCCTGAAGATGACTTAGATAGTACTATAGCTGACATTTTGATATTTTATGTTGACATTTATGAAACATCGAGTACAGTTTTAGCCATATTGTTTTATCATCTTTCACAAAATCAGGAAGTACAAGAGAAACTTCGTTCTCATATTGTTTTGTCAAAGGAAGCTAACAATGGAGAAATAACGTACGAATCTTTAAAAAGTATGAATTATCTTGACCAAGTGATATCAGAGTCGTTACGGATACTGCCACCAGTATTCGCACTAAAAAAAGAATGTACCAAAGAAACGACTCTCACAGGATCTGATGGCCTACAGTGTCACGTTCATCCTGGCACTGTTATTATGATACCACTAATGGGATTGCAAAATGACAGTAAATATTGGGATAAGCCTCATGTTTTTGATCCTGACAGATTTAATCCCGAAAATCATGCGAATCACCGCGAAGGAGCCTATTTGCCATTTGGTGATGGGCCTAGAATGTGCTTAGGTAGACGACTGGCACTTATGTTGGTGAAATTAGCAGCAGCCACATTATTAACGAATTTCTCAATAGAAAATTCCGCAAAAATGAAGACACCACTTGAATTGGAAGCTACTTCAATTATAACTTACATCAAAGGAGGTTTATGGGGAAAATTCAAGAGACTTTCAAAATAGTTTTGATGAAACGTTTGAGTTAATTGTCAATTTTTAAGTTGATTGTCAATTTTCCTGGAAAATATTTCTGTGTATTGAAAAAGAATTTTAATTGTTACATTAAAATTTACTGTTGAGGGTTTTTTAAAATAAATTTCATTGTCAATTCAGTAATGTTATTAATAAATGCATACATAAAATGTAGTTATGTATGGGAGTCAATTAAAAACATCAAGAATTAAAATATTTTATACATTCAAAAGTGTTATTTTTGAAACTGGACACCTATCACTTGAATTACTATTTTATCGTAATTCCATGCACAAATGGGGTTTTGGCAAGAATTGCTCAAATAAGAATCTTTTTCCCTTTTTGCTATATCATTTAAAATGTTAAAAATAGTTATCTTATTATTATAAATTTTTATTAGTTATTTATTTATTCATTTATTTATTTTATACGTAAAATTCTTTCAACATGTGTTTGCGTAGCTCTGAGATCCTAATTTTACCTTGATAAAGAAGGTTTATTTATGCACTCAATATGTTAATGATTTACTTATTTAGGTAATAAAAATCTAAACTTTCCTACGAAAAAGTTGTATTTTATTGTTAAAACAAAAACTAACAATCTTTAACTCAGGACAAGGTCCAGTAAAAACATTGACTTGAATTCTTAAATATCCAATCTAAAGATGCAACAAAATCATAGCTCCAAGATTAATTATTTTTATAAGATCCAAACCAAAGTTTACAACAAGGCTCTGTATATTTTAGTTGTTAATTTAATAAATTAGTACATTTATCGTTTTGCATGAAAAAAAAAGTTGTTATACAAGTTTTTTCGACCAATGACGACCATTCTTGATTCATAGTAGAATATAAAAAATAAAATTAGGCTTAACAAGAGAAAGATTTTTTTGATTCAACATGCGTAAGTAATAAATCTCTTTTTATGTTACCTTGTCTTAAATATTTTAGAATGAAAAAAAAAAGTTGTTTTCGGTACTCCTTCACAGTAGGGCCAAACAGGTAAAAAAATGTTTAAAAGCAGCTTAAGCCTTCAATTATTAATCGATTTTTAATTTTTTCACTTAACTTTGAGATTATTTAAAAAATAGCTTAAATCCCAATTTTTCATTTTGTAATACAATAATATTCAATATAAGCATAAAAATTTGAAAATCATATTTTTGAAAATAAATGCTAGTTTTCTTTTACTTTAAAAATCTAAAAACACTCATTTCAAATCTTGTTGACATAGTACATTAACTAAAGTGAGTATGAGCATATTTAAAATAATTTCCGATACTTTATATAGTTGGGTTACACAAATAACTGTATTTTTTTAATGTCAAGAACTAGAAAATTTTCTTCTAAATATAGAAAAATGTGTCTGATTTTTCACTGTCTAAAATAAATTTTAATGAGTTATACGGTAAGAGATTTTTCCACAAGTTTTGAAGTTATGTCTGAAATAATAGAAAATTTCTAATTTTGACTTCCAGGAGACCATTAAAACTCTGAAAAAAACTACAATAGCTTAGTACATGCGTTAACACATGTACTAAGTATACATGTATTATTTCTTTTGTTCATATAATTTTTGACCTTATATAACGTCCGTAAAATTCCTACAGATAATAATACTAACAATTAGTATTGTAAGCTTCCGTTTGACAAGCTAATTTTAAAAATTAATTTTTATATTTTTCAGCCATCTAAAATAACTAGACAAAAACTGAATGCAATAAATTTCCTCATACACAGTATAAACTGTTAAACTAGGTTTGTACAAAGTTTCTTTGAAATCCTGAAGTATAAAAACTTAAACTATAAAAACCATCATTCACTGAAAGTTTATGGAGCTTCAAAAGGTAACAAAGAAGCTAACAAAGGATACATCACTTTTGAATCTTTGAAAAGTATTAATTATCTTGATCAGGTGATATCAGAGTCGTTACGATTATTGCCACCAGCATTTGCATTTAGAAAAGAATGTACCAAAGAAACGACTCTCACGGGATCCGATGGCCTACAGTGTCACGTTCATCCTGGCACTGTTATTATGATACCACTAATGGGATTGCAAAATGACAGTAAATATTGGGATAAGCCTCATGTTTTTGATCCTGACAGATTTAATCCCGAAAATCATGCGAATCACCGCGAAGGAGCCTATTTGCCATTTGGTGATGGGCCTAGAATGTGCTTAGGTAGACGACTGGCACTTATGTTGGTGAAACTTGCAGTAGCCACATTGTTAACGAATTTCTCAATAGAAAATTCCGTAAAAATGAAGACACCACTTGAATTGGAAGCTACTTCAATTATAACTTACATCAAAGGAGGTTTATGGGGAAAGTTTGAAAATTTTAAAGTAAAATAATTATGTATTATTTGAACATAAGTTTATTGATTTATAAGTTATCTGTACACGTTAATATGTTAATTAATACAAAACCAATTTGAACCAATAACATAACTTCTTAATGCATTGATCAGATTATAAAAAATTAGTAAACTTGATAACCTTAAGATGAAATACTGATAAACTATAGTACTTGAAGTTCATTGTTTATTTTTTTTACTAATATCATGGGTCAATTATTTATATTTGAAAGTAATTAAAATACATCGATTCTTTAAAAAACGATAAAAATTACGTATTTTAAATACGAAATCACAATCTAACCAACACAAAGAATGATTAAACGTTCTACTATTTCTAATAGAGCAAAGAAGGTAGAGAAAAAGCAGAAATGGCGGCTAAAGAAAAGAGTGAAGGCGAGTGTCAGCAGAGCACGATCTTCTTAGTAGACAGTTGATGGCCGAGATTCTGGTCGATGGTGACCAGCTAGGCTCGTACGTACCCTGGCTCTCACTGTACTTTTTCTGTGACTCTATTAAAAGCCAATCGCAACGTAATAATAATATCTAAATCTTATTTTTTTCGTACTTGTGAAAAAAAAAAATTCGAATAACAAATCATTGCAGAATTTATAGTATATTGCCATAGGTCAAATAAAAAAAATTACTCGAACAAAAAGTGTTTTTATTATTCATCAACAAAGGACATCTATTGTTGCACATGTACAAAGATAATTTTTGATCTAATACACTCTAAAACGTAGTTTTACTCGAACTTCCTTTCCTTTACACTTTATAGATAAAACTGCACTGGTTCTACAAGCACTAAAAGAGTCTCAACCGAATCCTGTTTTTCCCTTAATTATGATCTAGGAAAATTAACATATAGTATTGGTATATTCCACAGATTCAACTTTTCATAAGGAAAAAACGCCGAATACAGTTACTGATGATTGCATTAAAAATGTTATCGAAAATTCGGTAGTAAACCACAATACTTTAAACTTGTTGCATCATTATCTGATTACACAGTTTTTTGGGGAGAAGTTAGTGCAGAAAGAGACGAAAACGCAGTTTAAAATTTTTCAGTATCGCGACGGCAGCACAATGGAACTGTTCCTTTCGTTGTTAATACTAATAGTATTAACATTAGTTACATATTGGTTTGCAACAAGACACTACAATTATTGGTCAAAACAACATGTGCCATCTCTCTCTAATCCTGTGCCCCTGTTTGGTCACATGTTGCCCGTTATTACTTTAAAACAAAGCATGAGTACGTTCAGCAAAAACGGGTATAATAAAACTGACGCAAGTGCAATTGGTATTTACTTCGTGCAGCGGCCTGGCTTGATTATCCGCGATCCAGAATTGGTGAAAAGTGTTTTGCAAACACACTTCAATAGTTTCCACAACAACGGACTCCACTTGGATAAAAACGTTGAAACAGTTTTTTTGAAACATCCATTCTTCGTTACTGATTTAAGCACTTGGAAAACAGAAAGGATGCGAACTGGCAGTCACTTGTCGGGCAAAAAATTGAGACATCTCTTCGTGATTGTCGAAGAGGTATCTTCCAAAATGGATGATTACATTGATCGAAAAATAAAGGAGAATAACGGTTCCTTTGAGTGCGACTTGAAGAAAACTTGCTTGAAATATACAGGTGAGATCGTAGCAAACGCTGCCCTTGGAATCGAGGGACAGTGTTTCATTGACGAGCCTGACAAATTATCCTTCTCAAGTGTGGTAAAACTGTTACTCACATCATCGTTGATCAACGGCATCAAGCAGGCCTTGGTGTTCTATCTGCCAAGTATCGGAAATTTCCTGAAGGTGAGTTACCTCTCTGAAAGGGCAAATAACTACTTTCGAGAGAACATCCTGGCCGTCATGAAGGAGAGAAAACTGTCCAATATCAAGCCAGACGATTATCTGCAATTCAGCATAGACGCAAGCGGCGAGGATGACATCAACAGAATCATCGCCGACGTTATGATCTTCTACGGTGATGTGTACGAAACCTCGAGCTCGACCCTATCCGCGTTGTTCTACTTTCTCTCGCAGAACAAAAATATACAAGTTAAGCTGCGCCAACACATCCTCGACGTGCTCAAAAAGAACAATGGAGTTGTGACCTACGAGTTGTTGAAGGACATGAACTACATGGATCAGGTGATCTTCGAGACATTACGTCACTTGCCACCCTTTGGCACTCAGTTCAAGGAGTGCACCAAGGAAATCACGCTCATGGGATCGGATGGGCTGAAGTTCCACCTGAAACCGGGTGACCTCGCCTTCATACCAGTATCGGCTTTGCATATGGACGAAACGTACTGGCCCGATCCAGAAACCTTCGACCCGGAGAGGTTCAGTCCAGAAAACGTGGCCGGTCGCCATCAATTCGTTTACCTGCCCTTTGGCGAGGGTCCGAGGATGTGCATTGGGATAAGACTGGGGATGATGCTGGTGAAAATCGCGGCAGTGAATCTGCTTATCAAGTATTCAGTGGAAAACTCGGAAAAGACAAGGAAGCCTTTGGAGTACGACCCAGCCTCGTTGATGATGTACATCAAAGGTGGACTTTGGGGTCGTTTTGAAAGGTTGAACCGCAATGATTCTACCTAATTCCATGGCTTTTTTCGAAATAACATTTGTGTGAATCGGTCATTTGAATAAACATGACAAAAAAACGATAAATTTTATGTTGGTCCGTTTATCTGCTTTACGCAACGCTTCATGTAAAAAAAAAAAAAAAGAAAAAAAAAAAAAAAAGAAATAATAATAATAATTCCAAAAGTTTTAATTGCAAATGCTTCTTGTTTTTCTTGTTTCCCCTACTTCTAGATAGTAATGCACTCGCCTTTACTAAAAATACACGACGGCACGTATGTTTGCATGTCATGCCAGAGATCCTTATCATTTGCGTGAAGTCAGTCCTTAAGCAGTGAATCATCGACAACCCTTGATGAACTCGACAGCCCGGAGCCACCTTGCATAGATCTCGATCTAGGAGCTACGAGCCCATGCAGAGAAGCAAAAAATCTTGGTGTCAATTAATGCAACCCTTTCGTCACATCTAGCACGTACACGTGTAAGTCGGTACACATCCACAAGAGCAGCTGTACGTGTACACTCGATCGACCGTTGCCGCAGGTAACTCTGAATACTAAGCCCTCCTTGTCTCCGATAAACCAATCGACCCGAGCTTAAGCTTCCTTCTCTCTTCGTGTACTACAAGCGTAAGCTGCTGCTCCTGACAACGGAACGATGATACCAATTCAAGCTGGCTATACTCGCGCATGAACCCAAACTCGATACAGCCACGTAGAAGATGTAGCGCAAAGTGCTCGGATTAGAAATGAAAAAGGGCGAAGGAAGCATACACTATTGTATCTTTATGGCCGCCAGGGAAGGCGTATAGCAGTGGCCTTATCTCTCACGTACGGTACGTTTTCATACCCCGTACAATCAGTTTTTTACCCATGGAACGACCTCAAGCACATACGCGCGGCAGTGCATCGTCTTAAAAGGAAACCATTTTCACTCCGTACCATAGAGCCGTAGCGTGAATAAACATGACTAGATAGTGGCTCTGGCATCCTTTAGCTGCAGGCAGGGCAACGGGCGTACAGACAGCTCGTGTTTGAGAATCTTCGAGACGAAGTGTCGTATGGTCGAGTTTTGTCCCGTTAATTGCATTTGAAATCGGGAGTTCTTAACTTTTGCGTAATGAATACGATTGGCAAAGCTTGACTTTGATACAAACGCGTGATTGCATGCCGTTGTTTGTCAAGTTCATATTTTGTTGTTGAACAGTTGATTGTCGATTATGCAACTTTGCTTTCTCAAGAGCATTTTTTTTTATTGTCATATCGCATGCGGACGCAATCGGATTCCTATCAAGATCTCGAATTCTCTCGCGTCATACTGAATGGAAAAAGAACCTCTGTGATAACCCTTTTTACCGGATTTACAAAGGAAGAGATTCGAGGGCTCAGTAATTTGTGCGATGCAGATATTTTGGACTTTGACTAGGGATGTTTGATGGAATTCAGTTGATTAACGATTTGACCATAGAAAAATTTTTGGGTTTAAAAATATAATTATACATTTAGAAAAGGTATTACTATTGACTATCAATACATACAGTAAAAATAAAAATCAATCAGCTCTCATTTATCTTCATTTTTGTGAAATTGCTTTTCTATTCTTGCAGGTAGAATTGAGAACTTAAGCTTTAGTAAATTCAAGTAATTACTAGAGAACAATCATCTTTTGTATATTAAATAAAAGTAAACCCGATAACAAAGAAAACCATTTACGATCGTTAGCAAAATATTCATCATGCTCAAAATGCCTTCAAGAAAAAAATGTGTCAGAGGAGCTCGGTCGTATACGATGTATATCAAACGCTATCAGCTCGCATTTTATTATTTTCAAGTAACACAAAAACTTATTTTGCGATAAATGTAATATACCGTTATAACGTTTGGCACAACTGTTTCAAGTGAAGACCATTTTTTTCCAAAAGTCAAAAGTCAAGATTAAAAAGCGTATTTTTTGTACATGGAGACGAATAACGTCAACAACAGATAAGTGTACGATGTTGATTAAATTTAGATACGCAGTGACATTGCAGTTATCAAAGTGACGATTAAACACTCTACACTTGGCATATTATATATATACTTTTTTTGTTTATTTACTAAAGGACGTTGTATTATATTCACTTGCTTATCAATTTATTATTTAATTAGTAGAAAATTATAAACTCTATTGATTCATTATTGTTTAATTAAAATTTTCCTTTTTTTACACGTGCGTATCTATGATCTGTCTATACGTTATTGAATATCTCAATTTTAAAAATATTTATTAAAGTAATTGATTAAAATACACGTACCATAGACCAAAGACGTATCGTTATCAAACATTATAAAACCAATTTTATTGAATTGAATGAAATCAGATAGCATAAAATAAATCGATTCTTTAATTTTATAACATGCAGTAATTTTTTTAGAAAAAACTAATTGTTTATCACACACGGTGACTGAAATTACCTAAATATTTACACTGGAATCAATATTTGATGTAACGTATATCTAGCTGAAATATTATTTAATCATCAGACATATTGTTTTAGATAAATGCTTCAAAAAAAAAAAAAAAAAAAAATTTTTGAAAACAATTCAAATTAAAAGGAAATACGTATATTTTATGTTTTGCAAGATGCTGTTATTTATGTAATTGAGTTGAATTTTTCTCTAAAAAAATAACAACAAATCATATTTGGAAAATAAAAAAACTACATCAACACCCTGAAAGTATATTGCTACATTTCCATTTCAGCTACGACTTAAATATTCATTGTAGAAAAAAGGTAGGAATTATAACATATTAACATGGATACAACTATGTAAAAATTATGAAAGAAGTTAAATTAGACCCATTAAAAATTTATTCAGGAATATAGAACTGCGAATTTCAGTTGTTATAAATAAAGATGTACAAAGTCATGATAACAGTGAGATAAAAATACGTAGTTGATAACAGGGACGAAGCCATTAAAGTTTATCAAGAAACAAATTTTTCCCGGAAAGCATATACACAGAGATTTTTGCGTAAATATAGTGGCATCAGAATAAAAATAGAATCATGGAAAGAGATAAATGAATATTATGAGTCGATGCTGTATTAATTTTTTGAAACCTTATAACAAAAATTTTGTAAAAATATTTTAAATTAAGTACGTTGAAAATAATCAAATGTTGACGAAAAATTGATGTACAGTGAAAATTATAAAATTTTCTTGGAGAGGGTGAAGCGCAAAGTGCGTATAGGGGAGCAAAGCCGCACTACTACACATACATGTTAAAATTATTATTGTTTTTATGACCATTATTGTTACATATTCTAAGCCTGCTATCCTATTGTTTCCAAATGTTTCTCGTGGGTATGACTATTTACATACATCTTTTCATCGTCTAAATGTCTACTTTCTCTCTCGCATTCATACGTTAATCGGCGCTGTGATTCAATAGTAACAAAATGCCTTGCAGCCAATCAGAAACGGTTGGCAATTTTTCCAGTCATTCATACTAGTACAGTGTTACAAGATAAAATATCAATAATAATAATTATGGGGAGATTATAACCACTGGAAATCGCTCATTATCCTCTTTCAAAGTATACTTCTCTGACTTCAACATTTATAATACTGATAAAACCAACGAAAGAGCAATGAAAGTTATTACCATTGCATAGAAATTCGATTGAGTGTCGTAAAAAACAGGATTGATGTGAGAATATTCAAATGAAAATAAATTCGCAGTTTTGAAAATCTAATTTTATGCACATATTTATATGGTAGGGAAAAGAACTCGGACCATAAAAAAGCCCGTACAGCGGCAAGCACTAAATCCATCAAGCTCGAAGATGATGGCATTCGAGCACTTTCCCCGTCCACGCGTGTGGCCCGGAGTATATAAATTTTTATCTGCAAGCCGTGCACACGGGAGTACAAACTATATCCAGTGGCTCCACCGCGGCGCTCGCATACGCGTCGATATTGCCCGGCCGTCGCAGTTTGTAAGCGATTGCTGCGACCGAGACACGCGGCGCCAGGTTTAATTTCGCTCTACCGCCCGCACACGAGCAACGCCAGGGCGTCAAAGCCCATGTGTTGCGCGCATCCGTCAAATGCAGTCGGAGACGATCCGGCCACTCGCGTCTTTTTTACGATCGCCCTGTTGATCGGATAAACACTTTTATTCCCATCGCTCCCGCCTTGACCGCCTATTAGGAGTACTTGACATTAGGGGTACATCACTTGAATGAAACTAATCTCGAACGTCGCTCCAATGAATGAATGAAAATGAAAAAAAAAAAAAAAAAAAAAAAAAGTAGTTTTCTCGCAAGGCCATTACGTCTATTTCCTCGTATGTTCCCCCGGGGATTATAAAAAATTCAGCCCATCGTCCTCGCAAGCTGTCAAACGCGCACGCGACGTCCGAGCGGTACATTATAGTCTAATGAATCCACGCACCCAGGGTCCTCGGAAGCCGGATGAACGAAAAAAAAAAAAAAAATCTCTGCTCGCGATACCGAGTAACATCGATAGGAAGCTGTGTGGAGTGTCGGTTTCAGTAGATGATGTTGGGTTAAGGTCAGACGGGCTTTTCCCTCGGCCCCGGGATTGAGAGACGGCGGAAGGGGCCAGCAAGAGGAAACGAGTCGAGCGCGAGTATTGACGTGCTGGGTGGGTTTTTTTTTTTTTTTTTTTTTTTTTTTTAATATTGCAACCGAGTCACGTTTCTCTCACCGTACCAACTCGTGTCCTCCTTTTTCCTCCTCGGGTACATCCTACCTCGCGCGTAGCTCTCTCTCGCTCGGCGTCCGACTCAGCTGAACACTCCCTGTACGCGGTCGTTTCTAGGACGCGAAGGGACCAAAATGCGGCACAATCTGTATAGGGAGTCCTTCGGCCTCTCTCTTTGCTCTTGTTCTCTAAGAAAAGAGGCAGTATTAGAGGAAACTGAAAAAAAAATAAAAAAAACAAAGCTCAATACCTGTTAGAATCGAAAATCGAGGCACAGTGGTGTTTTTGCCCTGCAGATTTTGGTTTTTGTTTCAAAAAACGTTGTAAGCTCCTCCAAAATATACATGTGTTAAAAGTTGAGCAACCGCTGCAAGCTCTGATGGTTTCTTCAAAAGTGTCCCTCACTGATAAGTGAAAAAATTGTACGGTATCGATTTTTCCCTGCTAACAGTCAGTCCAACCACCTCTCGCCTACTATATCAACATGTAACAATACCAAGACAAAAGTCCAGCTGATTAAAAAGTAACCGGCAAAGGGTGGCGCCGAGCTGCCGGGAGCGCTGAGTCACCCACCGCAACCTTGGCTGCGAGTTCAAGGTTGTCCTCCTTACATCGTCCTTCGAATCCGGCCCGCTCCCTTTGCTCTATCAACGCGTTTATCACACCACCGGTCAAAAGAAAAAGTCGCCAAGGAAAAGATGATCAGGTGACCCTATATCTCATCCCCCTTACAATCAACTGTCATCACCACATAAAGAATTGTCGCATCTTGGAAAATATATAGAAAAAAAAAAATGTTCTCCCCTCAAAGCTTGCAGTCGTTAGTGCTATTGATTTTTTTAGAGCGCAATAAAGACACGAGTTTTTTTTTTGCTTTCAGGATTACGTCAAGTTGCAACTGTAAAAGTTAAGAGAGAACAAAAAAAAAAAAAAAAGAATTTCAATTCAAATAAAGCAGCATGCAGTTAGGCCTTTTTTTAACTAAGCCAATACGTATGCACACAACGGCCAAAAGGTTATTAAAGAAATGCGGTATCGAGTGCGTGTATTATTAATGTGATGTATTATTAAGCTGAAATCCCAACGTGTTACACGCATGAGCGATATATGCGTACTCCACGGACACCCTCTCCCCCTACTACCTAAATGGAACGTGAGAGGGGAAGGGTAGAGCGTCTATATGCACATACGCGAGTCACGTGCGCGGCCTTGCTACCCCCTGCTATCTCCACCCCTACACAGTCGAAAATTAAAGTGTGCAAAACATATGCGGGGAATTTAGATCTTGATGCGCCGATCTGGGTGGCAGGGGAAAAAAAGGCAAATAAAGAAACTCACCAAGCAGCTGTCACGTAGAGTCTGGCTTCTTGAGAGCTGCGTTAAATTACGCGTGACGAAGCAGGAACAAAAAAAAAAACAGATTTCCCTTCAATCTAATGATACAGCTGAAACACCATAGATCCCTCCAAGTACAAGGTATAATGTATGATCGGCGTGTGTATAAAAAAACTCGGGCGCCGCACTTCGTGTAGTTAATCCTTTGGTATCGTGCGCGTGTTTACGTCCACTCTTTGTCCGACGCGATGCACTAGCGCCCCTTGACAACACCGCACAACCCCAGCACGACTCTCCTTATTCCCTCGACGAGCAGCTTTTGCAATTCTCCTGCTGCTTGTTGTCGTGCGGTACGCGCACCAACCACTACCACATGACCATCACTACCCCGAATTTCGCTTGTCCCACAACGGCGCACACTACGAGCCCCAGGATTGTGGCGCGATATTCTATCTTTGGTGCGCTATTTCGCGAAGCAGGAGGGAGGGTTGATACTCGGTCCTGCGCGTCGGAGGATACTCCGACCCTTTCCTCTGTCGATGCGAAGGTTAACGCCGAAAAAGCTACTGCCGCCGACGGCTGGACTGGTGGAGTGGCAGCAGCGAGCAATGAGGGGGTTGGTTTTGGTACGTCAGGATAACGCGTAGGGGCGCCACCTTTACCTTAGGGGGTGGATGGATGGTGTGGATGTACGGTGGTTCGACGACGAGGCGGGTATGTATAGAAGACCCTTTGCGAGTCTTGGTGGTTGTCGTAAAAAAGGGATGGAGAGAATAAATTACAGGGGGGGAGTGGGGAAATGACGGTGGTAACGTCGAGGGAGGTATCTGCCCCTCCAGCCGCTCCGCTCTGTTTTTGTGGAGGGTCAGGAGTGTGGGTAGCGCGAAATGAGCCCTGTTTGATGGTTTTTTTTTTTTTCGAGAATCTTAGCTCTTTTACCAAAAGTTGGTGTCTTGGAAAAGAAAAGTTTTGCCACTGCATTTTTCGATCTTTTTAGATACTCTATGACAGTTCAACCTTTACCTTTAAGTAATATAGAGCAGATTTTTACCCAGTACTCTGGACTTGCTGTGTTTATTGTTGAAAGGTTTTTGACTATCATGCCATGGATGTACCATGTGGTTTCAGGCACTTTTCACCTGTTTTTGATACTTCAATGTACGTTTTTTTTTATTTAAATACTTACATCAGAGATGAAAAGGAAAAAATTTCATTGATATTGATTTTGAACTTGTACCCAATCATGATAATGTTGTGATTTCATAGGGGGTAAATATATGATTAAGCTGCCTCATAGAATAATTATTAAAGAAATATAGTAGTTAATGCTAGCAAAGTATCATTTTCTCGGCTGCAGGATGTGAACTTTCATGTTTTATTTTCAGGCTGCCTGGATCGCTAAGTGACCTAAATTATTTAATTTCATTTGTGACTTGGCGCGAAAAGTGACGCAAAGCACTTAGATATGGAAAATTCATACAGGAAACCATTAATACCTTCTGTAAAATATTTTGGAGGGAGGATTAACAATCTTTAATAATTAATTTTTGAATCAAACATATTATCAGGTTATGTTCCTTTTAAACCATATTCACCTTGAGCAATTTATTTTATCCTGGTATCAAATTTATCTTATTCGTACTAACAGTCGAATAGTTCCTAATTTACAAAATTTTATTAAAAATTTTTATTCTGTGCTTAAAGAGAGGTACTGCACGACAAAAAGCTTAGTAAATGTGTAAAAAAATTTAGTACATTTTTTTCAAACATCACCTTAACTCCAGCTTCGTGCATAACTGATTTTTGGACAGTGTATACTCAGTTGAGATGGTATTTTACACAAAATTTCTTGTAGCACAACGGTGATGGGAAGATAAGGTATTTTATATTTAAAAAATCAAACGTTCCTTAAATTTCCTAACAAAGTCCATAAACTCTGATATAAGGCCTTACCCAAATAATTTCCAAGTGAAAAGTCTAGACATTGTCTGCGTTGGCTAAGTTTTTTTTCTACCACATATTCTGACCTTACAAAAGGTGCAATGAATTCTGAAACGTGTTAATTATAAAAAGATCGGATATCATCTGAGGAACTTAAACTAGTAAATAATTATTTATAAGTGATGGAAATCGATAATAAGAAATAATAAAGTGCAGATTTGAGACTAAGAACAAAATTTGATAATTGTCGTCATTAGTTATTTTTATTAATTTTTTTAAGTGGCATATTGGAAGGTGCAAAAAAAACTATTAACTATTGTAAATTATAATTAACTGAAACTTGTAGTTTATACGTACCATTTATTATTAATTATTAAAACATTTTAGAGCAGAGAATAAAAATTTTTACAAAGTATTTTCTGTTATACTTATAAAATTAAATTCTACTAACTCTTCACAAAAACGATTTGTTGTCGTGATTTCGTAAGGGAACGAAAATAAACTTTTGGGTTCAATTTTCACAAAAAATAAAAAAATTATATAAAATATTACTTACTTATGAGAAAAAGAAACATTATTTATAGTCTCAAATCTGGACTTTATTATTTGTTATTATAAGTAGTTATTTTTTATTTTTCTTTATAAACAATTAAGTGAATGAAATAATCTTCACTTGGGAATCAAACTACGTACATTAACACGACCATAAGAAAATTGTATAAATAAGTGTGCAAGAGTAAACAAAGACTACGAACAGGGGTTCATTACCTATATACTTCATCAAATTTTTTATGTCTACAAAATTTTTATTCCACTACATCAGAAATTCATGCATAATTATTTTCGGTACTTCACATAATAATTTAATTTAATAGATGCTCAAAAGTTCACGTTCCAACTGCATTTTATCTTGTATGAATTTTAAAAAAGCTGAGTTATGTAAAAAGAAACAATTAGGGAGATGAAAAATAATGCAGCAGCACTTCGATCCCTCGTTAATTAATGAACAATAGAGAACAAAAGGTACGTACGTATAGTATAGGTATAGTGGTTGGATAGAGAATGATAGTACGGAAGAAAGAGAACCAAGTACACCATCTGCGCACAGGTAGTTGACTCTGTATATATACAAGCAAGAGTTGGGCTGATGGTTCTGCTTTACTGCGGTTTCAATCGATTTTACGACGAGCTCTAGCGTGATTATTTTAGGATGTCGATGAGTGGAAATTACTTTTGGTCGATTGAACTTGTTGTCTCTGGATGATAACAAGAAGTTCTTCCTGTATAGGGGGTGCGAATAATTTGGATTTGGTGATAATACCTTTTTCTGGTTTCGTAGCTGCGTAAGTGGAAAATTACTAAAAGTTACGTAAGGTGAAAAGGCCCATTATCTGGACTCTTATTCTGAGATTTGGTTATTTTAGTTTCTGAAACACATTATTTTTATATTCGATTTTGAAAGGAACATATGTATTTTTCAATATTTAATATTTTTTAAATTAATTTTCGAAATAAACACTGAAAAATCTAGTATTGGGACAGCTATATTTTTCAATGGATCCAGATATTCGTGCCGCACATCACAGTGACAAATCATAGAATCAGTGGCTAAATATATACCTTATATTTTATGAGATTGCTGGTGATTTTAAATCTATTTAAATTAATAGAGAAATTTTTTTGATATTTTACGTGTTCCAATTCTAAGAACAGGTCTACGTAGCGGCATCCATAAATATAGTATCGAAAATCTTTATTTGCGTTCTGTCTGCGATAAAAAGATACGATTGTTTTAATTTTTTTTTCATTACTAAAGAACTGTAACAGCCTTCTGAGAAGTGTACCAATTACCTATCTGAGTATGAGATATAACATCTTATCTCATCAGTATACTGGATAGAGATCTCAATTTTTACACATACGTGACAACTGAGTTACGATCAACTGAAATTGTTGGGTCTTAAATTTTGATTTTGATGTTAATCAATTCATTGGGAGACGAGAGATAAGCAATAAGAAATTATTATCACATTATCAAGCATAATGCAACCCTCCAACAAAATTTTGATTACGTTTAGGCTTTGAGCAAATACTTGCAAAACTTCGCCTTCGAGAACATTTTGGCCTCAACCAGTTAACCTGCATGTGACTACGAATATCTAGTCATGGTCATGATAAGTGTGAAATTACAAAACTACGACTTTGCATTTTTCTCTTCAAATGCTTCAACGTGTTAGATAACACATTTTTTTTATCGTAGAAGTTATTCACTTTACTCTTTTTTCTCTTTCTCATTATATCACACAATTTTATTTTTCGTTCAAATCGGCAAAAAGTTACGTGGACGCCCAAGTAAACTGCTAAATCAACGCCGTGATTTCAATCGTCCAAAACAATAGTCTTTGATGAAATAATATCTCTAAATTTGTTTATGAATTTTCAAAGCACGTACTATTCCTTAAAGGCCACCCACAAGCAACAGAAAGAGGAAAAGCCAGAGAGCATCGACCCGATATCCCATGAATTTCGATATCCCAGCCAAAGTATTTCGTCGTCATTTCCCATCCCTTCTTATACCCCCTACCAGTACATTCCCTCTTAATCATGCATCAGATAGCAGTCTCTTACCATACGCTCGCTTCAGAGCTTGCCTATACAGCAATATACGTATGCAAGTGATAGGATCGAGAGATACCTTATAGGGATACTTCGTAGACAAGCGTAGGAAAAGCGGCAAGTTGATGTAGGGGTGGAAGAGGCAGCTACGCACTTATATAATATACATTAGGGAAAAGGCTGATTGTAATTTCACACATGACGAAACGCGGGCTTCCCTGGCCCTGCACCTCCTCTCTTTTCCGTCCGGGCACTCCTCCTTCTCCTCCTCCCTTTCTTTCGGCTTAGTCTCGATCACATGCACATGCAGAGTCCATCTGGAGGTAAGGGAGTTGTAGATACAGAGAGAGGGTGAAAGAAGCCCTTTTCTAGCCCATCTCTCGCTACCCCCTTTGTTTCTCCGTTTTACATGCCGGCGTCTCGCATTTCTCAGCTCTCCATCTATTGGGATTTGGTCTTTCGTCCATCTAGTGCGCAGAATTTAGGGCTGCACCCCCTTTTCCTTTTCTAAAAATCAAACCCCCTCGTTTGCATCCAAATTTTTCAAAATTAAATATGTAACTTGTTCCCCGTTAATTTTCCAGATGTTGATTTTTTTAAGGAATAAAGTTCAGTTATGTCCTGTCTCCTAATTTCCTCATGAAAATTACTCCCTACGTACCTAATATAAATCCGTCTCTTGTTTTTTATTCGACGGTGTTATTTTTTTTTTTTTTTTTTTTTGTCTTTATGAAAGTGGGAGTGCACCGTAACAAAATACACAAAAAAAAGTCTTGGTGATATTTAATATCTCCAGCCCAGTGAAACAGCGACGGCAGTTGTGCCCCAGGGAGACGTCTTGTAAAAAAGATCTGCGAGAAAGGAGGCTCGTAGCAAGGAAAAAAATGGAAGGAGAAGGAACAGATGTTGGGTAAAGGGGGGTGGGAGTCGGAAAAATAAAAAAGACCGCCACAGCACGAGCTGGTCCGCCTTATCAAAAATTAAAATTTCATCCCGCCAGACGGCTTGGCGTTTTCTTCCTTCTGGAAGCCTGGAGGAATGAATACATTCGCCCGCACGAAGCGTATATATATACATGCTTATCAGAGGGCGATACGTGTTTTGGGAATCCTCAGGCTCTCAGGGAAGAATACGGATGCGGCATAATAGCTACTGGGAAACTAACTTCTTCGTTCTTGTGTGCAAAAGAGGGGGCCTCTCCCAACGCCAGGGCTGGAACTTGCAATTTCTGAGGCATTGGTCGTTAAATTTCTCTTGCCTGGTGAATTTTGCTTCTCTGATTGTTTCCAGCATGACGCCGTTGAATTTTTAATGAAAGTTTTCATATCCATACACCGGAGGAAGAGAGTTTCAGGAAATGTCAAACTTTGGGAGTCAGAATAATTGGTTCACATTTTATAAGGTTTTGATTTTTTCAAAATCACGCAGATTTCCTGGGGCTACAAGCGAAAAATTGAACCTTTTTCATTCGAAAAAATGCTATTAGCAACAACATTGTATCAGCTACATGTGCAACGAAATATTTGGAAAATGTTACGAATTTTAGAATAGATAAAAAAAAGAGAATGTGTGAAAGAGAGTATGGCAGGGTTCAGGGAAAGAAGAAAAATGGGAGAGAAAAATTATGTAAATATTTTGTAGACTTTAGAATAACGCTATTGACAAAATAATTACGGAAAAGATAACTGTGAACAGAAAATTTTTTTTAAACTGTCACAGACGTAGGGTCGGAAGAGATAGTAATGAGTCTTGAAGGTACAGGAAAAATGTTTTGAAAATAACACGTGAATCAAACAATAAGATACCAGTATATTTAGAAAATAAGAACCTAAAAAGTCTTATGAATAGAAATTGAAAAAAAATCCAAACACGTATTAGGAAGAGAAGTTAAGGATATGTAAAAATTATTATTTATCAAAGTGGAATATGATACTAGAGAAAATCAGTCATAAATTTTATGAATATTAAAAGGCATGGTAAAAATACAATAGGGAACAAAAAAACTTAAAAAGTATAAGAAAAAAGTAAATAAGGGTGAAAATTAGATCAAACAAGAAACCCAATCTCATTGGAATAAATCAAATTAATTTTGACTTTTGGACAACTAATGAACTGAAAAAAACAACAATTGCAGAAAAATACTAATAAAATAGAAAAACCATTGTCATTTGACCGGAAAAAAACCATCGCCACGAGGACTTTTTTTGTAGCTGGAAGGCCAGAAGGGTAACCTCGATTATGTAACAAATACTATATTTTGCATATCGATGGTGCAGTAAATGTCTAAAAGTCACCGTTCAATTTAAATGGATTTAATATTTTATAATGTCAAAATGCGAAAATGTTGAAAAAAAACTTTTATGCACTCGAAAAAATTTGAAAAGTAATAGCCACAGTTTTACCACACAACACACAACAATGCTGAAATTAACGTTTTTTCCTGATGTAAGATATTTTTACAATAATTTTTTAATTAAAAATTATTTGTAAAAAACGTATAATATGACTGCTTTTAATAGACATATACATACACATAGACCTACATTCAAATTCACACAAAAATATTTTTATTTTTATCTGAAAACATCACTTTGTAGAAAAATTCATTATTTTGCAGAAATTCTAATACAAATATAACGTACGTTAACTTATCCCACGAAAAAAGATTTAAAAAACCAACTTCTTGAAAAAAAATCTATTTTCAAAAACAAAAAAAACAATACAGTGAAACCCAAATTTTACTTAAGAGTTATAGAAAATGTTTTTAAAAGGAAGACCAAAATAGAAAACAAAGGGTTCAAAGGGTTAGCTGTGACATATGTAAAAATTAACCAAAAACACTACAGTATGTATATGAGGAAATCCACAAAAAGTATCCCGTAAAACGAGCCCGGTTTCAAGGGTGTGCCTCAAAAAAAATTTTTTATTTAAATCGGGGATGAAAACATGATATTTTTTGTGGATTTACTCATGTACACTGAACTCTTAAGAGGTTAAGAAAAAAATCAGACAGAAGTGGATAAAGGATGATTGATGGAATCAGAGGTAATCCTTGATAAGATATGATTTTGTAAATGTTCGAGAAAAATCCAATTTACAGATTTGTAGTTACAATAAAAAAGGTTCACTAAATAAAAAACTAAATTGAATTTGAAAGTACTAAGAATTTGCAATGCAGGGGACATAAGATAATTTTTACAAAGAGATGTAAAAAATGATTTGAGAAACCGATACATATCACAGATAGCATATGAGTGCCAATTGTAATATTCTGCCATCTTATGAATAAAATGCCACAAACCAGAATCTAAAGTATGTAGATAGTATCATTATTAATAATCTCACTCATGCCATCGTTACATTTACTTTTTAAGCAGTCGAATTTCTGAAACAAGATGGATCTCACATGGACGCTACTGGCGATTATTGCAACTTATGTAATAACACATACGTTTTTGACTAAAACTTACGACTACTGGAAGAAAGAAAATATACCATCTTTACCAAATCCGTTGCCGGGATTCGGACACATGTGGCCAGTTATTTCACTAAAAACCAATTTAATAAATTTTGCCGTAGACGTGTACGGAAATTCGAAAACTAGTATGGTTGGTTTTTACTTTATGCGAAAACCAGGTCTAGTTTTATGTGAGCCGGAACTAGTAAAGAGTGTTATGGTCACAAATTTTTCAAATTTCAGTGCTAATGGAATTGTGTTGAACGAAAAAACAGATCCCATTTTATCGAAAAATCCTTTCGTCATCACAGATCATCGTCGCTGGAAAGCCGCAAGAGCTCGTACAATAAGTAACCTTTCGAGTCAAAACCTAAAGTCACTTTATAATATTGTTAAAGATGTGTGTCAAAACATGAACGATTACGTTGATCGTAAAATTAAAGAAAATAATGATTCATTTGAAAGTGAACTGAAGGATACCTTTACTCGATATACTTCGGAAATAGTGGCAAATTGCGCATTTGGAATCGAAGGACATAGTTTCGAAGATAATCCAGATCCGTTGGCGTTCGTCAATGTTTCTAAGACAATTTTCGAACCAACACTAATGAATGGCATCAAACAGGCTTTAGCTTTCTTTTTACCAGAATTAGTTGGTATACTTAAAGTAAGCTTTATAGAACCAAAAATAGACAAATATTTTCGAGAAAATTTAAAACTTATAATCAAAGAAAGAAGACAAGCGAATCAGATCCAAAAAGATTTTCTTCAATTTTGTTTACAGATAAATTCTGAAGATTTTGATAGTACCATCTCGGATGTACTGATATTTTACGCGGGCCTTTATGAAACATCGAGTACAGTTTTAGCCATTTTGTTTTATCATCTTTCACAAAATCAGGAAGTACAAAGAAAACTTCGTTCCCATATTGTTTCCATAATTCAAGCTAACAAAGGACATATCACTTTTGAATCTTTGAAAAGTATGAATTATCTTGATCAGGTGATATCAGAGTCGTTACGATTATTGCCACCAGCATTTGCATTTAGAAAAGAATGTACCAAAGAAACGACTCTCACAGGATCTGATGGCCTACAGTGTCACGTTCGTCCTGGCACTGTTATTATGATACCAGTTATGGGATTGCAAAATGACAGTAAATATTGGGATAAGCCTCACGTTTTTGATCCTGACAGATTTAATCCCGAAAATCATGCGAATCACCGCGAAGGGGCCTATTTGCCGTTTGGTGATGGACCCAGAAAGTGTGTGGGTATAAGACTGTCACTTATGTTGGTGAAACTTGCAGTAGCCACATTGTTAAAAAATTTTTCGATACAAAGTTCCACAAAAATGAAGGCACCACTTGAAATGGAAGCTTTTTTCGCGATAACTCACATTAAAGGAGGTTTTTGGGGAAAATTCGAGAAACTCTAACGGTTGACTTATTACATGAATAGAAAAATCAAAAATAATTTTATCCACTTTTGAATGATGCGTTGCTTAAACACAGTATAAAGTAAGAGTGACTTGGAATTATAACATTATGGATATGCCTGCCTATTGATGCAATTATAATAAATATTAATTAGTCATTACATAACATGCATATTATCACATTTCTTCATAAAATGTAAATTGTTTTAAATGTATTAACACTTTATTTAACAGATGAATTAAATCAGTAGAAAACAAAGTCTCAGTTACTTTTTACAATGTCTTTTTTACAGAAAAAAATTTTTGTGTGTACAGATAATAATTACATTCATCGGTTCTACAAATGTCAAGGAATATCCTAAGAAAATGATTTAAATGGCCAAAACAAGTTTTTCTATCTAGAAACAACGTAAAAATGATACAAAAATGTGTTCTTTGTAAAACTAGTGGCAAAGCAAAGCAATTTCTTATATAAAAAAGATTCATGTCAATGAAAAATTATCGTAACTTGTTAATACATATGTTTATTATGTTCAACATCAAAACAACCCTTTACATCCATGAGTATCAACATAATCTATACTAAAAGCATGCCATGAGATCAACTGATTATTCCGAGGTACACTATTTTTCTTGCGTTGACTACAAAACAATATTTGAATAAATTGTATTAATCTGGATTTTCCTACAATCTGGTGGACATATTTCTTTTTTTAACCTGAATGTTCCAGATAGTGTAAAAATGCTAACATAAACTTATCTTAATTCACAAACAACTGCAAATTTACCTGAAATTTTTGTTTGTTTTCTTATTTTGTTTTTTTAATTATTGTACGTTATTTTTTCTGTGATGCATAAACAATTATTCGTGCTTCTGCACGAGGAAGAGATGCCATTATTCCACGTTATCATGTTTGTATTCCAACATGTGACTACAGTTGTAAATTCATATGTTAATTAATACTCATTAAGTTTTTGTTTCAAGATTTTCTTAGTTCACAAGTGTAATTACAAGTTAATGTTTAGTATTATTTATCGGTGAAGTAATTAAAAAATTAAATGTTACACATTACAATGGTCAAAATATGAGTCACTATTTTTATAATAAAATACCCAAAAAGGGGGAGAGGTCAAGTATTTTTGAAAAAACTGTTTAAAAATTGTTTTTAAAAAATATAGAAAAATACTCTAAAAAAAAATTTTTTTAATTCAGAAAAAAGCTTAAAAGAGCTAGAAAAAATTTTTATTTTTAATTCAGAAAAAACTGCTTAAAAACTTTTTTGAAAATTATTTTAAAAAGTTCAGAAAATAATACTTACAAGACCGTTCAAACAAATTTTTTTGTAGTTCAAAAAACACTGTTACAAATAATTTTCGAAGAAATTATTTTTAAAAAATTCAGAAAACAAAATTTAAAACAACATTCTTACCAATTTTTAAAAAATTCATAATATTTAATATTTTTAAAAACTTTCAAAGAAATTTTTTTTAAGTTAACAAAAACAATAATTAAAAAACTTTTAGAAATTATTTTTATATTCAGAAAAAAATACTTCAAGACTTTCAAAGAAATTATTTTTATTATTAAGAAGAAATACAAAAAAAAATTTTTTTATAAAAAAAATACTTCATAAATTTCAAAAGAAATGACTTTAAAAAAAATTTAAAAAAAATTAAACAAAATATGATAAAAATTATTTTTTTTAATATTCAGAAAACAACCCTTTAAAGAACATTTAAATCAATTTGTTTAATTCAGAAAAAAATATTTTTTTTAAGTTTCAAAGATAACATTTTTATAGAATTCAGAAAACAATACTTTAAAAAATGTTTTAACTAATTTTCAAAAAATTCAGAAATAACATCTTTAAAAACTTTGAAGAAAATTATTTTTAAAATAAACAAAAACAATAGCTAAAAAAAACTTTTTAAAAACTATTTTCATTTTTAAGAAAAAAAATACTGGAAAAATTGTTTTTTTAGTTAAAAAAAATACTTAAAAAAGTTTGAAAGACATTCTTAAAAAATTCAGGAAAAAATTTTGAAACCATTATAGAAATTATATTTTAAGAAATCAAAAAAAACATTTTAAAAACTTTCAAAGAAGTTATTTTTTAAAATTCAGAAAACAATACTTTAAAAAAGTTCTAACCAATTTTTCAATAATTCAGAAAAGATATTTTTAAAAAATTGTAATGAAACTATATTTAAATAAACAAAAACAATAATTTAAAAAAACTTTTAAGTAATTATTTTTATTATTCAGAAAAAAATACTTTAAAAAATTGTCTTAGAAATTATTTTTAAGAAATTCAGGAAACACTACTTCAAAAAATTTATTTTTTTTTAAATGTAGAAGACAATAATTAAAAAAACCTTTAGAGAAAACATTGTTATTATTTAGAAAAATAAAACCTAAAGAATTAAAAAAAAAAAAAAAATTAAAAAAAACTTGAAAAAAAATTATTTTTGAAGAATTTAGAAAAAAATATTAAAAAAAAATTTATGATAATAATTGTTTTTTAAAAATTCGGAAAACAATAATTAAAAAATTTTCAAAGAAATTTTTTTCATTAATCGGAAAAAGTACTCTAAAAAAATTATTGACAATTAAAAATACTTGAAAAACTTTAAAAGAAATCATTTCAAAAAAAATTAAAAAATTGCAACAAAAATTGTTTTCCTTTAATTTATAAAATGACACTTTAAAAGAAGTTAAAACCATTTTTTTTAATTCAGAAAATATATTTTAAATATTTTTAAAGAAATTATTTTTAAAAAATTCAGAAAACAATGCTTTAAAAAACATTCTAACCAATTTTTTAAAAATTTAGAAAGAATATTTTTAAAAAATTTCGAAGTAATTATCTTTAAAATAAACAAAAACAATAGTTTAAAAAACTCTTAAAAATTATCATTATTATTCAGAAAAAAATACTGTAAATCTTTTAAAGAAATTATTTTCATTATTAAGAAAAAATACAAAAAAATTTTTTTATTAAAAAAAATACTTCTTAAATTTCAAAAGAAATGATTTTGAAAAAAATTAGAAAAAAATTAAGTAAAATATAAAAAAAATTTATTTTTCTAATATTCAGAAAACAATTCTTTAAAGAACATTAAAACCAAGTTGTTTCATTCAGAAAAAAAATTCTTTTAAAGAAATTATTTTTATAGAATTCAGAAAACACTTTTAAAAAAAAATTTTTTAAGAAATTATTTTTAAATAATTCAGAAAACAATACTTTGATAAATATTCCAAACCAATTTTCAAAAAATTCAGAAAAAATATTTTTTTAAACTTTCAAAGAAATTATTTTTAAAATAAACAAAATCCAAAACTGCAATAAAAATTTTTTTTTCAATTCTAGAAAATAATACTTTACAAAACGTTAAAACCAATTTATTTAATTCAGAAAAAATACTTTAAATACTTTCAAAGAAGTTATTTTTAAGAAATTCAGAAAATATTCATTATAAAAACCTTTAGAGAAATTATTTTTAATACCTAAAAAAAAGTAATTAAATATTTTTTTTATGAAAAAAAGCACTTAAAAAACTTTAGAACAAATTTTTTTTTTAGTTTAGATAAAAATTTAAAAAAACTATTGTAACATAGTTTTTCAGACATTCAGAGAGCAATAACTTACAAAATTTTTAAAGAAATTATTTTCATCATTCAGAAAAAATGCTTAAAAAAATTTTTAAAGAAACTGTTTTTTTTTTTCAAATTAGAAAAAATACTTAAAAACATCAACAGAAATTATTTTTTAGAAATTTATAAAATAAAAATCAAACAAAATTAAAAAAAAAAATACTTTTAAAAAATTTTTAAGAAATTGTAATTAAAAAATTTAGAAACAAAATATTACAAAATTTTTGTTTGCATGTGTTAAGTACTACATAAATAATACACTCATAATGGCTGTATTAATCGAAATTCTATTTCTTTGATGTTTTTCTAAAAATATCGAGGGTACCCTTGGAAATCACACAAAGAGATGTACGGCTTAGATAAGTATAATAAAATAAAAAATAATTGAGCTGATAAATAGATTACCAAAAATTAAGGTAACATAACTTTTTGTGCCTACAATGCAATTACTACACAGGAAAAATATATTTCGAATTTAATAAATGTTAAAATTTACCTTTTTGCACGTTTACGACGTTTTATATGAGTGATGAACACTTAAAATAATTACTACAGAAAGTATGCTAACATGAAAAAAAAATTATAAGGAAATTTTTAAATAATAGAGACATTTTTACGAATACGTACCAAGTTTTATTTATGATATACACTAATCCAAAGTCAGAATCGTTAATTTTTTTTGTATTGTGTCGAGTTACTACATCAAACGGTCAGAAAAGACAATATTGAAAATTTTAACACAATTAAAAAAAAAAAAGAAACATTGTGCGCGTTCGTGGAAAAAAAATCAAGACATTAGGAGAGACAAAGCAAATCCAAGACGTGTCCATGGTTACCAGGACACTGATAACTAATAATCCAATAGCCCTAATATAAGGATGCATATAGCACATAATTATGATGATGCGTGGTCTTCTGAATAATTTAAATTTTTAAGGTGGCAAATAAAAATAATGTAAAAAAATCAATTGTTTAGAAAAATATTTTATTTTTTCACACATATTTTTTAACTATACATACTTTTTGATACATGTACTTTTTTTTATATTCTCATTTTAAATTAATTTTGATCATTAATCATTGAAGAGATTCGCAAAAATATACTGTGTCGTACGCTTCAATTGTTTATAGTCGTTTATGATGGTAAGAACTACGAAGCACGTGATTGAAAAAGAAAAATTTTAATAACTTAAATAAGCGTGACGTATTGTCGAGTATTAATTATTTTGTTATGGGCGCACAAGGCAAGGCAGGATTGTCGTTATTGATCCATGGGTTCAAATACTCTAGTTAAGGTAGGTAGTTCCGACATTAAATATTTTTAAAGTTCGTGAACTTTTAACTATACATCAATATACGTATATTTTTGGCATAACGTCGACTGTACCTAATTCAAATTACAGAGAAATAAAAAAATAATAAAGTACAAGAATCGTACGAAAATATATTTGATCACGAATTTAAGTCGCAACACATCAGTAGGTGAATTGAATAAAGCTCTAATTTTCAACATGAAGCTTAAAACTATCTTACGTTACTTGAGGTGTAGTTTACTTCATATAAACATGAACTTTAATAACATTCGTCGTTGGATGGATTATGATAAAATTAACAAAAGTACAATCCTTTTGCAAGCTACGTCAAGAAAAGAAATGTGATTGAATACTATATGCGCGAGTAGAAAACGATGAATTGGCTTGAAGCTGCAAAATCGTGCCGAGAACAAAATCAAATCAGGCTCATTTATTTTTTGTTTGACAAAACTTATTGTCATAAGGTAGCTTGAATTTCGTCTCAGCGCCGACGTCGGACCAACACTGCGAACAATAAAATTGATTTTCGGCCGAACCAAAAAATTTGCAGTCTTGGGTACGACATTGTCTAACTACGTTCTATTAAAAAATAAATTGGAAATTATTATTTAAGAAATCGGACGGATAAAATGTTATTTTCCACATAGTTTGATGCTTACGATATCGGTGTTGCTCCACGATTCCGGTTTAGATTCTTGTGTGTCATTGTAAAAAGTAGAACTGCAAGGGATTACAAAATAAAAGAGTAATTAGATTAATTTTGATGGAAAGTGAATAAAAAAAGAATTGCTTACTTGGACAAATATAGCGTTTGATCTTTTTTGGTGCTTGGAGCTGAAAGTTTACTAACATTAGCGTGACTAACGCTATCAATCGAAGTGTAAAACTTTGATTTACCAGCCCCGTAATTCATTTCACTGTAGGAGTGATTACTCTTATTATCTTTTAGGTACCTTAATAGCAAAAAAAAAAAAAATTTTAATCATACATTATAAAAATAGGAAGCTGAGAGTAGACGGCAAACTTTTTTCGGCGTACCTCTCGTGAGCGCTTTCCAGGTAGTTTTGTAGCATTTGATCGACAAATTTATGCCTTTTGCTTCTAATTCTAACGCAGAGTAACGTATCGCCGTAACCTCCCGAATTGGAGGCCGTGTGGCTCTTTGGTCTTTTGGTCATTGACCAGAACTTTTTACTGACCGATTTGCCAATCGATCCAAATTGTTTGGCTACGCCCATCAGCTGCTTTGCCGTCTTACTTCGCGCAGCATCTGACTCCGATAACCTGTCCATCTCATCTGGCATGAATACCTGATACTCGCACTGGAGGTATTTTTTTATGAGAACTTCCATCTAAAAGTATAAGCTTTTCTTTACTCGCTGCTGTAGATGGTTTCCTAGGATTTATTTTTCGAATGGCTGGGAAGGCGAATAAGTTTTTCAATATCAATTGTTTAGCTAGACGCTTTTTCGATTCGAACGAATTTCACTAAAAATGCAGGTCGCTAAAATATTCTAAATTAACTTAACATAAAAAAGGATTTTGAAAAACAAATGTTAAACGTCATTGACGCGGTTTTTACAGTTACGCATCAAAAATTTAAAAATCTGGATTCTCTGTAATATATATTCTTAATATTTTAAGTTACCCATTAAGAAACTTTTTTACACTTCAGGTGCGACTTTTTTCACTAAAAAAGTAAAAAAACTACTTTTTAGCACATTTGCGGATTTCTTTTGTCAGTTTTTCATACACCGGTTTTCTTGAAAGTACATGAAATTTGTTTTCGCGACTTCTTTCTTAATTATCAAGTTGAAAAAGAACTGAAGATTTTTACTTTAAAAATTCGCCGATTTTGGAGCAAATCATATTTTTACAGTAAAAATTTTTAAAATAATATAAATTGCATATTCATTGGGATTTGAATTCAGCTAAATCACTAACTACCAATAAAAATTTACATAAAGTATTTTGGAAGCTGCAAGAGTAAGCTATAAGACATCTACGCCCGCGATCTTTGTGTCCTTATGTATTATGGTGAATATATAAAGTTCACAGTTCAGAGATCAAATCCCTATATACGCCAATTTTTAAATAAATCAAAGACAAAGTTTAATCCAATAATTTGAATTGCAGTTTATCAAAACAGAAAACAAAAGGGATTTACGAATAAGCAGATCATAAGATCAAATTATAATTATTAAATAAAAATAGAACATAACAATAGATTAATATGTTACTAACAGTTGTAGCTTCACAGGGCAATAGATCCTGAGAGGCAGTCCAAACCCAATCTGGACCAGGATCCACGGCAAATAGTACTGGATAAAGTTGGCCAGTGTCGGGATCTACGAGTGGTATACTGTAACCCTCGATGCTACCCTCACTCGGATCCGAGCTACTGTCTACCGTAACGAGAGGCGAAAAGTGCGCTGAATGATATGCCAACAGTAGAGGCGTCTTGTGACAGCTAGAAGGAGGTACCTCAAAGGGCAGATAGATGCCACCAAAGGGTATCGGAGCCATTGCAACACCTTCCGAGTCACGAAGCATCGTCTCCGCTACAACGATTATCGGTCGCCGTAAAATGTGCGCCAACGTGAGAATATGTATCTAGAAAAGAAAAAAAAAATTGATTCTTACTGATTGTGATTGTGTTTATGAAATTCTTATGATATGATAGTGCCATTCTTAATAGCAATTCTTATAAAATTTTGAATTTACCTCTTCCAAGCTTTGGTAAGAAGTGCTAGTATGATTCCTAGGATATGCTGATGCCATGTCAACAATGCTCTGCCTTTCAGACATCCATTCTGCTTCTGTGTATGACAAACCAGCTGCTGCATTTAAATCCATTTGCCTCCATCTCCACCTCCTAGAATGAATAAAAATTATTGAGTAAGAATAAATTAAAACTTCCACAAACAAAAACTCTAGATTACCTAAAGAGGGCGAGACGATATTCTCCTTTTGAAAGTGTTTCGTACAATGTTTCTCTCAAGGAAAGTTCTCTGTCGTGAAAACCCCACATTCCTAAAGATGCAGCATGAAGAAGACAGTTCCCGTCACCAGTTGTTGCCAGTGGCCATAATACCCTGTTTTTTCCTCCTCCGCACCACCAATTCAGTCTTCCAGCATTTTCCAGTGAATTCAAACATCCCACTTCTATAAGTTCTTTTTCCAAAAATTGACGAAAGTCATCTGAAAAATGAAAATTAAAGTGTAAGCTCATTGATACTTACTAAAAGATGGCACTTGATCAAGCAGTTTAAAAAAGGATGGCCTTCATGCTCAAGTTAGTAGAACAATTCCTTGGTTAGAAAATAGTCTAGCCTTAGCAAGTAATTAAAAATAAAAACCATATGATAGTTCCCGTTTATTAGCAATGGAATTTTCTCTTGAACACTAGATACTAGTTTAAATAGTTCTTTGAAAAATCTTTCTCAATTACATTGGTATCTAGTGATATGTACATGCATTAAACAATGCTAAATCCAAACGTGAAGTAAAATTCAGAAAAATAAGTAAGCCTTTAAAAACCTTACCTGGATAGATGGATAAGTCAGGCAACGAAAATGTGAATTCTGGCATGTCAATAGAACCCAGTTCCAGTTGTCTCCTGGCATACTTGACGATATCAGCATTCTCCGTTGCCCTTGATATGCCTCTAGATAACTTTTTGATAGCTCCTTCATTGGCAGTAGGCTCTAGAGCACTACCATTGGAGGTACTTTCCTTATTGAGGGTATCGTACATCGATAAGGCACCACTCATTGCAGTATCGTGTAACGACATTTGAAAGTATGGTTTGCAACGATGCCCCTGTCACTTAACTTGGAGGTCATATGTCAAGTTGCTTCACATGAATACTGATTGTGTACATTGTGTCGATGAACGTATGCTCACATTGTACTCTTGGATGCAACAATTGTCGGATTCAGTTACTTATATACCTGAGGATGAATGAAAGAATCTCTCAGTTACAACAACAAATCTCAATCACTCCTTATTCATCACATTGCCAGCTTTAGCTTAAGGTAATAAGCACTGGCATTGTGTCATAACCACTGATAGGAAGTAAGAACAGTTCAAAGTAACAACTGTCAAATGAAAAATGAATCACAGTCCAAGCACAGGTAAAATTCACACAAACAAATGGTACTGAGTCCAATGAATTAGACTTAAAATACACAGTAGCATTCACATTCTCAATGTACTTACAACTAATCAAGTAAAGATGAACACTGCCTGTTATTTTCTATTCTCTAATAATGTGTATCTCGCGTCTGTGTATGCTTATGCATATACGTATTCTGCAAAGGTTGTACACAACAACAAGACGACGCTATCTTGCAAATTGTACATGTTTTTAGTTATATTTTGGACAGCAAAGAGTACAACAGTAAATTAAAATTATGAATAAAATCAAAAGGGTAAATGAAAAACAAAAGATGTTTCACATCAAAAAAAGCCAAAAAAGTGATTGATACGTTTTATTCCAACTGTCAGTAAGTGCAATAATGTGCATTAGCTATTGGTAAACAAAACAGTATCTAGCAGACGACTAACTCTTCGCAGTATATACGTATATATATATGCGAGGGGAGAAATCAATCAAATATCTAATAATCAATTGATGGATCGGATCAACATCTTACACTGCAAAGGTATGTAAAGAGGTACCAGCAATGAAGTATACGTACTGTTGTTTTGCTGCGCTACTCTCCTTGTATTAAATATATATCTTCGATGGTTTCTTTGACTGATGATGATGAACTAAGTAAGTAACTTTGACCACAGAATCTGCGCACCGTCAACCAACACCATTATACCTGCACCAATGACCAAAATACACAAACAAATAACACACCTGCATGACGCATGTGTGACCACAATAGGTATCACCAATTCACCACCACAGTACCACACTCGCGAAACGAAACTCCAAAACACGCTCAATCGCACACGCGCCGATTGGCTACTTAACTTTACTTACGTAACGCACATTATATATTTCAAGTGCGTCTCACGGTCAACGGGTTATTGTATAGGTATAATCAAAAGAAGCTGGAATAAAAAAAAAAGAATCCCGTGGTCATTTAGGTAGAGCCATAAAAACGTCAACTGATAGTTTAGTCAGTATTACTTTGTTATAAGTAGGTATAGGTATTTTTGGCACTGTAGGTTGATACAATAAAAAATATTTGTCCATAATAACTCAATTAAGTTGCATCTCTAGGGCCCTTTGATTCTCATTCTTGTATTTTTAAAGTCTGTCAATAAATGTGTAGTTAACTTGTGATTTTGGCCAATAAGGGTTCAGTTTATCGATTATTCGAGAACAAGAATAATTATAAATACTTAATTAGTCAAGGTGAAATAAGATTCATTCGAAATCGGTAGTATTTAATTCAATGCTTAATTTTTATTCAAATTACTTTGATAAATTCATCATTTTATTAGTTGACTTCAATCAAATACTTTATTTGACATTATTGTTATTAAAATAAAAATTCAAATAAATTTTTTAAATATTTTATTTTAAATATAAAATTTTAAATGTTAAAGAACGTTAAAACGACTATATTTAATCTAATTTAGAGAAAATTATCAATTACACATTTTAAAACATTGGATTCAAGTGATTAAAATAAATTCTTAACTATAAGTATAACTTTGAACTATTTTTAATTGTTTTAATTATTTAAATACTACAACAATAACTGATGATATTCATTTAATTTTACCTGCTACAAAAGTCAATGACAATTTATTTTGATTAATTTAATTAAACGTAAAAGTAACTAATACTATAATTCAAATAATTTGAGCAAACCTAAACAAAATATATCTTAATGAACAACTAATAAGTGATGAAATCCGATGATAAGAAATAATAAATAAAGTTCATATAATAGACTAAAAATAAAATTTAATAACTGTTATTATTAGTTATCATCAATTTTTTTTCTTCAAAAATAACTAGTAGCTGTTATAAATTACAACTAATTCCAACTTATAACTTCTATTATACATTATTTGTTATCAGCTACTAAAAAATTTGTAAGTAACTGATGAAAATTTTTATAAATTACGTCTAATAATAGAAACGATTTACTGCTGTTTTTTAATAAGCCTTAAACTTTAACTTCTTTTTGTTATTATTAATTTTTATTACCTTGTTATAAATAATTTAATGAGTGAGATTTTGCTTGGAAATATGTATATAAGTGTACAGGTAAAAAAATTTTTTAAACGAATGAGATAATTTTTGCTCGAAAATATGCACATAAATGTACAGGTAGAGAATCATTACAATAACTTTATTTAATAAACAAACGAAATAGTTAAATAAGCGTTTTCATGAGCCTACCATTTAGGTAAAAATAGCGTTTAAACGTTAAAAGCTCTTAAAAGGAGGTACGTACTGAAAAATGTTTTACACGATCGTCGACTCGATTCGACGAGTACAAAAGCTTACAAAAGACAAGTTTAAAAAATTTGCTCCAATATATTAGTATTTGCGGCGGATTTTTTGCATCAAAACTAAACAAAATTTTTATTTTTAATTATTTTTACGCCCCTTTGATTGATACGAGCCGTTTCTCTCTATGTACTTCCTTTTTGTTTGGGTTTACGTTTGATAAAAATAGTTTGAAATAAATCATATAAATTTTTTTATAATTGATAAATTAATTGAAATACAACATTAATTAGTTTTCATTTAATGTAACGTAAATAAACATACATACAATTGAACTCCCTTTCTTTAATAATTATTAAAAATTATTTATCTCGACGACATATTTAAAGTTAAGTGATTAAACACATTATTTTTCAAAACACATTCAAATTAATATAATTAAATACTTCTGATTTTTGTTGAAGTTATTTTAAATGCTTGTATCGTTTACCTTGAAAAATTTTTATTTTTTTAATGCTTAGTACAATCCTGACCATCTCTGTTAATTATAACGTATGCATTGATGTATCTAAGTATGGTAACATTTTTTAAAGATATCAACAAATAAAAAATGCGAATTTGTTTTCAAAAAATTTTAATTTCTGCCAATCAACCAGAACTATGACATACTCTTGAAGTGAGTTTTCGTTGAATGTATATTCAAAAAATTATATATTTTTGTAAGTATTGAAATTAAGCCTTAATTACTCACCACCAGATTTTATTGACTAAGTTAACATATTTGATAATTCAAGAACATGCTCATTCCCGAAGGCTTATTCTATTTGTTACTGATTTAAATCTTTTTTTTTTCATTCTTTGTGCAAGCCAATGTCATCAGAAGTTAACGCTAATTTAATACTTTATCACATAATTTTTCATAATACGTTTTACTCTTACTAATAACGTTTTATATATTTATTAACAGCATACTTTAAATAAATTTTTTCTCAGAAGGGTGAGTTCCAAAAGGCAAGTCCATCTTTGGAGTATTAAATCTGAGTGCAGTAATTTGGCTTCTAGTAAATACTTAGCCAAAATAAAATTAAACACTCAGTAAAACATTGTAAAAAATTTCATCTGAAATAATTTGAACCTTCCTCTACAGATGATTATCACAAAGAGTAAAATACAATTCTATTTTCTCATTAGCGGGCCGTAATGTTATATTAGCTACCATTTTCATTTCAGATGGTTTCAAAACACTAGAAACTCTCCATTTTCTTAAAATGGCTGTTAATACAGTTTTTAGTTCCAAATACGCGAATTTTTTTCCTATGAAGTTCCTTGGTCCTGCACTAAAAGGAAAATATGAGTATATGTGTCGACCCTTTGAATTTTCTGGCAAAAAACGGTCAGGATCGAATGTTTCAGGATCTGGCCAAATTTCAGAGTCATGATGTGCTTGATAAATGTTTAAACTAATTGATGTGCCCTTTGGAATAACTATGGTACTGAGTAACATAATAAATAGACTCATATCTACATCATATTTTTTTTTATACGTAAGCTTTTATATTCAGGGATTCTCTTACAATTTCTTAACGGCCAATACATTTAATATAAATTATTATAATAAAACAAGAAGTGTTTTAATTTGACTAAAGTCTCATTCCAAATAATCATCTGGTATTTGAGTTTCTGTGCATAAATGTCTTGAAATCAATTGCGTAAAAATGTTTCGCCATTTTATATAAAAAGTATAAAAAAAATAATTTTGATTCTGAGCATGATATTAAAAATTATGGGGCTTTAACACTAAAAAGAGAATCATCGTTCGCACTAGTTACAATACATTGTATACCACAAGTGCCCGAAATACTTGTTCTGTGTGTACAGTAAGTCCTTCGTGAATTTATGCATAAAAAAAAGTATAAAAAGTGATTACTTTGCGCCCTTGTGCATACAAATTTACTTTACCCATGAGCACGAAAATCAAGTGTCTCGTCAACTCTGTGCGGGAAAGAAAAATTTGATTTCTTTCGAATGTCATAGTTTACGTCTTTCATCAAGATGATGTATAAAATGTTGGATTTCATTTACCTGAGTATGATTTTTTATTTATAATCTAAATAAGGAAGGCTTAGGATATCAAGTTAGAAGACAATATTTATACTGTTGTGAAGATGACAACAGAAAATTTATTTTAAAAATTAAATAGAATAAAAGTAGATATTCTCGGAGTACAAAGTGTTTGGGATCGTAACCTATTATGAAAAATAGTTTTATACTGATTTTATAGCTGTAATATTAGTTAATTATAATTTTTATTTTAAAGTCAGCAACAAATTTTACATATAATAATGTCTCGTGAATAAAATGTGATGAGTGAAACAGTTGGTGAAACTAATCTTCATCGTACTCGACAATACGTTTGTGTTTGGATCGTGGATACAATTATTTTGTTCAGACTATTACAGTTATGTATGAAAATGTCAAGCAAACACACTTGTTTGCACTGATTTAGATAAACTGCAGAGCCATAAGGCTTAGGTCTTTCATCAACATGCTTTCTTATTCTTGCAAATTTTTAATTAACCCAACAACTGGAAACTTTTGAATATAAGAGTAAAAGTCAAATTCCAATAGTACGTTGTAGTAGAAATGACCATGAATATTGCACTCCAAAAAGTGGTCAAAAGTTACTCGAGTACCTTCAGAGATCTCATTATCAAATTTATGTATCTATAAGAACCTTACAACATTTCGGATATCTCGGCCACTATACAGTTCATGGTTCTCTTCAGGAATAATAATTTTTTTTAATCCTACTATTTGTATTTGTGTTTCGAAATACGAACATTCTAGAAGCTAAGTCATGCATCGAAAATAGTTATGAATAAAATGAAGAAATTTAGTGGCTTTTTAATACTTGATAATCACACTTTGATCCAGCTAGTAGTTTTTTACTAACACTAGTAAGCTAATCGTTGATGCTATGAAGTGTAATTAAGTGAATTTCGTGAAGTCATGACACACTTTAAACTCAAATTATTTTCAGTTTAATGTCAAGTACTATTAACAAATTTTTGGATTTGCAATGGGTAGCCCTGTAAGCTCCATTTTATGATATCTTTATATGCAGCTGTTGGAGACAAAGTTTTGAAAAAAATTGGACTTTTATTGGACTTTATGATATACTACAGGTATGTGCAACACGCAATCGCTTTTCAATAGTTATAATAGTACTACTTGATTTGCGTATAACATTATGACAAATAATAACATGTGTTTTCCGGACTAACAACTAATTCTCCAGAACGACAGCAGCATCGTAAGAAATTGGTATAAAAAACTTAAATTTTCTAAAAGGTGTTTAAAATATCTGTCACACAATCAGTGTTCCTTAAAATAGGTAAAAATTATACATTGATGGACAGCATCATATAATTGTCACAACCCATATTTCATAAAGATAATCTAAGATAGATGATTAAATTATTAGTACTTCATAACAATTACTATTCTAAATTCATTGAAAAATAGATATAAAAAAAAATTGCACTGTTTATTTAACGACTTTCACTAAGGCACTTCAGTAGCTGTGAATAGCAACAACATATCCCTTCTTGTTTTTTCAGACTTTGTATATTTTAATAATAACACTCAAAAGATTACTCAAATTGCAAATTTCTGTTACGTTAATAAGTATTAATAAATTAAGTTGCATTATAAAGTTACGGCAAGATATCACAACGAAGATGAAGGTGGAGGGTATTACTTAAACTAGACTGACATAACTGTATTAAAAAAATACTCAGGCCAATCAGCTAGGAGTTTAAGAGTAAGAGTATAGTCAATACACATATATTATGAGAGATTTTAAGAATAAATAAGAACGATGAGATCTCTGTCAGTATTCTGGATGTGTAAAGCATATCTAAGATTCTGATGATGTTAATATTTTTGATACACAAAGTAATCTTTACTAGTACTTTAAATAGAATAGCTGATATACAACGGTTGACACAATCTCATCCAAATCAACTACGAATAATCAGATAAAATTATGTATGAACACACGCATTACCCTAATTTTATACCTATTATCTGACACATTTCTCATTATCCTGCTGGACTTTTCATTGATGCAGATCTTTTGTGAAAGCTCTTGTCAAAACAATTAGCCAGAAAAATCTCGTAAGTAGTTGTAAGCATTATATAATTCTTATGTTTGTGGTAGTGATTATAAAGCAGAATTAATTTAGCCACTAAAACTATTTAGTGTAATTAAAGAATGATGTGTCACTGATCAAAACTTTGCAGCGTTCGTATAAATACATTAATATGAGAACGAGACCACTAGAATTACTTAATTATTAAACCAATACCATTACTCAAGTCTTTCACTCTAATATATACTCGCGAACTAAAAGAGTACTTAATACTTTGTTTATAATAGGATATTAACTCATACTTCAGTAATAAAAAACTATCAACGTATAAAGATTGCGTATAGCGTTTTTGCATTTAGTATGTTGGGCTCAGTTGTGCCTGCAGTAAAAAATTTATGTAAGCAATCGCTACAAATAGTTATTATGAGGCGTGAAATACAATTCTATTTTCTCATTAGCGGGCCGTAATGTTATATTAGCTACCATTTTCATTTCAGATGGCTTTAAAACACTAGAAACTTTCCATTTTCTTAAAATGGCTGTTAATACAGTTTTTAGTTCCAAATACGCGAATTTTTTCCCGATGCAGTTTCTTGGTCCTGCACTAAAAGGAAAATATGAGTATATGTGTCGACCCTTTGAATTTTCTGGCAAAAAACGGTCAGGATCGAATGTTTCAGGATCTGGCCAAATTTCAGGGTCATGATGTGCTTGATAAATGTTTAAACTAATTGATGTGCCCTTTGGAATTTGATGACCATCTAAAAAATATTTAATAATAATTAATTTTAATAAAATTGCCATAACAAGATTTTTGATCTCTTAGTTCATAATAAGTATAATACAAGAGACAAAAAAATAATTCAAATTTTACCAATAACAATCTCATGCTCGGTGCTTCGACTAATTGAAGGAACACTTGGATATATTCTAAGAGCTTCCTTTATTACACGGTCCAAATATTTTAATTGTCCTAATTGACTTGCTGTTGCAACTTCATCAGAATCACCAACTACTTCTTTTAATTCTTCGTAAACTTTTTCTTGTATTTCAGGAGCATTGCTGAGAGCAAACAAAGCATTGCATATACCCATAGCAGTTGTATCTTGACCCTAAGTATGTATAATTAATTAATAATCGACTTAAATCTTAAGGTAAACGATAATTTTTCATTGAATAAGAAAATCTCATAATTACCGCAAACATGAATGTATCAACTTCTTCCCTCAATTCCTCCAGAGACAATGGACTATCAGCATTTTCACTTGCATCTAATAACAGATCTAAAAATGCTTTGGGTTTTCGTTTCCCTATTTATAATAACAAAATATTAAAATTGTACATGTATTACTAAAGGAATAAAAAAATCAAAGGTAAGTTAAATATTTACCGTAAACATTATCTTCTTCAATTTCTGTGACACCAGATATTTTTTTTTCAGCACGTTCCCTGTGCTTGTCCATTATCACCTACGTGTACATAAATAGATTCTGTTTAGAATTCATTTTTAACATTATATCTACTGAGGATCATATTTTTATACTTTTTCTGTGAATTTATGCATGATTTTAACAGCTTTCCGAAATTGTTTACCACTTGGTGTTTTGTTGTATATGAAGTCTGACGCTAACCAAAATCGAAGAACTCTTTCAGTGAATAGTCTGGTGATACTAAAAATATGCAATCAAGAGTTATAAAGAATATTTAGCAAATAGATGAATTCTATTTTACACAGTGTAAGTGAATTTTAAAATAATCTGACCTTGGTCTCTATCAATATTATTTCACTGTTATGTAGACTATCGGTAATATAAGTGTGAACATTTATTTTATAAGTAGCTTTAAGGGCATTCAGTATATCATCTAAAATTTCTACTTTACCCACTTTCCTATAGTAAGAAATTATTGTTAATAACTAATTATATAACTACTTAAATCCAAAATGATGAGAACAGCCCCCAACCTGGTACTTTCAGAATTTAATCAAGCCCAAATTCAATACAAACCGTTGCAAATTGAGAGAAAAAAGTTACATTTCAGACTATGCACACTGACCCACTCTTTTCTGATCACGAAATGTAACTTTTTTCTCTAAGTTCGCAACAATTTGTATTGAATTAAGGCTTGATTGTTTCTTCAAAGTACTAGCTTTGGGGCTTTTCTCGTCATTTTGGGTTTAAATGGTAGTTTTCCTACGAGTTTGAAAAGTCTTTGTTTGCGAACCGAGAGGTTTGCGGCCCGAGCCGAAGGCGAGGTCCGTAACGAGGTTCGTAAAGGAGACTTTTCGAACGAGTTCCGGAAAACTGCTTTTTCGCCCGAGGAAGTACCAGCCTCCCAAAACCACCCGAGGGCGGAAATAGTTATATAATTAGTTATTAACAATAGTTTCTTATTACAGGGAAGTCGATAAAGTAGAAATTCTAGATAATATACTGAATGCCCTTAACAGTCCTAAGGTTAAGATATTTCAAACATAATCAGATTATGATGCAAATTAAACGTTTATAGTATCTTTTTTTACTTGTGTCTTAAAAATTCAAATTATCGATCAAGTAAAATAAGTTGAAATTGCAAAATCGTAATTCAAACCAAAATCTTATTAAAATTATATCCAACTAACAGACTATTTTTACTCTGAAGTGGGTGTACAAAATTATTATTTAATAGCATAATTTGTAATGACATAAAAAGAGCCAATCTTCAAATAGAGCTGTTAAAAAATTTTGATGTAGTAAAATTAGTAGTGAATAATATTTATTAAAAAAATAATAGTTTCCTAGAATTAAATAAATAAATTTTTTGGAGTTACGTTACTTTTTAAATTATTTTTGCGTAAACACTTTTTTTTGCAAGTCAGTGGTCTTAAAAATTTTTTCTTTAAGTCTGTTATCATGCATACTTAGATACTTAAAAGATTGATACACGTAAAGTAGATAATAGACCTCAACATACGCTATAAAATTCATATTAAACTTTTCATCAACATCTTTTGATGAAGTCAAGGGACCAATATTCTTTGATGTGCAAATTTATTTAGAATGGCATGAGCTTAATTATGTTAGTTTTTCATTTACTTCTAACAAGTAAAGTGTTATTTTTTCCGTTAAGCATGTCAAAAAGGCCCCTCCCACAAAACATATTTGTTACAAAAGCTATTTTTGACAATTTTTACGAATGTCCTTATCTGAAATGATGAAAGATAGTGTAACCTAATAATCAATTTATCCAACCTTAAATTTAATTCTAACGACAATCATAAAGACCTCGGATAATAAGTGAATTTAAATAATATTTATAGGATACTTCAATACTTGTGGAGTGCCTGGCAGTATTCGTTATCCGGTTGTTGGATTGCGTTAACACTAACACCCATAGCTGTTTCACAAATTGTATCAAGAGTGTATCTGCCAATGATATCGAAAATGTTAATGGGAGCTTTTGGATTACTGTGGCATTCCTTGTCTATAAGTTCAATCAATGCTTGGACATTTTCTCTCATTACTGCGGAATACTCCCCGAGTACACCAAAGTGAAATGCAGGTGTTATCAGTCTTCTGTGATTAAACCATCTTGTGCCTTAAGAATAAATAAAATTTCACTACTTTTGATACCCATAAATGCATGCATAATTGCGATCAAGTTCTAATTTGTATTACCTGTAGTCGTTATCAAACCTTCACCTAGCCATGGCTTTATAAAGTTATAAAATCTTGATTTTTTTATTATTGTTGTACTTGTTAAAATTTTCTGAAAATATATTTGACGTAGGATAAGTTATTTGTATTATATTTCTATGGGTAATAAGACATTTTAAAAATATTATTTTACTAATAAAAAACATAACCTCTATCTGATGAGGTTTTCGAAGTACAACTGTGGGTTCAGTACCAACCCAGAACAGAACCATACCATTTTTGAATTGGTAACATATTTTGTTCAACTCATTGAGTCGGTCTAAAAAAACTTATTTTCATCAGAAACATTTTTTTTTCACTACCGTTAATTCTCATTGCTTTCGTAAATTATGATTACCTTCAGGAGGAATACCTATCATGAGTGGAGCAATGCCAATAAGAGGATATTGTTTTGGTCCAGGTACTGTTTCTAATATTTTACGAACTTTCATATAATTTGAGAGCCATTTCTGTATCAAAATGACAGCTAGTACGATAAGTACGAGATAAATCGAGACCATTCTCAGATACCTTCACAATCGTCAAGTCTTCCAAAATATTATATTGCGAACCTGCTTTTAGGTAAAATTACTTCTCAGCATATATTTTTCCAGTTGGAAAAATCTAGCTTTGTGGGCTTACCCAAAAACTTAGTAATTTTTTTTATTAGTCATTTAGGAGTTATTAGTAAAACCATTAAAATGTTAACATTAGTATGCAAAGTTTTTTAAATTAAATAATGATACTGTTGTTGCTTATAGTTACAGAAAAAAAAATTATTTCGGTTACAAGTGCGAAAAAGACGAAGAAGTACAAGTGGTAGAAATAGATTAGCACAAGTGTCCAGTTGTCGGAAACGAATGCAAGTCGTAGGCGTAGCTTGAGTGCGATAACTTGGCGAAAGCTACCAGCATCAGACATGTGTACAATATTATCACAGAAGTGTTAAAATAATGTCTGTTAGTTTATGGCAAACATTTCTCATGTTGTTTTCTATTTGTAAATACTTATTTTCTATACATAACTACAAACAAATTTAAATAAACTGGTGGAATTTTTCCATCCAATAGCTTTTGATACTTACAAGCGGCAAAAAGCTTCGGTTTCGAATAAAATTTTTAGATTAGTCGTACAGTAAGTACGTTCCATTGATCATAATTTTTTTCTTTTTTGTGCGTAACTTGGCGAGAAAATTATAGATAATATTTAAATACAATTTTTTTACACGGTACGTGCTGCTCAAAAATGTTTGATATAAGAAGTTATAAATCTGAACAAAATACATCTTTGTACATACTAAATATATTTTTCAGAGTAGTTTTGTTCTAAAACTGCAGACGATAAAAGTACTTTTAAGTTGATAAAAAAAGAATTCTTTTACGATAGCTCAAATTCTTAGTTGTAATTGCAGGACTAAGTGTCAAATCTAAAGTAGTAAATCTCAAAAAATACTTGTTCATGCAAAACATTGTGTACATCGCAATGAAAGCTCTTTCTCTGGTTATTAATTTATTAACTATGCTTTATAATTATGTGAAAACCTAGAAATATTGTTAATTTAGACCCTTTTTTTCATATTTTACTTTTAAATTTCATTTTCTCGTATTAAAGTACGATGTGAAGGAACACAATAAAATTCAACGATTCCTTTAGCCACATTACTAATTTACTTGTAAGTTCATTATTTTAACAGTTTTTCCAATCACACTTAAATATATTTTAGTTAGAAAAAGAAAACTAGAAAAAAACTTTATAGTTAAGGATATGCCCACATTTCATGCCATAATTCTTCCAATATTATACTCCCCCCATATACTCCCTGCGTTAAAATAATTACACAAAAACATACGATCACTGCTTGTACACTTAATCCATTGAAATACTGCGAACTGCCTTTGGCTGATGTAGCAACTTAAACTGAATGAGGCAGCAGAATATTGCAGACTGAGATCCGCTTAAACAAGTTGTCTCTCCCCTTCCTTTTTTCCTCCTTCCTCGCTCTCTCATGAAAGTATTTTATATCCATGACAGACTTTCAAACAACGAGATATCATCTCATCCATGATCGTTTTTTATATCAATATTGGATTTTTTACGATAAGGCATAATTAAAACTATTTTAAATAATTGGATCATTTTTTTTTAGAAAATGCTAATCTCCGAAGAAGTAATTTTTCCTCCATTCAAGTTGACAATTATGATGATTATTCTGGTAAAGTGACTCCAAATTTGTGTACATTTATAATTTTTTCTGAGTTTCACGATACAGGTGTAGTTTTTTTTTTTTTTGCATATCTTCAATATGTGAATCGATCGTAGCTTACTCATCTGAGGCTTGAACTAGTGGTAGAACTGAGATACGAGTGATCAAGCGAAGCGTATAATTATGAATACTAGTCGGGTATTAACATCATTGAAACCATAGAGGTATCATACATTTTTTTGTTTCAAATAGGGAGACTAAAATGTTTCAATGCTGAAGAATGAAAATTAGAAAATGTGTTACTAAAGAGATTGTCAGCGATAAGATTGAACGTTGTGTATTTACATTATGATTACAAATGTGGAATGCATAACTTGTCTCATGATTTTCTTACATCGTAACAAGGCTTATTTACTTGCATGGCAAAATATTTTAAAATCGTTTACCAAATTTTGTTGTTAAGACTTTTAAAAAAATTACTCAATAGCGATATCATCTAAAGCTAAATCAAAATAAGAGATTGAGATATTTTGCAGTAGTCTTACAATCTTTCAAAAAATGGAATATATTATTATTACTAAAAATCATTAAATAACTCAATCATCTACTATTTTGATGCGCATAAACACTTAAAGAATCTAGAAACGATTAAAGTCATAAAAATTAGTGGACATATTTAAATTTTCTTAGACAACTGTAAAACTTTATTAGGGTCTTTTTTTAAATACTACTAAGTTATTAAAATATTGTATGCTTATAGGATTATTTTCATCATTAAATTGAAATGTTTTGCTCCTACTAGACGAAGATTTGTTACTGACGAAAAATAACGTATCGAGATAATCTATTATGAATATGTTAGCTACTCAAGCAAGTAATTATGTATGTGTGTATATGTGTGGATGAAGTCAGCCATAATTACTACAAGATTTCCTCGTACAAATGTGACCCATCAGTGTTTATTTTTTGTTTTAATTTTTTATGACCGCAAAAAAACGTAGTTTGTTGAGAATGTAGAATATTTTTATGAGCAAATATTTAATTACGTAAAGGCATTATAATGTATCTGGTGTATTTGAAATTGTATCACAAAACGAATAAAAGGCCATGAAGAAAAGTTAATGAGAAAATTTCGTGTCAATTAATTAGTATTTTATTTATTTGAAAAAATTAAGATGTCTCAGTAACAATTAAAGAATAATAGCAATGCCTTGGCCTTATTTCTTGTTTATTGGTGTAAAAAAAAGTTCTAATCTATTATCACCTGGTTTCAAAGAGAAACTAGAAGTCATTTTAATGTCACTAGGATTCAGAAGACTAGAAACGCGCCACTTTCGCAAAATAGTTGACAGTACAATTTTTACTTCCAACATTGCTAATGTATCCCCAATACACCGTCTTGGTCCGTGGCTAAATGGAACATATGCATAAGGATGTCTTCCCTGGCAATTTTCCGGCAAAAATCTATCGGGATCGAATGTTTCGGCATTTTCCCAAATTTCAGGGTCTCGGTGTAGTTGATAAATTTGAATGTTTACGGTGGTCCCTTTTGGAATGAAGAAATTGTCTGAAAAAATATGATTTTTTGAGACTTGTAATCTTTACAATAATATGAATATTTGATTTGTTTAATACGTAGATTCGAACAAATCTTTCGAAATATTAAAATATTGATTTCCATCATTAAAATATGAAAGATGGGTGCAATTTATCAAAATTTATATTGAAATAGTAATCTAATAGTTTCAGCTTAATAAACAAGTTTGTACCACAAATATATTTAGAGTAAAAAAGAGTATATTTTTTAATCATGCCAAACACTTTTAAGTATTAAAATAAATTTCGAAACAATTTTTTTTCTGGTCACGGGATACATTGTAATCATTAAATTTTTAGATAATATGAATTGATCAGGTAAGAAAAGGTCATACCAATAACTGCATGATTATTCAGTGAACGGCCAATTATTGGTATGCTTGGATAAAGCCTTAGGACTTCTTGTATAACTCTATCTAAATAGTGTAATTCTGTTAATTGTTCAATTGTCGCAGGCATTCCATCTTCACCCAAAACATTGTTTAATTCTTTTAACAATTTTTCTTGGACTTTTGGAGCATTGCCAAGAGAAAATAATGCCCAAGAAATCGCTGATGATATGGTATTGTATCCCTTTAAAACATAAAAAAATGATTTTATGTACGTAAGTAATTTTTTAATTGTTAGTAATTAATTTCTTACTAGAAATAAAAATGTATCCAGTTCCTGCCTTATTTCTTCAAACGTCAGTGGCTGTTGAAAGGTTTCGTTTTTATCTAAAATATGATCTAACAATGTACTACTTTCCTTTGTTTCTGTATCTAAAAAAAAAAAAAAAAAAAAATCAAACAACAAATTGCATCGTTTTTTTAATTTTATTAATGAAAGTAAAGATCAAACGCCACATTTACTTCTTTCACCACGATTTTCTTCAACACTTTGTTTTTCTCTTTGTCGCTCTGTTTGCTTTTGTTTTAATACCTAAAGAATGTTAAATACTATATTAATATTGCATCAAATGATTTTTTTTGATTCAGCAAAACAAATTTTTACATTTTTAGTAAGATCATGCAAAATCTTCACAGTTCTTAACATTTTTTTTCCAAGTTTTTTTCGATAAAAAATGAAGTCGGATGTCACCCATGCTCTCCAATATCTTTCTGTGGCTGCTTCACAAAAACTGTGTTAACATTAATCAAATCGTAAGGTTTTTTTATAATCTAATAATATTAAACGATTGTTTTGTTTTTATGTACAGCATTACTCTTTAACTGCCCTACTGCATGCATTGTCTGATTTTTGCAACGTATCTACGTCGATTCCTAAAACTGTTTCACAGGTCATGTCGAAGGCGTATTTCATAGCCAAGGAAAATATATTGATAGAAGACTTCGGTCGTACTTTTGCACTTATTTGCTTCATTAGTACATCTACTTTCTTATTTATTGCTGTTAGGTAATGTTTCAATACATCTTCTTCAAATCCGGATCTTACGACGTGTCTATGAATGTGCCACTTGTTGCCTACAGAAAAATGAAATAAGAATCTATTAATCAGTAAAATCATTCAATAATCATTATTAGAATTAACATTAGCAAAATTAAAAAGCCACCGGTTTTTCACAAATGAAAATAATAATAAGACTTGTATAAAAAAACCTTTGGCCGTGAGAAGTCCTTTTCCCACCCAAGGTTTCAGAATTCCGTAAGTTTTTGATTTGACGACAAACGTGCCGCTTCTCAGAATAATCTATATTAATTTTATAATTTAAGTATTTTATAATTTAACCAGAAGTAAAGCAAAGTATTTTAACGTACTTCTATTTGCTGAGGCTTACGAATATTTACGAAAGGCTGCATTCCAAGCCAAATCACAACCATACCCGAAGGATACTCCAAACAAAGATCGTTCAGCCACTCGAACCGATCTATAAAAATTAACTTTGTGAAGTGAAATTTTTCAAAAATTTTTCAACTCGAATTTTATCAGAAGTTATTTTTAATCCACCTTCTGGAGGGATTACAGCTATTTGCCAAGAGTGTCCGATAAATGGCCAGGTTTTCGGGCCTGGTATGAACCCCAGAACATCTCGTAAAGTAAAATAATCAGACAACCAAAAGTACAGTGCTAGTGATATCATAAGTACAACTAAGAAAATAAAGAGCATGAATACCGGCCACATGTTTTAACCAAAAAATTAAAATTTGGACCACCAAAAATTTATTATTATTAACACTGATTGACAAATTTTTTAAAATTCTGTGTTCCTTATTATTTGTGCAACCGGAGAATCCAAATATGCGAGCACCATAAGGTTTACGTTTACGTAACGTCCTAAGAACCGCACGGAAGGAGGGTCCATCGGTGACTGACAATTTTCTGCGATAGAGCGGGGTGGATTCATCCACGTTCTTCCCTACTTTTGGACTTGGGCACAGATAAAGTTTCAATTTTTTTTGCAATACAGTTTTTTGACAAAAGTGTAATGCATTATTTGTGCTGAAAAATTTTTATTTAATAACCATTTACAACACAGTGCTCAACAAAATTTACTCAGTAAAAACAATGCATTACAATTTGAAAGATAGAAAAAATTTAGAAAAAAAAAAGGATCATAGTATTTGAAAAAGTATTTAAAGATTTTATTTCAAATACTTTACAATAAACTTACAGGTATAAGACATAATTCTTTTTTTTTTTTTGCAAGAATTAAAAAAAATTTTCTAATATGGTGTTGTGAATATTATCCAAATAATATTTACATTAAACACATAAAATTTTTAGCAAGAAAAATATACTTTATTCTAGAAAAAAAAAAAATTTCCGATCGTTAAAAATCTATAAAATAATTGTGCCCAAATATCTATACTAGAAATAAATTTTACAATGTATTACTGTAATTATTCTTTATTGTTGTTTACTCATTTAATATGAGTTTTGTAGACGTTGTAAATAAATGTATGAAACTTGATGAGAATCACATGAAAATAAACGTTAAAGTCCTTTATTTTACTTAAAATTATAATATTAATAATCTGTGAGTTATTGTACATTTGATGATCGTAAAAATAAAACTTTTTCATTATGAAAATATTTTTCATATTATTTTGTGTAAAATTAAGAATACACGAAGACTAAAAGCAAGTTGTCCGATATTACTTTCACGAGCTCGAAACGTATCCTGCAGCCTACTGGTAATTTGATAGGAAGCCTGTACAAGTGTGTATATATAGCACGATGTATGGGAGTTCTTTCGTAACTTCAAGGTTGTTGGGATTCGTTCCAGCAGTATTTATTCGTTCAATTTTTTAACCAGTCGAATGCATTTATGAAAAAATTTGGAAAAAGTTAATTTTATCTTTATTTGCATGTTGTATAATTTTATTTATTTACATATCTATTTATGCACAACAATATTTCCTGCAATAATTTAGTTGGAAATGAAGTAGCTATTTTTTATGAATAAGTAAACATTTACTCATAACAGAAATAAATATTTATTTATAATTTTTACAATGATTCAAGTAACTTTTCGTTGTTGAATCTGACACGCGTACGTGACTGAAAATCACAAATTGCTTCTTACCCAATGTTATTGTCAAAATTTTCCACTAAAAATTCAATCCCTAAAATCTACGAATTCTCGGACCACAGAGGCTCGATCACATTGCACTTGACAGGTCGCAAGGGCGGCGGCAGTGTTGAGGGCAAACTGTTGGGCATGAACTCACCCGGCCAGAGGTGCAACATGTCCAGCACGACGAGGCCGTAGAGCAGTCCACGGACCACAGGTACAACAAAGCTTTTCACTCGTGCGTAATGCGATGACTTTTGCGGCCATATGAATATCAACTTTGGACCACCTACGGTTGAACGAGCTTTATTTGCTTTTCATCGAAGAAAAACACCAAGTCTCTAAATACAAAAGCTTGCGAATCACTTACCCGTGAGTTTCTTAACTTTTCTCACAGCCGCGCGGAAAGGGTTGATTCCCGAGGCTGAAAACGCGATTTCCGGCATTGCTTTTCTGTACTCGTAACCGTTAATTTGCTCCTGGTTTTCAACCGCATCGAAATAAAGAGAATCTCTTTTATCCTCGATATCAATATCTGAATATCTCATACTTTCGAAATTTATTGCAAATTTTACATTTATTGTTGTATGAGAAAAATAAATTTTTTAAAATTACAAGTACACGCGCGAGTACACGCAGAGACGTCGGAAGAAAATTTGTGAAATTTTCGGAATAGGTTAAACATTAACCAAATACCTACATTCAGGTCGTTCTGAGATCCCAATTTTTTTTTTCCTCAAGGAAATTTTATTTTTATTTTGTCTGATTGTTAACTAAACCAAGGATGAAAAAAAACTAATTATCAACGGACTTACCAAAGGTGGTTTGAAAATTCCCTAAATTATTTTTGCATCTACCTATACAATACCGGACAACCGTCGATTACACATCAGTATAGAATATCATACAAATTTTTGCATCATGCGATAAACAACAAGACAAATACTTACTTAAAAATATTTAGCAAGTTTTTTATATTTAAAACATCGACTCGAATTTCGTATTGGATTCTCGGTACGGGCGCCAAAAAAAAAATTCCCAACCAACTTCAAACCGTAAACTTGCATCGTTCCAAATCCAACCTAAAATAACCTCAAAAGCCAGTAAAATTTCCCGTGCAATATTCACCCAAGCCGGCAAACAAGAAAATCGCAAGTGATCAGAAAACATGGCATGCAATAACCCACGTAAGCAACCCCCATTCCGTCAACGAAACCCTCAGAATTACCAAATAACCCCGTTGATTAAATTGATTTTTATAGACGACTCCAGCACAGACGCCAAGACCCCATGTGGAAAAAGTTAGAGTCCTTTCTACCCACTACCAATATCATGACATTTCGACTAATCCACCGTATCCCACAAACGTAGCCCAGGAAGATGTCACCGAGCGTTGCCAGCCCTTCATCCACAATGCGGTCCACCGCTACGAGGATCGGCACCAAGAGCTGGACGAACGTGAGCGCCTTCTGGTCAACAAGACCGGCATTATGGAGCGGTGCATACCCGCTCTGCTGGCCATGAAGTTGTCGCAGACCTGCGAGGGAAAGGACCCTGTGAGCGCACTGGACAAGGTACGGGAACTGATGAAGGAGCTGCTGCCCCAACCGGATCCTGCGGACGAGCTTGTGACCCAACTGGAGGACCAGGTGGACCAACTGAACAAGGAAACGGCCGAGTTACACGTAGGTACGGCGCTCGTGTCTTGCGTGGAACTAGCAGAGGTATCCCTCGCCAAGTTTGATGAGTAGCGTTGCTAACTATGGGTTTCCCCGAGTTCATCGGAACGAGCGATGGACGAAATTGTAATTGGAGGATCAATTGCTTTGCCATTGTAATTGAAATGTCAAATTGTAGACCCGTTGAAGATTATGTACATGCAATGTCAAGGAAATACGGGGGGGGGGGGGAATGAAAAGTTCAAATACTATTTCGCCCATCCTCGATCGAAGTCACTGTTGTTCGAGTAATATTGTGCTTTTTTACGTGCAGGATAAGATAATCAAAGCGGACGTCGAGCTCGAGGAGGGCAAGATGGAGCTCGAGTCTCTGGAGCTTGTGAATTGCGAGCTCGACGAGCAGATCAAGTGCATGGAGGCGAAGATGTGCGTGAGCCTCGAGTCCATCAATTCGGACGACCGGCTTTGCCTGGCGGAATTACGCAAACTCGGCGAGAACGAAAAGAGGATGAAAAAGAACATCAAACAGCTGGAAGAACGCGAAACGGCGCTGCGAAATCAAATCGAGAGGATCTTTGGTGGTGGTTGCCAGAAGGTTTGCGACTCTGTGCAAGGCCGGAAGCACCACGCGCACAGGTCGAGGAGTCACAGGAAGAAGGACTGCGTAAGGATTCTCGGCTATAGGGACTCATTCTTTAATTTTACATGAAGAAAAAGAGTGCCTTTGTTTTTCAGCAAAAGCTAGAGAGAACGGTGGAGGCTCTCTTCGAACGAGATAAGGCTCGTGGGAAAATTCACTGTGGCAAGCTCGATAAAGTCGCGGAAAAAAAGAACCCAATGGTGCGTAATTTGAAGGGTTTTCTGAAATTCGCCTTCTCGTGTCTGCACAGAGTGTGCGTAAAGCGGTTACTTTGTACACAGTGTGTGGAAATCAGTCACTACTTTGCCCACGTCGTTTGTAAAGTCACTATTTTAGGCACAGGGTGCGGAAAGTGAATGCTTTGCGCATCAGGTGTAGAAAGTAACTGCTTCGAGCACAGGTTTGAAAAAGTTGTACAAACACAAGAAGTTATTTACAATAATGTCCACTCTTTCAGGCGTGCAAGTGCCAAAAAAAGCCGAAGCCATGTCGCAGAAGGACCAATTCATGCGAGCGGGCGACGCCAAAGTGCTGCCGCAAGAGACACTCGGAGAATCCATGTGGCATGGATACCACTGTGCAGAAGACGAGTGCTGAAGCAGCGGACAGCCCGTGGTGTACACCCGAACTGATAGCACAACAATCCTGCTCGTCACTACCGAGCAAAGCCGATCCTAAGAATGGCCCTCGCGAATCCAACGCCCCCTGTGCGGTGATAGTGGTTAAGGCGTGCGAATGTCGCGATAAATCTCGAGAACGCGTGGTACGAGAAACGAACCAGTCGACGAAGATCGATAAAATCGTCAGCACCATGAGTATTGCGAGAAAGAGTCCATGGTGCACATCGGTCGATTGCAATTGCGGGGAGATGCCGAGCTTTGGCCAATCGGTAGAAATTTGCTCCGAGCAGTTGGCGTTTTACAAGGAGACTTGCACGGTTACCCAGCAAAAAAGTAAGGTCGACTGAAAACAATCTCTGTATAGCTGATTTCTTCTAAAAACTGAAGTTTCAATGAATTATACACACACATCGTTTACCTCAACAAGTTTCATTTATTAGTTTGTTTGTTTGTTTTTTACTTTCATTGTGTCTCATGCCACAACGTGGATGTTGCTAGAAAATTATGTAACATCTTTTGTAATACTATTTCAAGTATCAAAGGATAACAGTAAATAAAAAATAGTGTGACATTTTTTTTTTAAAGAAACAATTGTACGCAATGTTAGAACTCCTCATGGAAGGGATAATCTTTGTGCTCCACGGAACTGAAATTAAATGACATGGAATTATTTCACGAGATTTTTAATTAGTTTATAAAAAATATATATATATATATATATATAGTCACCTGTTCATCGGACAAACTCGCCAATTGCGATCAAAAGAATGCAGGAGGTTGATGTCTTCCTCGGAAAGCTCAAAGTCGAAGATCCTGGTGTTCTCCTCCAGTCTGACCTTCGAAGCAGATTTCGGGATGACAATGTGGCCTCGTTGAACCTTAAATAAAAAAGGAACGAATTAACTTTCGTAGAAAAAAAAAAAAAGCTTTTCCACCTCAACAGTGTAGGAATTACGAAGATTCTTCACTACCTGATAGCGCAAAACGACCTGAGCTGGCGACTTGTTGTACTTCTCGGCGATACCCTTGACCTTGGGATCCTCGAGTAGACTGGGATCTCCAGGCTGTGCCCACGGCCTGTCGGGAGAGCCCAAGGGACTGTAGGCTGTGATGAGAATGCCCTTGGACTTGCAGTACTCGGACAGCTTGACCTGAGGCAGGTAAGGATGGCACTCGACTTGGTTGGCCACGGGCTTGACCTTACAGTTGTCGAGGAGCCTGGCAAGCTGCTTGGAATTGAAGTTACTGACGCCGATGTTCCTGGCGAGGCCCTTCTCGTGCACCTGCTCCATGGCCTTCCAGGTATCGACGTAGTCAACGTCACTGAATTGCACCTTGCCGTCCGGGCCTTCGGGAAACGATTCTTCCAGCTCTAGGGTGAAAAATAATAGGTTGAGTACATGCGTTTCCATGAATACGATATAACACGGTTGTGACATTACGCGAGGGATACAGCTCGACGATCACTTTGGTTTTCCAATTTGGTGAAGAGAGAAAAAACGCGTATCCAAGAAATTTTTTTATGCTCAGCCTGAAGGACTTAATATATATTTTCCATAAAAAATCCCAGTTATTTGCAGAAAAATTTATTGAATGCAAAATAAAAAAAATAAAAATTTTTTTTGTATATAATATTGTCAGTAACTTCCTAAATTTAGATGAAATTTAATAATTAAATATTCAAAATTATTTAAATGGTGATATTTAAATATATTTTTATAATTGAAAACATAAGTAAATTTAACAAAATTAAAAAAAATTTGTACCCGATATGTTTTTTTGCTACTTATACGAGTAAAATTATCTGTATGGACTATTTTTAAATATGGATAAAAAAATACCTTTGAAAAATGGTTTTGTTCAATTTTTTGAAAAAATGTTCCAGATGAATAAAAACAATAAGAAATACATTTTTTCTGCAATAGGTACACAGTCTGTTGAGACCGTGATTTTATTTAATTTCTGAATTAAATAAAATCCCCACCAACTAAGCACCTCCAATTTAACATTTGTCCGATAGCAGGAGTGCAGGAAAAAAAGGGTTTTAAAACCTGCATTTCGTCCTAGATAACTAAGTGAATTTTTTAATAATCTAGGACGATACATTGGTTGAAATCCTTTACTTTTGACTACCTTGCCTTTGCACTTCTGTGGTTGAACCAATGTTACATTGAACGTGCTGAGTTACTAAAAATTTGTCAATTGAAAAATTATTGATCAAACTGTCAACAGACCGTGTGCCTGTTGCACTAAAAATTTCTTCAAATATTATCACAGTGAGCAGAGACTATAAATCAGTTTAAAAATGTATTTTCTCTTTTTTAAAAACGTTATCCTTAATAAATCACAAAAACCTTTAAAAGCAAAGGGCCAGTGGATCAGATAGAGGTCCAAGTACTCCAAGTTCAAGTCCGACAAAGTTTTCTTCAAAGCCGCCTCGACGAGATCGGGCCGGTGTCGGGTGTTCCATAGTTTGCTGGTGACAAAAAGGTCCTCGCGTTTGACGACGCCCTCCTTCATGAGAGCCGTGAGCGCCTCGCCAATTTCCTTCTCGTTGCCATAAACCGGCGAGGTGTCGATGTGGTGGTACCCGATGCGCACAGCATCCTTGATCACCTCGACCGCCGTCCCACCTTTCGACTAAAATTTTCCAGAATTTATTGACAAAGTGATAATAATCTTCCACGGCTTTATCTTTTTCCAAACGCGTATACTCACAAGCTATACTTTGATAAAAAAAATTTTTTTTCACCGATACGCGGTTCTCAAATCTATTTACTTAAGTTAAGATATCCATTCTGTTTAAGCATCATCAATCATACTCAAACAGGGATAAGAATATTTCGCAACTGTGTGCCATTTTGTATTTATACAAATTTTATTATAAATTAATCAACGATTTTTTTTTTCACACTTTCAACATTGGTTTTGGTATTGAAAAAATTTTAATCGCACAACATTTTTCATGGACTCAACTTTACATATACATATTCATATATTTACAATTGGAAAAAATAAAGAATCAACTATGTCTGCTGAGTGGGAATGAGAAATTTTTTTTTTTTTTTTTCCACACGTTAACGCTAACGATCAAGTCCATGACTCAATTGTTGCAACGCCAACCGGCATTCTTTGCATAAGATAAAAAGCGAGTGAATCGATAAGTAACATCAATAAACACTTGGGTTTATCAAGCTCGCTGGGAGTTAAACAACAAGTTGATTTTAATTTTTGTTCGAAAAATAAAAAATAAAAAATAACAAAGAACTAATTTTTTTAATAGGTAGTATTTATATCATACAGTATTTTATAAGTAGCTGTTTTTTTTCAAAATTCTCGTAAAAATGGAAAAAAATGTTTAAAAAATGCCAAATATTCTATGGCTTATTTCATCACAATCGTTGAAAATTATCATTCATGTAAAAAATTAAACTTGTAAATATTTATATTACACATAACCTACATCCACTATTGTAATTCCAGTGTAAAGTACAATCAAGAATTTTCAACGACGAGCACAAGATATCAAAAATATTTATTGTAAAAATACTTGGGTCATTGAGAGAGAAAAAAAAAAAATTCAAAACACCCATTGAATTCACTCACCTTCCAAGTGCCAAGCCCAAGAGCGGGCACTTTGTTTCCATTGTAAAACGTAACCGGTTCTATCTTACTCATGATCGAGCTACCGACTAACTGTTTGAGCTTTGCCAATAACAGCTTCATATGCGCGTACCAATACACGCGCAAAGCGCCGCGTTTTTCACACAAAAATGAAACTCGACGAGCTCGTCCAGTGGTATTGGTGCCACCTGACACACGGAGAAGTTTCAAGGACGCGTGGGCGTCGTTGAAAGATCGACATAGTTGAGAATGTTAGCCGCAGCTGGTAAGTATTACCGTTTGCCGATTTCATCCGGTGTATACTACAACTTGCTTCCACGATAACTATGGATATAATTTCTATATCATGTTTTCCACATAACGTGTAATTACGATATTTGCGTCAAAGCGACATTGAGGAATTTTTGCTTTGAAAAAGACTCCGTTGCCTGGTACTTACTAAATACAAACTGTAGAAGCTTGTATTTTTTTTTTTTCGTGTTTCATTAAAAAGAACTTAAGTACGTATCGTGATTAATTTTTGGTATAACTAAATATTTATAAATTCAACAGGCTCCCATGGAAATGAACTAAAAAAATTAAGATGAATCAGTTTATATTTTAATTTCAATAATATCATGTCAATTATACAGTCGAAGACTAGCCATTATTAATAGTTACCAATATGAATTCATGACCAAAACTGCAAGGATTTCACTCAAATTTACTGAAATTGCATTAACTGTAGCATAAATTAGGTGTACTTTTATAGATCACGTAGGTTCTCATAAAATATACGAGTAAAATTGAAATGAAATACCCGAGTTAAAATGCATGTTAAACATCGAAATGTGTGTGCACAGACGGAAAAAAATACCCAGCATTATACAATCACTTTGTTGTCATAGAGCTAACTGTGCGGAGTCATGTTTAATCATCACTTTCCGGTTATCTTTCAACTAATTCCATTTTAAATTATGCAACACCTCGAAATGTAAATTTTCACACCTATATGTTTCAGGTTTTCAACGTGTAAAACCCGTGATTTTCTAGGAAAAAAAGTTTTTTTTTTTTTTTTTTAAAGTACTTTATTGGTAACGAACGAGAAATAGTTTTTTATACACTCCATGAAATCAACAGAATTAGCAAAATCATCGATGTATTACGAGCGTAAAACAGATAAGTTTTCGTAAACATCGTTGAAGAATATTGCGAAATTTCGTGACGCAGCGTCTCGAATTCATCTTTCAAACGAAGTATCACTGGAACGATATCATCTCTCCACAGTATGCATACTGTTGAATAAAATTATCACTTATCTCTAATCAGCATGACTTAGACACTAATATAACTCTTTGTACTCTTCGTTCTCATTTAAAAAGGGATGGCGAAAGGAAAGTGGGGGCTCGACTCGCATCTGGAAACAAAAAGTGATTTCATGATTGAAAAAAAAAAAAAAAAAAAAAAAAGAGCTTCCAATAACTTTTTCATTCAAGACAACTCACCCAGTCATCGGGCATATTCTACCGTTGCAGTCGAACGAATCAATGTAGGCAATGTCTTCCGGACTGAGCTTAAAGTCAAAGACCTGACTGTTCTCGAGAATGCGCGACTTGGTGACTGACTTCGGAATGACAACGTGGCCTCTATCGAGCTATCCAAAACAAAACAAAAAGAAACTTAGATTTAATCTGGAAATAAACGAAACTAGTCGGAGCTGCGTACGTACTTGATAACGGATGAGGAGTTGAGCTGGAGATTTTTTGTACTTCTGGCTGAGCTCGAGGAGTTTCTTGTCCTCCATCAGTTTTGGATCGTTGGGCTTGGCCCACGGTCTATCCGGAGATCCAAGAGGACTGTAGGCAGTGATGACAACTCCCTTGGACTTGCAGAAATCCGACAGTTTCTTTTGGGTCAGGTATGGATGGCACTCGATCTTAAACACCAAACGGAGACATAATACGAGGAAAAACGAACTCGCGAGAAAATGGTCACAAGTCGACAAACATGAACTCACTTGATTGGCAACCGGTTTGATCTTCGAGTTCTCGATGACTCTGGTGAGCTGTTCAGAGTTGAAGTTACTGACGCCGATGTTCCTGGCGAGGCCCTTCTCATGTATCTTTTCCATGGCCTTCCAGGTGTCCAAGTAGTCAACACTAGGGTCGTGCAGGGGTTGGCCATTCTCGTTCTTGGGAAAGTTATCGGGGCCATCCTTGTAGGCGACCGGCCAGTGGATGAGGTAGAGGTCGAGATAGTCGAGGTCAAGGTCGGCCAAGGTCTGTTTCAGAGCAACCTCGACGAGCTCTGGCTTGTGGTAGGTGTTCCAGAGCTTGCTCGTGATGAAAAGGTCCTCTCGTTTGATCACTCCCTCGGAGACCTTGGCGGCGATGGCTTGGCCAACTTCTTTCTCGTTAGCGTACACATGGGCGCAATCTATGTGCCTGTAGCCGATGTCGATTGCGTCCTTGACGGCTTGGGTTACCTCGCCGGGCTGCGACTGTGGGTTTTTTGCTGGTTTTTATATCACTCGTTTTTTTGGATTGTCATGTGAATTAGGAGAAATTTTCATTGTTAGGAATTATTTTTGAAAATATTGTTGAATCCTAACAATTAAGCACGCTTTTGGATGTCATGGGGGAAAAAACTTAAACTATTTAAATTAATAATAGGCATGACCAAATAACGATCATTTTTTTTTTATTGCGAATGAAAGTATTTTTCTGACGAAGGTTTTTAATTCTTAGCAATGATTATTTAATGTTTAACAACACACTTATTTACCACTAGTAAGTATTAGGAATTTTAATACGAGTTCAATCATAATTGTACACCTATTGCAATTGTCACGCGTATAGAATAAATAATTAGGTTTAATATTTTAATATTCAAATAGTGCAGTGACAAGTCTGAAAATTTACACACCAAGTTGTCAGCCGTGAATGGTTATTATGAGGAACGATTATGCCTTGTTAAACAAGTGTAATTGTAACTAATTAGAGAAATTTGCGCTTAAATTATATATAATTAATAACATTGAAAAGTAAGAAATTAGTTATTTTGGTGTCCAAACATAATCCTTGACTCGAGCAACAGCAATCAAGTTAGATAACAATTTCATGTCATGAACGAACGAAGGGCAACGTTGTCCAATATTTAAAATAAATTTATAATAAAATAAAATACATATAATACATATTTTCCAAGTTTTATGAAATTCTTCAAAAAACAATGAAAACTAGATATAGTTAACTATATTCGATTTGACCAGAGTCAATGTATTACTTAAAAAGAAGCAAGAAACACTTAAAAAACACCAAACTAACACAAAAGTTTAGGCCTTGAAATGTATCGATTGATTTTGATACATTCAAAAAATTGTTTTTTTCATTATGAAATACTGATACGAAAATTTGAATTATGCCCCTATCACAAATGACATCAACAAATACAGATATTGTGATGGATAATTTTTTAACTTTACAAGATCTACTGCGATTTCACGTTAATTTACAAAAATGTTGATTTTTTAACTTTTTTACTTCTTCTATAAGAAAATTAATGAAAAATGGTTTTTTATTTTGAATTAAACCTTGAAAACATTTTCTCAACGACAATATTAATTTCATGCTCTTGCCGATTATCGGAGAAGAAAACAAAACCGGTATTTTTCGAATTTAAATAAAATATTCGATCGAAAGGTGCCAACTTATAACCATCAGATAAAAAAGTCAGGTATTTTAATGAGCAAAACAGATTACTATTAAATAATAACAAAACAAGACGTTTGGTTAATAACCTCACCTTCCATGTTCCCAAGCCGAAAGCAGGAATTTCGTCGCCGTTGTAAAACTTAATTTTTGGCACGTTCAAAGCCATCTTCGAATCAGTCTGATTTTTCGTAACTTCTTTTGAGTGCAAATTGGTGTGTCAAGTATTCCTTTTAACTAAACGAAAAATTCAGAACCTCGTGCGGCACGGAATTCTGGAAAAATGCACCTCTGCTGCTACTTATATCGTTGCCACGGACTGCGGCGAGGGGCATATCGATGTTATCGTGAGTGCGTGCATGTGTACGAAACTACTAAACAGAGAACGATTTTGTACATGCAATACGCATAAGTACATGGGCCATTTCACAAAAACTGCAACACTCCATGACGCCTTTCTTTAAAAACAACGGATTCAATTATTTCAAGTCAGTACTTTTTTTAAAGGTGTAAATTAATTTTTCCTAAACATGTTTTCGAAAGAGAGTCGAAAAATTTTTTGGCGTGACCCTTGGTACTTCTGTACTAAAGTCTGAGTTTGAGAGTTGATTTTCACAATGGATCATCACAAAAAAATTTTTTTTTAAAAACACGGGACGTTTTAGTCATAAACTTTCAACACTTCTAAGTGACATACAACAAATGATTCAACGTGGCCAAGTTCTTTGACGCTTGGAACGGATCATTTTATATTTCAGAGTGAAGGAGAACACCATCAATTTTTTTGCACTCCCTAATTCTAATGCGGCTAGTTGTAGTAGATCATGTGTTCCACAAAATAATCGGTCATTACCGTAGTGCACCTAATATCAGTGGTTTTCTAACTATCGAACAGGTTACCATAGCGTTGGGTACACAATTAGGGTTTCGGAAATGCAAAAATAGCAGCATTACTAAAGTAAAATAACAGTGTTTTTTTTATCTTGTGAAAAATTGCACGAAAAATTAACAATAGTTTAAGAATGACCGTAGAGTCGAGCTTAACAGTTTCCAGTTTGTTTAGACGTTACATAACACTTTTAAAAAATAATAGAACAATTTTAAACACTTTATTTAGGAAATTTCATGTGGCATTTTAAAATATTTCATTTTTGTAAAATGACCCATATATTACAAATATTAGAGTCACTCCTAGTATTTATCCCTACTTTCCTCTGCTTTTGAACTTCATACGTTCGTTTATTTTATTCTCTTTACACGAATTAATTTTAATTTGGCTCAAATGTAACAATAGTTTAATTTCTCGCGTTGCAAACACTATTTCCTTATTTTCCGTTAAACTTAAGTTTAGACACTATCGAAAAAATTTAAATGCAAATTTTCTATTTTTTAAAATTGTAATAAATATTTTATAACATTCTAATAGCCATTACCGATGTATTTTACAAGTAAATATGGGTATTGCTTATGGGTAATTTTTTTTCAAGTAAAATTTAGCGAAATAATTCAAGCGATTCTGTAGTTCATCCCAAAATTTTTTTTGTATTTATTTTTATTGCCAAGAGTTATTTATATCAATTAAACATTATTGATTTTGAGTAAAAAATTGTTAGAAATAAACAAAACGCACTATAATAATGTACTGCAAATCAGAAGCTAGATAGTAAAAACCGTCCTTGAGTAATAATTAAACTTATAATTCACAACCAAAAAAATATTCCCATTCAAAGTATTATACTGATACATACGGTTAAAATTATTACGAACAATGAACCTTTAAAGGCATCTAAATTATGAATTTAATAAATTATATTCTGTAAAATTTGTAATGTTTCTCGTCTAATACTTGAGTCCCTTGTAGTAGACTAGATCTTAAATACCCGTACGCACCTAAAGCGAAATTTACTTTAATTTGTATGAATTTGTTTTTTTTTGTGTTACACTTATTATTATTGTGATGAGAAACCACGATAAAATTTCAACGAGTTATAAAAAAATGTGTAAAGATTTTTTTTCTGTTAAAATTAGATCTAATCAGTGGCACTTGGCTGTCAAAATATCAAAAAAGTGTTTTTTCGCCTTCTAACCTCAAAATAGCACCTTCGCCGCTTGATTTTGGGTTCTCAGGTGAAAAAATAGTATACAAAACTTGTTCGAAAAGGCTTCTTTACGAACCTCGTTACGGCCCTCGCCTTCGGCTCGTGCCGTAAACCTCTCGGTTCGTAAGTCGAAGCCTTTGCAAACTCGTACGTAGTATACTATATGATGTTTACCATTTCTACTTGAGGTTTTACACAAGCATAAATAGCCCACTAGGCTAATCAAATCATAGTTATATTATGAAAGTTAATTTTGACTTTCAGAAGGTAACTAAAGGTTAAGCTTATATAAAATAACTTTCTATTCTTTGCCTGATTAGTTATTTATTTCCGTCAGCTAGATATCCCATCCAACTAACTTTAATCTATAAGCTGTGTTATTTTGATGTAATATCACCAATGCTAGAATCTCAAGCTGACTTGCAATGGTGCATAAAATTGAACCTTCAAAAGAGACGAAAAAACATCACCATATTGTTCATAGAAGTTGTATTTTTTTCTTTTAAAGTTACTAAGTCTAATTTTGAAAATATGTAAATAATTTTTCATCTTCGATACTGAGGTTACAGTAAATAGACTCTCATAGCCATCTTTATTTTAATTAAAAAATTTCTAGTTTTAATCAACTTAATTTTATTTTATATACGACGTAGATCCACAGTAGTATCGTAGTGTCAATATTTTTTGTGATTCTCCTGATATGTTGGTATGTTACCAAACTATTTGGTATTGGCTTGTACCACAACACATTTGTTTTGGGCTGATTTAAGATTCTTCGACTTGTAATTATTAAGAGCAGTTGCTTAAACTTGATAATAAGTGGATGTTGTAAACATTACTAAGCAATATTAAATGGATAGTACTTCGCGTCTTTTAGTCTGAAAAAAGAGATATAACAAATTAATGCCAAATATTTTCAAAGCAAGACTTAATTGAAATGCTATGAAACTTACTCATTGAGTGGTACTACTCTGTCTCCAGATCCAATATCTTGAAGTGCATTCATTTCTTCATCCGAAAAGTTAAAATCGAAAATGTCGAAATTTTCCATAATTCTTGTCTTTGAAGAAGACTTTGGTATCGGAGCTGCACCCATTTGGAGCTAAAAAAATTTTTTCTAATCAATAGAAATTTCAGATTTATGAAATGTTTCATTATGTTGTGTACTAACAACAAATCTTAAAGAGATCTGGGCAGGAGTTTTGTTATATTTTTTCGACAGTTCCTGAACCTTTGGATGCTGCCATAGGTCTTTAATATGTGGTCGCTTATTTGGTTTACCAAGTGGCGAATATCCAGTAACAGTGATATCATGATTTTTGCAAAATTTTATCAATGATTTTTGATTCAAATTTAAAGTTACTTCAATCTGCATTCATAAAGAAGAAATTTAATTACCAAGTCCAGTTTACTTTCGATGGTTACTCTATGAATGTTTAACATAAAAAATACCTGGTTATTAACTGGTTTTATTTTCGCAGCAGAAATTAACCTTTCAATCTGCTCAGAATTAAAATTACTAACTCCAATACTACGAGCAAGTCCTAGACGTTTGCATTCCTCCATTCCCCGCCATGTTTCAATATAATCAATATCAGAAGGTAATACTTTCTCATTATCATCAGTTTCCTGATTAATAAAAAAAAATCTTTAACCATCACTCGTTAACATCTTAAATTAATTGTATTATTAATATACCTTTAGGGATACTGGACTATGTATAAGGAAAAGATCAACATAGTCTAAGCCAAGCCTTCTTAAAGATTCTTTGCAAGAAACTATAACTATACTTTCGTGATGTGTTTTCAAATTTAACTGAAATGTATAATCATAATATTTTCAGCAATACAATAAATATCATCAAGTTTCATTACAAAATTAAACTGAGCAAATTAAAGTTACACTAATTTTGTCCATACCAGTCATTTTCTGCTTTGATAATATAATTAATATTTCAAGCCAACTGACCTTTGTAGTAATGAAAAGATCTTCTCTTTTTACAGTGCCATCGTTTATTTTTTTTCGAACTGCGTTCCCAACTTCTTTTTCATTGTTATACAGATATGCTGTATCAAAATGTCGATAGCCAATGTCAATAGCATATTCAATAGCAGCTTCGGCTTCATCTCCTTTCAACTAAAACGTAAATTGGAAATACTTGTGGTAAGGGATATCAGAAAATGTTAAAAAATATTTAATCTTCTCATCTTCTGATATTATAAAATGGTTTTAGTTTATGTTAGGTAACTTATATCAAATAAGTGAAAAAAGTGATACAAAACCCTACTTTAAAGAATTTTAAATTACGTATATTTTATGAATTATAAAAACTACAAATCAATCCTCTATCGTCAATAAAAAAAAAAAAATTTCTTGCTTCAGAGTAAAATCATAAGGTCATAAAATTTAATCGTAATTAACACAAAATAAATTCAAACTCTTTTCAACGCTACTTACTGAATATGTGCCAAGACCAAAGAACGGCATTCTATAACCATCATTTAGAGTAACATGTGGAACTTGCATTTTGGAAGAGTGTTAATAAACAACTGAGCATTCACCAAGAAAAATTTATTTCATGACCCTCTGTCAAATCAGCGATATTATATTCTGACTGGCTGTCATTGAATTGGCAAGTGTGACGTTTACTTTTAAAAGATTAATATTGATAAGATAACCAAACAAATAAAAAAATTGAAGGTACTGTTTTTATCTACCAGATAAACTCTATCTCAAATTAACATTAACATCCACAGAAATTAAGATTGGCTTTTGCTTTGTGTGATTAAGAAAATAATTTACTCTTTGTATAAAGGTAATGCACATCACTACAACATACCGTAGTCGTACACGGCGGCAAATACGATGTTTACATTGTGAAATAAACTTATTTGTCATCAGAAATGCAAAGAATTATATCATACTTGATGAAACAAATAATCTGGATCCATTTATAAAGTTTATCAAAGTAGTTTTAGTAATATATAATTTCATTTATTTATTATCCTAAAGATCAGAAAAACTATGATTTCTTATCAACTGGCAGACATTATTTAATTTAAAAAATTAGTAAAAAAATTGTCGTTTTATGTAATTTTGAAAGAGTCTTATTCTTATAAATAATACATACGACATATCTCAGTATAATTTGGTCTGGTGATTTATTGTATTTTTTTGAAAAATGATTGAACTGTTAAATCACACAATAATTTTTGGCATTTAGATTTTTTGATCTGGGTAGCGGTGATCTGTGTAACGGATTTACTCTCATCTAGTAAGGAATGTTAAATGGATAGTGTATGGATTCTTTAGCCCTGAAACATAAAAATAAAGAGCAAATGATTAATCAATTTCAATATTACATTACGCGTCGTGCATGATATAAAAATCTTACTCTTTCATTTCCGCAACCCTTTCACCGGTCGAAATTGATTGAATCGACTTGATTTCTTCGTTAGTCAAAGCAAAATCAAAGATATTGAAATTTTCCTTTATACGCTCTTTTGTTATGGACTTTGGTATTGGAGCTGCTCCCATTTGAAACTAAATTTTTTTATTTTGACATGATTACTCTAGCTCTACCAAATTCATTCAATAACCGTCTTAATTAGGATACTCACTACATATCGACATGCTATTTGGGCCGGTGTCTTCCTATATTTTTTGCTTAACGATTGAATCGTTGCATGGTCCCATGAATTTTTGACGCCATAACGATTACCGGGTCTTCCAAGGGGTGAATATCCAGTCACAGTAATATCATGTTTTTTACAGAACTCAATCAGGGGTTCCTGATTTACATTTAAAGACATTTCGATCTAAGAAAAAATACCATATAAAGGTATACTGTTAATGCTATCGAATTTATTTCATATAAAAACTAATAATTAATTATTAACTTACGTATTTAAAAATACGCATTTACCTGATTGTTCACTGGTTTGATTGTTGCTGCTGTGAGAATTCTGGTAATTTGCTCGGAATTAAAGTTGCTAATGCCAATACTTCGAGCAAGCCCAAGGCGCTTACATTCTTCCATTCCTTTCCAAGTGTCTATATAATCGGTGTCAGACAATTGCAATTTTCCAGAAGCGTCTCTCGGTAATAATTCCTCGCCTTCCTAAAAATTATGTTTAAAAAATATTTTCTCGTTATAGACCTGTACGAAATGCTCACTATAGTGAATGATTACTGTAGTAAATTTTCATGTAAATAAAGTATTAAAATAGGTATGTATGTATGTCATTTACTTTGAAAGCAAATGGCCAATGAATGAGGTAGAGATCAATGAATTCCAATCCCAGATTGTCTAATGATTTTTTGCAAGTAGGAACCACTTGACTTTCTTTGTGAGCATTACTCCAGAGCTAAAAAAATAATTTTGAATTATTCAATACATAAATGAATATTTCAATTCACCGATCATTCGACATACTTCATGTAAATAATTTTCACAATATTACTGTTAACTGTTGTTAGTATTGTGAAATTTTGAAATGAGAAATAAATTGTTGAAATAATTTTGATTTATAAAAGGTTGTATAGTTCCTTATTAACCTTTGTAGTTACGAAAACGTCATCTCTTGTTATGACTCCTTCCTTAATTTTTTCTCGAATCGCAATTCCAACTTCCTTTTCATTTCCATAGAAGGATGCGGTATCAATATGTCGGTATCCAGTATCGATTGCGTATTTGACAGCCTCTTCTACTTCTCCTGGTTGTGACTATATAAATATTTTATTTAATTATAACGAAAATACAATTATGCCAACAAAATAGAGAATATAAAAATTTTTTGTAACAATTTCGACTAATCGTAATCGCTGTACGTGTAAGTAACTAATTAAGATTATTTTGTTAGAGGACGATCTGTTGGATCGACTGAAAACCGTTTTTGAATTATTAAGTACTAAAATGTATTTAATCTCAAAATTAGAATTTATAGACTTGCGAATAAAACTACTTTTTGTAATACTGTATTTGTTTTAGATAATCTATTCTTCAGAAGTAAGATTATCAGATATATTATTTAAATAGCCTGATGTCGTATACGTTATTGAGAAACGTGAGCTCATCTGAAGTATTAGAAATACGTTTTCTCTACACCTATACACATTAGGTATAAGCGGTGTTAAATGAGATAAAAAAACCACTTTACCCCAAATGATCTATATTTATTATTGGTACATCTCAGCACTAGTCTAAATAGAGGGTATCAAGCAGAAAAATCCTGTATTGGTAAATAGTATCTAAAACTACCTGAGTAAGGTTAGGATGTTTATATTTACTGTAGTATTTGAATATTAATTATAATTTTGTGAAGAACATTTTTTCATAGGAATAACAGTTTTTGTATTCTTACCAAATATGTTCCTAGACCAAACATGGGCATTTTATGCCCATTACTAAATGTTACAGTTGGGAGAACCATGTTCGCTGTAAATGTCACATACACGACTACCTTCATAAAATGTTAGATTCTTTAGAATTATAAGGTGTATTTAGCACACTAGTATTCAGTTAGTGATGAATATATAAATTATTAATTAGTTTGATCTAATAAATTATTAATTACTGATAAAAATAGATGGTAAAAAAACAAAAACAACTTCAAAATTAACAAATTAACAAATAAAGATGAGTCTATTATAACAGTCAATAATGATGTCTTAATTACTAATAATTATTATCGATTGAATTATTTAAGATAATCGATTTTCTATAGGTGGAGTGTATGAGAAGCAAGTAAAAGGTTTTGGAATATTTTTTATATTATTATTATTTTTTATATTATTATTTATACAGATTTATGTACAAGGTAACTAATTATATGTAAATACTTTTTAGGATACAGAACATTCTTAAATATTTACAGACCATCAAAATGGATAGTATTTGGATTCTTTTCCTCTAAAAACAATATTAAAAATTAGTGTCATCATGTAACTCTAAATCATTTAATTAAGTTACTTTATTTCTTACTCAGAGAAAGGTGCTACTCTAGAGCCAGTGTTTAATTTCTCAATTTCTTGAAGTTCTTCTGGAGTTAGATTAAAATCAAAAATATCAAAGTTCTCCTTTATTCGCGACTTTGTTACAGACTTAGGTATCGGAGAAACTCCAGATTGCAGCTGAAATAAATATAAACATACATTTGTTTGATATACATTTGGGATCATCACTATATCCAATTTATTGATACGATATACTTACGATGAATCGGCAGGCAATGTTGGCAGGAGTTTTGTTGTACTTATTTGCAAGACTTTGTATTATAGGTTCATCCCACAAGTTTTTAATTCCATAACGATTCCCAGGTCTACCCAAAGGAGAAAACCCAGTAACTGTTATCTCATTCTTCTTACAAAATTCTACTAAACTTTTTTGATTTAGGTTTAGGGTAATTTCAACCTATATTTTTTAAGTAAAAAAGATAACTAGTTATTTTTAATTACATATATTTAAAGTAAAAAATGAACCATTATCCTATATTCAATAGTAGTTTACTCAAAACTATGATTATCAGCTTCATGAAATCTTGATAGAATAAAAAATCCAGTAAAATTTTTCGAAAAACAAGACACATGATCTAAAAACCTATTATTTATCCTGCAACAGTAAAACTCATACCTGATTATTGACTGGTTTTATTTTGGCCTGAGATAATAATCTCGCAAGCTGCTCAGCATTGAAGTTACTAACACCAATACTTCGAACGAGATTTTGGCCCTTACATTCCTCCATTCCTCGCCAAGTTTCAAGATAATCTGTGTCATCGAATTCAATTTTTCCGGAAGCATCTCTTGGCGTCAGTGCATCTCCTGACTGTAAAATAATGGAATAATTTAATATATTTATAACGCTTGAGAAAACAATAAGTTGGTATTCTTTCATACATTAATGCCTTTTACCTTGAAGGCTATGGGCCAATGAATAAGATAAAGGTCAATGTAATCCAAGCCCAAGTTTTTCAAAGATAGCTTACATGCTGGCACAACTTCATGCTCTTTGTGACTGTTGTTCCATAACTGTAAAAATTAAATAAATATTTTAGGAAATGATACTAATATTGTAAAACATAACTGGGTATTCAATACATGATCCTCGCAGGAGAAAAATTTTTTTTGACTGAGCAACGTTGCATATATTATCAAAAAAGAGGTCACGCGGCTGAACTTCTATACTTTTTCAGGAAAGCTAGCGCAAAGCACTTGGTTTCCATCAGAGAAGGTGGAAATATAATATCCACTATACAGAGTACAAAAGTTGAGTCTTGTATTTCAGGTGTCAATAAATTTTACGTGGTTACAAAAAGGTTTGGAAATTAATTATTTCCTGATTAGTTTTTTAATGTTTGTTTTATATATTTATTTATTTAAACACGTTTTTGTTTTTGGGCTTACTTTAATTTTAGTGTTTTTCAATCAAATAAAAAAATTTTTTTTTTAATCTGATGAGTTATAGATTGTATGTACAAGTAATTTTTAAAACTTTTAGTAGTGTTGTACAGAATCAGAATTTTTGTTTTACAAGAATAGTCATAACTCTTTGTTCTAACTTATCCAAAAAATTGTATAGTAGGAAAACTCAAAAAATCTCATCAAGTTTATTTTTAACTACCTCAATAGCAACAGTCATAAAATCCCTTAACTACTTTTAAAAAATTTTGTATTGAAGCGATTCGTACCTTTATATTAAAAATCTAAATTAATATTAACTAACCTTTGTTGTCACAAAAATGTCTTCTCTTTTTATAGTTCCATCGTTTATCTTTTCACGAATGGCCTCGCCAATTTCTTTTTCGTTCTCGTAAAAAAATGCTGTGTCAATGTGCCGATAGCCAACTTCAATCGCATACTTTACTGCTTCAGCTACTTCTCCAGGCTTAGACTTAAAAAAAAAAAAAACATTTTTATTATTATTGTATTTAAGCATACACGCATACAAAGAAAAGTTTACTCTTTTGGCTCAAGTTCTACTCGAGCATACGTAAAAGTAGAACTCAAACATTCTGAACTTGACATTGCAGCGGACTTTGATGCATGTATTAGATTCAATGAAATTTGTTCAAATACATTTAAATCAAAATAAAAATTTTTTTAATTTACCAAATATGTCCCAAGGCCGAACATCGGCATTTTGTTTCCATCGTTGAAAGTAATACTAGGCACGACCATGTTTACTGCATGAAAAGTCCCTTATTTTTTCGAAACACTTGCCGCGCTACTTCGATGGTTATAAATACGTAGATGCTGCGCCAGAGACGTCTTTTATGTAACTGAATAGTATAGCGTGTACGAAAAATTAATATTATATACAACAATTACTGAATGTGAGTTTTCTTGCAAGAACTAGTAAACTTTTACGTTTATCGAGATAAAAAAAATTGATTTATGTCACATCCACGTAAAAGAAGTTTTATAATTTTGTTGACACGACAGGTGATTAAGATAATAAATTAGTATCGTATTATGGTATTCAGCTTCCAATCCAATGATCTTTCAGTTGATGTATACTCTTTTTCTTTTGATGGTACTGAAAAGATTTTTATTTACATATTTTTTTAGTTGGATTATACTTTATGCATGTAATTTTAAAAAATTCTTTTGTAATGAGAAAGTGAAATATCCTTGTATATACTCATACAATAAAATACTTTTGAGTAGACGTACTTGACAAAGCACTTACTAATTATCAAATATAACAAAAAAACGTACAATCTCATAAGCTAGTTTAATTCTGTCCAAAAAATTAAAGATACGTCAAAAAAAATAATAAGCATCTTTTAGTCCAATGAAATTTCATGACTATAATTTCAATAAATATTATTGCCGAATGTGCTAATTATAATTAAAGAAAAAAATTTTCTTCTAATTTATAAAACAACACCATATTATATTATAAATTATCATCTCCAAAAAAAAATGAGGAACTAAATATGTTATATTAATTTTTCTAGAAATAGCTGTACTGATAAATGATACTCATAATGATAATCTAAATTCCACAAAAATTGCAAACTAAAAAATACTTAAATTCTGAATTTTAACAAGTTTCATTTATGAATTTTTTAACAAGTTTCAAACGTTTTTTGTACTTGATGTATCAAAAAAAATTTTTTTACTTTCCTGTTCCTGTTTCTCAAAATGTACCACGTAATTACAATGTTAGTGACCTCATCAGAGCCTTGGTACTTGCTTTTTATAGCAAGTGGCGTGTACCAAACTTGAATTTGGATATTCACATCTATCATGCTACTGAATACCCATTTTACAAAGTTATTAACATTTTCATAACATTTTCTAGCTTTCTTGTATTACGGAAGTGTTGATACAATATGTTCCTCTACCATCTTACCTGTTATATGAGGAAATCCACAAAAAATATCTAATTTTTGTCCCCCATTTCAGCACAAAAATTTCTTTTGAGGCACACCCCTGAAACCAGACTCATTTTAAAAATAGGGTATTTATTGTGGATTTCCCTATATAGACATTATTCAACTACCGTATACATCTTTGTATTTATTTTATTACACTCATTACGGACTAAGTATTTACTTTTGGATTAATGTGGATAAAAGCTCAAGTATAAATACCGCCACCACAATAATAGTTACTATTTATTATAATATGCGTTTTATGGTGAAAAATAAATATAAGAAACAAGTAAAAAACTGTATAACTAAATGATACTCCTTTTTCATAAGTTTATATGTACCTTTAATAGTTATTTTTTTAAGGATACCAATGTTTCGTTCTGAAAATATGTTGTGTAACAAAAATTTTTATTACCGTTCGTATTTTTATAAATACGTATGTTATTAACATACACTCCCTAAATGTATAACTTCTCAAACGTAAAAACAAACGGAATTTATTATTTAAAAAAAAACAGACTATTGATTCCTATTTATTATTGATACGTTAAAAAGTCAAATTAAAAGAGAATTTTGATGAAAAATTAGCTAAGGAGTGTTTGGATGCACTTTTATGCATACTTAACTCATTTTCGATTTAAACTACAAAAATAGTTTCAAGTCCACAACTTAGTAGATTTCCAATTATGGAAAATAAATTTTGAATGTGAAATCAACAATATTTCAACAATTGATTAATTAATTTTAGTGTAAATAGTGATAATAACAATTAATCATAACTTATAATCATGCTATATTTTTTAAACAAGTCTGCATAGAGATTGAAAATAAAGACAACCATTTTTGATAGTTATTAAAGCTTTCAATATATTATCACCTAGAAAAATATTTCATACTTATAAATTTTGTAATACATAGTGAATATTAGTATACATGCAATCTCCAGTTATTATTTCTAAAAAATATTAGGTCTCTAACTTAATACATAAAACTATTTTATGTATATCCTAAGTAGTTACTTAACATCTTTACTATCCCAATAAAATAAATTTGTGCAAGTAAACATGCGGTTATAAATATGTGAAATAAAAAAATTAAAAACTTTTATTTACAAACTGAGGTTTTATTTCTTCTTTCTGGGCTCCTGGAATGGATATTCTTTGAGATTATTAAACCTAAAAAGTAATAACAATTATAATATATTATATTAAACAAAAATTAGAATAAAAAAATTATTATCCTAGCAAACGTACTGGGTGGCAGGACAGGTCCTGAAGCCGCGCTCAAGTTTTTCTATTGCAGATATTTCTTCCTCTGTTAATTTAAAATCGAAAACGTCAATGTTGGACTCTAGGTGTTTTTTTGAGCTTGACTTTGGTATAGGAATAGTGCCAACATCAATCTAAAATTCGTAACCATACAAAGAGATTTTCATTTAATTCAAATAACTTCGTTAAAATCATGAATTCCAACGAATAAAAAATAAAGCTCACCAAATATCTCAATGCAACCTGAGAATTGGATTTTTTGTACTTTTTGGCGATTTCAGCTATGACGGGTGAATCAAGATTGACTTCAGGACCAGGTGGTTGGAAGACGGAATCACGTCCAGGAGCACCGAACGGACTGTAAGCCGTGACAGCGATGCCCTTACTGTGACAAAATTCCCGCAGTTCCTTCTGATTCAAATTGATGTGGGCTTCGATCTGGTTCATCACCGGCTTTATACTGGCTGAATCCAGAAGCCTCGTCAGTTGCTCGATATTAAAATTGCTGACACCGATGGAGTGCGTGAGCCCCAGCTTGACACACTCTTCCATGGCTCGCCATGTCTCGACGAAGTCTACTTCATCCTGTAGGAGAAATCGAATAAAGCAACGTGCGATGGAATTTTTCCGATGGCGCGTCACGTGGAATCACTAGTTGGAACGGATGATCTGATTCGTTTTATTGTTTGCTAATGTTGTGTTTTCATCGTGTTTACGAATTTTTCACAGAAAATTGTGAATTGTTGTTTTATATATTACAATAACTCATGATTATTGCTTAAGAGAAAATCGATAAATTAAATTTATTGAACAAATGCATCGTAAGTATGTTTTCGTGTTTCACTGCATATGAATTGATAAGAAGTTTAAGATATGTTTATAATTTAAGACTTACGGGATAAGAAAAAGGCCAATGAACCAAGTACAAATCGAGATAATTCAAGCCCAGTTTCTTCAAAGATCTTTTGCATGCCGGGATCACTGCTTTTGGATCGTGTTCATCATTCCACAACTATGAACATTAATTTAAATTCGATAAAATACTTTTTTTAAACGTTTAAGTTTATTTACTAAAATTTTACTTGATTATTTACTTTTGTGACAATGTAGATGTCCTCTCTTTTTACCACTCCCTCTTCGATTTTTTGTTTTATCGCCTTGCCGATTTCGTTCTCATTCCCGTAAACCGATGCGCAGTCAAAATGTCGGTAGCCAAGATCGATAGCTAATTTTACTGCATTTTCAACCGCTCCCGGATCATCCTTAGAAAAAAGAAAAATAAAATATTCTAAGGAATTTATAAAACTTTTGTATCAAAAAATTGCAAACTATGATTAATAATTTCTTAAGAGTATTGTTTAAAAAAAGCTTAATGTGTCTATGTTGTACGGAAATAAACTAAATAAAATCAATACTAACAAATTCAATAACAAAAAAAATAATAATAACAACAACGATATACTCTAATTATAATATGTGTGTTGTGCAATTATTCTAAATAACCAAATCTTTACACAGTACAAGGTTTAAAAAAAGGCGGAGAAAATTTTTTTTTATAACTTTATCACTTTGCATTTTAAATGAATTTTTTTAAAATATTTGCTGCTTCTTGTGACTAATAATCACTTTTGGACTAATTTCCCGTTAGTTTTTACGTGATTAGTGATGTTACCCTATAAGTGAGAATACGAACATTAAAGAACTAAAATACAGTAGTCCCACTATTGTTTAAATGAATAAATTTAAGTTAAATTGTTATCACTGAAAATTGTTATGAAAACTTTAGTCTTATATGCTTTAAGGGTTATCGTCTGGACGGTAACAGTTTCTACTACTTAGTTAATTTCAAAAGAAGACCAAAAGTGATTTGTAATCACAATAAGCAGCGAAAATTTTAAATATTTTAGCAACGTTATCACTACATTTTTTTAAAACGATGGGAAGCTGATAAAAAAAATTTTTTTTTTTTCATTAGCATTTTTAAAACAGTGCACACTACTTATTAAGAAAAAATTGGCTCGAAAACTTTCGTTTTTGACAACGTAGAGTATTTATTATCTACTTACAGTTCCCTGCCATGTTCCAAGTCCCAAGGCAGGAATTTTATGTCCATCACTTAGCGTAATAAGATTTGCTTTCAGCGACATTGTGAGTAAGTTCTCCAGTACTACTTCTCCCGTTGCTAAATGCTATTTAAAACTCAAGATGTGTATGTTTTCTTACCATTAACGTTTGAATTTATCTGTTTATTCGAAATTGATAAGCTTCGAAGAAATGATAACCGTAATTTGACGTACGAGTCGATTAATTGATGATTTAAAAATATGTAAAACTTTACATGATCATTACTTTAATAAATATTGCTAAAAAATTTGAACTTACGATCGTAGATGCTCTATGTATAAGCTATAAATATTCTAATCAATTTCGAAAATGTTTAACACTTTTGGGACGTTTCTTAATTCTAAATTGTGTTTAATTTTAAAGTTTTTAAAAATAACTTGCAGTCACGATAATAATGTACTTAATGTTATCATTTTATTAACTAATCAATAATGAGTTATTAACCTTAATTCTTGTTAGTACTTTAAAGCCAATAAATATTCATATAACATATTTTTAAGGTTACCTTGTGGATTATACAGTGTATTTCAAAATATTCTACGAATAACTTTTTAATTTTATTCACTCACACACTTGTAGTAAGATATTTAAGAAAGTTGATAACATACACATGCATAATATATTATGTTTGTAGTTAATAAAAGAGTAGCAAGACAGTCACTGCACATTAAAAAAATATTTTTTTAAAACAAAGTGATTGAAGTTAGTATTTAGTGTGAATGTGTTATGTACAGATGGCCATATAAAATTATTATCTTACATCAACGTGTGTCAGAATAGAGATCAGTGTTACCCACTAGCAATCCAGTACTTTTCATATTTTGATATGGTGTTAGATGGGGTTGTTACTTTAACTTTATCATTAGCCATTAGTGATCCTCCCTTCGATCAGAAAAATAATTAAAAAATGTTAACTAGCAATTTTTAAGATAATCATTTTTTGATTGATTAAAAATGTATTGTAATAATAAAAAATTAGTTTTGTGGGGTAGGTTTCAAGCCTCCACAAAGGGTATGGTAAATAAAGATACGTCATTATTTTTGTTTATTGTGTAAGTATGAATCAATTGGTTTATTAGTCATACAAACGTATGGATTTATTGATTAAATTCTTAATTAATTAATTAATTCTTAATTAATTAATTAATTCTTAAAATTGATTGTATTTAATAAATAATTTTTATAAAAAAAAAGAAAAAAATTCTTACATTCAACACCTTTCCTTCAGATAATAATGATTAAATTCACCAAGTAGTACATGCCGATCAAAAGATTAGATTCTTATAACTGATTACGTCTTTTACAAATTTTTAAAACTATTTAAAAAATACTGGATAATTCTTGTTATTCAAGATAAGGAAGATTTTTCACTTTGACAATGACATTGACGTAGTTGTTAAAAATTTGACACTGAACAAAATCACTTTACACTTGTTACATCATTATTTGATAACGACTTCCTTACGTATAGACTCCGTGCAGATGAAACCGAATAGATCGCTAGCAATTTAGTATCTCGGCAACTGCATAATGGAACTGTTCCTTTCGATATTATTACTAGTCGTAGTAACGCTAGTGACGTATTGGTTTTTAACGAGACCATACACTTATTGGGCAAAACAGCATGTGCCGGCCCTCCCTGATCCTGTGCCCCTGTTCGGGCACATGCTGCCCATGATAACTTTGAAAAAAAATATGAGTATATTCTCCATCAACGCGTACAAGAAAACCAACGCGAGTGCGATTGGTTTTTACTTCCTGCAAACGCCTGGCCTGATTCCCCGCGATCCAGAACTGGTGAAAAGTGTTTTGCAAACGCACTTCAACAGTTTCCACAACAATGGATTCCGCTTGGATGAAAAAGCCGACCCGGTTTTTTCGAAAAATCCATTCTTCGCTACCGATTTGAGCGCTTGGAAAACAGCAAGGACGCGCACTGGCAGTCACCTAACGGGCAAAAAATTGAGACATCTCTTCGTGATTATAAACGAAGTATGTTCTAAAATGGATAACTACATCGATCGGAAAATAAAGGAGACCAACGGCTCCCTCGAGTGCGAGTTGAAGGAAACCTTCGTGAAGTACACGGGTGAGATCGTAGCCAACGCCGCTCTGGGAGTCCAGGGACAGAGTTTCAGGGACGAGCCCGACCAATTGTCCTTTACGAACGTGGTGAAGCTGTTGTTCGCACCAACTCTAATCAACGGCATCAAACAGGCGTTGCTGTTCTACGTGCCGAGGGTCGGGAATTTCCTGAAGGTGAGTTTGCTCGAGCAAAAAGCGGACAGCTACTTCCGCGAAAACATCCGTGCCGTGCTGAAGGAGAGAACAATGTCCAACGTCGCGCCGAACGACTACCTGCAGTTCTGCATAAATTCGAACGGTGAGCGCGAGATCGACAGCATCATCGCCGATGTGTTGATTTTTTACGGTGACGTCTACGAAACGTCGAGCACGACCCTGGCCACGCTGTTCTACTTCCTCTCGCAGAACAAAAATGTACAAGTTAAGCTGCGCCAACACATTCTCGACGTGCTCAAAAAGAACAATGGAGTTGTGACCTACGAGTTGTTGAAGGACATGAACTACTTGGATCAGGTGATCTTCGAGACCATGCGAATCCTGACACCACTGGGCACTCAGTTCAAGGAGTGCACCAAGGAAATCACGCTCATGGGATCGGATGGGCTGAAGTTCCACCTGAAACCGGGTCATTTGATCTTCATTCCAGTATCGGCTTTGCACATGGACGAAACGTACTGGCCCGAACCAGAAACCTTCGACCCGGACAGGTTCAGTCCAGAAAATGTGGCCAGTCGCCACAGATTCGTTTACTTGGCTTTCGGAGAGGGTCCGAGGATGTGCATTGGGATAAGACTGGGGATGATGCTGGTGAAAATCGCGGCAGTGAATCTGCTTATCAAGTATTCCGTGGAAAACTCGGAAAAGACAAGGAAGCCTTTGGAGTACGACCCAGCCTCGTTGATGATGTACATCAAAGGTGGACTTTGGGGTCGTTTTGAAAGGTTGAATCCCAACGATAATCACTAGTTTTGTGGTCTGTTTCCTGATTATTTTGTTGTGATTACGTCGTTTTAATAAATCTTACAATGAAACAAAATATCGCGTTCTGTTCCGTTCATTTGCCTTACGTAACACTCCACACTAAAGGAAAAATTTCTAGTTTGGAAGTGTTTATGCCTTACGTTTTTTTTTCTTTCTACCACTTATCTTTGCACCCGCAGTTACTATTGACAGATTAAAAATTCAACTTCAGTCTAAGATGACGCATGCACTGATAAATTCTCGCGACTCAAGTCCTGTCAATGAAAAATGCTCGCAAAACGAATCTGTCAAAATTCAGACGCTGATTTTCAGTAATTTTAGTTTTAGTATACTGTAATAGTTATCAAAATAGTAACGAATTTTGAACGAGAAGTGCAGTACTGTCAAGTAAGTAACTTATCGGAGAAGAAAATTAAAAAATAAAAAAAAAATAACGATAGTGGTTGGTGTAAATAGCACGTATAGTTTTGTGGATCCCACAATGACCTAATTTTAACTGCTAAATTAATTTAGCATGTAAAATTAAAAAAAAAAGATTATGTTGATCGTAACTGAAGATTATATAACAATTTCGTAAAGAATCTTTATCTATGTCAAAAATAAAATAACACGTATTTCGTCGATAAGAGTTGATTTTTTCTTTGTGTATTAGTCAAAAATACATCTATTATGTGCTCGCATTTTCTTGTTTACATTACTAGCAGCAACGTAATAATGCCTTTTTCCTTCTAGTTTAAAAATCTATATAAATAAATATACATGACATTTAGTGTGACTGTAATGATACAAATATTAATTTTATTCTAAAGTAAGGTAAGGATTTTGAGCAACATGAAAGGTTTACTTGCCATCCTAATTTTTGCCTTGGTAGCCGTAAGTAAAAAACACTTTGCTAATTATTATTTCTTGAGATATAGAAGAATTAGCGATGTGTGACTGTTTGTTGTAATTTTTATCTTTTTTAATTTTTTATCCACTTAAGGTAGAAACATCTGAAATGACTCAGAATAAGGAAACGGAAGAATGCAAAATTGAAACTGGAGCAACTAATGGTTTAATTAAATAGAAAAAATTTATTAGAATGATAAAGTAACACACTTTCTTAGTTTAATTAATGTGCACTTTAAAAAATTTACAGAAAAATTACAGGATGGTGAAAATCCTACCGCAAAATGCTTTTATAATTGCCTCTTAAAAAAACAGGGCATCGTAAGTATAACCCATGGGATATTTCATTAAAAATGTATTGTTTTGATGTGAAGTTAGGTTTCAAGGTTTAGTTTAAGAAAATTGAAAAAAAAATTTTTTTTAATTACGTAGATTTTAACAAGCTGGAAACTTTAAAGTCTGGCTCATTCTTTATTTTAAGAAAACCTTTGATCATTTAATTTGCAGTATATCTCAAAAACGTGTCGCAGCGTAAGCGAAAACTATATCAATGAATTATCAGTGATAAATGATAAAAACCAATAATAAGAATTAATAAAGTCTGAAAAGAGAATTTAATAACTGTCATTATTAGTTGTTATTAGTTTTTTTTCTCAACATATGTGACACATCGTAAGGTACAAAAAAACTGATAACTATTATAAATTATAATTAACTGAAATTTGTAGTTTATAATATGTGCTACTTATTATTGATTATTTAAAAGTTGTAGGGCAACTGATAAAAATTTCTACATATTAATTATTCATAAAAATGATTTGATAAGGGAATAAAACTAAATTTTTCGATTTTCTTTTCATAAAAATTTTCTTAGAAATAACCAATAATATTTATTAGAAAGATAAATATTATGATTGTCTCAAACTTGGACTTGTTATAATTAGTTTTTATTTTTTATTTTTCTTTGTAAAACATTAAATGTAAAATTTATAATTTTTTTTTAATGTGATGTGATTGCAGATTGTGGATGGCAAAATATTGCTAAGAAAAATAATAACATTTTTTGGGAATCCTAATGATTCTAATAAAGGAAAAGAAGCAATACAAAATGTAAAAAATTGTGTTGATAAAGGTAAATAATCCACTTATAAATTGTATGTTGTATGACCTAGTATTTTTAAATTTAATACTATTTTTGTCAATTCAATTATTTTACATTAATTTATTACTGCAGCCAATCAACAGACTAATTGCGAAGTGGCTTTCTCGTACTTTAAATGTATGAAGGAAAGAATGATTCCTGTCATTGGTCAAACTCTACCTCCAGATTAAGAAATTGTTTTGTTTTGAAAAATATATGACTTAAATGCATATATTCGTACTATACAATTATTCATATATTTAAAATATACTATTAAAGTCTTTTTATGTATGTTAGTAGTGTGTAATCACTTGTAGGATTTTTTTCTCTATGACCCTCTATTGCCTTAAGGCAATAATTTTTATCATGTATTCTTCTAAAATTATTAATTGTTACTAAGGTTATTGGAATATTTATTATAATAATCATACTTTAATCTACCTTTCCACATTTCTGAGTTCCTACCTTGGCATCTATGTTAATACTTGTCATTCAGAACTCCATTTAAGACTTTTTCGAATAATAATTTAATTTATATTTAATGATGCATGACTATAGTGTCTTGTTAAATAATTAGTGAAATTCAAAAAATAAATTTTAGCTAAAAAACAATAATTTTTAGCAAATTAACAACTTTTTCAAAATTAAAATTATTGAATGCGTTAGTCGTAATGCAGAATATTCTGCAATGCAACATATCTTTTTTTTAAACTTTATTTTATATTTCCATGCATTTGCTCTTATGTAAATATCCATGTTCTTTCTACATCTACATGAACATCTGAAAAAAAATCATGAATACCAATGTATTCGTTATTTTTTATTTTTACTTTTGCAAATTTTTGCTTATTCGTTGCACGTATTTTTTTTGCAAAAGAGTGATTGTTGAGCTTGTTAAGAAACCATGAAAAAATTAACATGTGCATTCAAACAATAATTCTTAATTTTTAAAAATGTCTTTTAAAAAAATTAGATACATTCCGCTTAAAAAAAAAGAAATAACTATCATCGATTTCAGCGATTTTTTATGTTTTCCTGTGGTTGTCATGATACATGAAAAAAAAATTCCTTTCCAAGTAGCTTGGTGAGAAAATTAAAAAAAATTTAATCTCAAAAATTAAAGTTTAAATGATGAATTAAAAAAATTTTTTAATATTCAAATTCATGCAAAAACACTGTTTTTGATTAACCAACAACTCACGTGCTCACTGACTTGATTAAAAAAAATTGGAATTTAATTCTTAAGGGATTTGTTTTAATAATTGTAGACTAACTTACAGAAATAGTGAAGGATTTAAAAAGGTACAACAACTATATTAAACATTTGTTTTAAATTAAATTAAATTTATTATTCAATTTAATCACTTGTACCAAATTATCATAAATCTATTTTTATTAATTTGAGTTCATAATAGAATGGGCTTAATTTTTATAGACGTGTATTCAACAACTTCAGTTTACTTTTAAAAGCTTTAATATCTGTAATGGAGGCATCTGAAGCCTTTTTTTCCGCACCATCTTCGAGAGTTAAAAACTGTAAGCAATATTTTTCCTTTTCCTTATTTTCTTTCTCACAAGTTTCTAAAATATTCAACAAGTATAATTAATATCTTAAAAATATCTCGTGAAAATTAATACATTAAAATATAAATATCTACCGATATTCTTGTCATCAGTGGATGGATTGGCAGTTCCCACTACGTGTACACTCAATTTTCTGAAATTTTTTCCTTTCAATGAGTGATCCTTGAACCACTGAATCAACTCGCTTTTCTTAATAGATTCTATGGCATCGATTTCCTTTTCAAATCTATCAAAAACATACTTGTTTCTAGTTATTTCGGACCAATTTCTAGAAACCTCCTCTTTGAGATTAACATCCACGCATTTTTTGGTCTCAATGAGAGACTTTTTAAAATCACCGTATTCTTCTTGAGACATGCTTTTGAGGGTCTTCATCATGCCTTGAAGAAAATTTTCGATACTTTTGTCCACGTGATCAGTAGAAAACTTGTTGGCTTGAGTGCAAACGGTTATTGAAAAACCGAGAGCATCGTACGTGTCTCTTAGCATACACGAAACATCGTAGCCCAATTGCTCTTGGGTTCTAAGGATATTGAATACTGGTTCTTCTATGATCAACTAATTCCAAAAAAACACCATTAAAATTATTGTATAGTAAAGTAAATATCAAAACCTCTTGTGCAGCATTAAGGTTGTTCTGTCGTTTTAACAAAGTAATGAGAAATCAATGAAACTTTTTTCATACAATCTTTATGCAAGTCTCAATCTACGATCTGACCAAATTTTTAATCGCTACGTTAGCTCAAAGCACAGCAATACATTTTCAAAGAATTAGTTATTGTTAACTTCAGTATATTGTTCCGTTTGCTGTACGATTATTCTTTGCAATGTTTGATAGGGTTTTGTTTGCTAGATCTTGAGAAATTTTAATTTAAAAAGCGTTATTTAAAATTTAAAACCATCATGGGTTTTGGTACTTCAGTAAATCTCTGGGATCTAATTTTAAGTTTCTTTATACTTCGTACGTAAATAAAAATGTTTGTTAATTTCAATTAAATTATCAAGTGTTATTTGTTACTCAAAATTTAAAATTACTAACGTATAAAAGTTAACAGCAAACAGACCATGATTTATAACCGACAATAGAATCCTTATTTTTAAGATTTTAATTCCAACTAACGCGAAAAACAAATTTTTATCTAATATTTTGTTTTCAATATACAGGGAAACACCCCTCGACTTTTATCCATGCATGTATACGACGACTGAACAACCTTAAGTTTCGTATACATTTAAAATTAGGCCATCTATCCATGATACACCTGCAACACTATAAAATAGGAGGGTACACGTCAATTTTGTGAAGTAAACGATAAAAATTTAAATACTTATCAGGCCCCAGCTGTAAATGCAGCTACTAAAGTGACATTTATTTATTAATACATGCAAGGGAAGCTTATTTGCTAATTTACGAATTTTTAGATATAAAATATGCCCTACTTAAATATTGGTGTGTTGTTGGGTAAACTGCTTGAATAAACTGTTTAAAGCATGAAGTACCCGAGGATCAAACTCGAATTTCACATGTTTCACGAGTTTCTGTATAGCCGAGACTTGAATAAAAATATCGTTTAGCTGAAAGCTTATAGTATTTAGCTACTGAACCAGTAGAACACACTGATAAAAGTAAGTTGCATCGAACGGTTTCTTATCAAAACATTTTCAAAATAAGATCAAAAGAATTGGGACGAGTTGGGATAAAAATTCAAATGGAAAAAATTGACTCACCATTAAAAGATCAATCACAACAGATAGATGGATAGAGTCGAGTCCAGATTGATATAAATTGGTCACAACAGAGTTGACATCTTTGGGTAGGAAACTTTTGACTTTGCAATACTTTTCCCCAATCGGTATCTCGTAAGCTAGTATTTGTGGGTATGCACTGGAATCTAATTTGCTGAATTTCAATAGTTCGGTACACTCAAACACACATTTCAGCAAATTCTCTCGGGTCATGTTTCCTTGGGCGAGACACTGAATGTACAAGTTATCCATCAGATGCTCAGCGAATTGGAGATACTGACGAAAGTCTATGTCGCAAAGGGCAGTATGTTTCTCAATTGCTGTTGAATAACCTTTAGTTATGATAGATAATCGTACATCCCTGAAATACGGTTTCACAATTTTTAATCACCAAGTTTGTTTGTAAAAACAGTTTAATACTGAACGCTAACACTTACATTAAAAAAATTCAATTTTTGAAATGAGCCCAGTTTAACGTAAATATTTAAAAAACTGATACTTACCGACAAAGTTTATTTGGTTTTATAAAGGTGTTGAATTTTTCTTTACACTGCTCTCTTTTCATAACATTAAATAAATCCTCTGTGGTTAGATCATGACAGGTGACAATATGTTGAAATATTTTTTTTAACAAAAGCTGCGAAAACAAATAATTATTTAGAATAACAAAAGTAATTTGGGAGTAAAAAATTAATAGATTAATTACTAACAGGTAATTTTTGATTGAACCCGTATACTTTGATGACAATACCCTTCTCATGTGAAACAATTTCATAACTCAATTCAGCAGCTGATGCAGGGTATAATGACGGTACAACTAAGTATTTCAATACAGACAAATATATGTCCAACATGGCAGAGCTGATAAAAAAAATTGTACGGAAAAATAATGTAAATATAAATAATAAAAATATTTTCTCAAAGAATTATAAACAAAATGAATACTATGACTTACGATTTCGGAGATTCTGTTGCATAAGGAGTTTGCAAAAGCAAGTAAATGTAACATTCTGGGAGACGGAACTTGGGGTCCATTCTGTACCAAATTTCTGTTTTTTCGTCATGATAGATTTTCGTTGGGTAACTTGGTACTTCGGCAGGCAAATCTATCAAAGTGAAATCATCCGTGATAAACTCGTTGGGTTCAGGCAAATGAAATTCCTCAAAAGGTTCAATGTCTTTCCAACGAGAGACCCATTCCTTGGGAATATCTTCACTAAAATACTTTGTCTGGAACCACGGTTCCACTTTGTCAAAGTCTTCCTCATTGAATTTCCGATCAAAAAGTATAATATTGACTTTTTCTGGGCTCAAGTCTTCCATACATTGTTTTATAGATTCCGGATCATAAAGAGAATATAAATTTTCTCCTGTCAAAAAGTCTTTCGATGGGTACAAATGCATGTTTACACACAAACTTTCAACATACTCTGCAGGATCTTGTTCATCTTGGAATCTAAAAATATTTTTCTAGCTGTACTGTAAAGTAATTATTTTGAAAAACACGTCTCAAATGAATTGAGCAATTGTAACATTACATAGATGCAAAAACCAAACTCTTCAATTACCTAAAATTTATTTCTTCGACTCGTTGAATTTCATCAAATACTCTTTTACTAGGTCCAACTCGACGTAAAAAATTTATATAAGAAAACAAAGCGTCTAATACTTCTCTCAAATGCTCACAACCATCATCAGTTAGTATTAAAGTTGTACCAAATAGAGCATACATAGAGTTGTGTTCAAAATCTCCTTCACTGTTGCCACTAAAAATGTCTAAACACCACAATTTCTTACGAAGGTAATTTATTAGGGAACCCTCTCCTTCATGTCCAATAAGCCACGAAACAACTTGATGGGGTTTACTTTTGTACAAATGATGTAGCGGAGGCATAACCCATGTTAGTTCAACCTTAAAAATAGTCGTCAATAGGAAATTGGTATCATTTTTATCACAAAATCTCTCTCAAATTAACTTTCATTCATAATTACACACTTGGCAAGTCTCTGTGATCGGTTTAACTTTGTACAATTTGAAAAAATTTGGATTATTAAAAGAATCTTTGCCTTTGAATTCAGAAAAATCATCACACGACAGATGATTAACAGGCACACTGGAAAAGCAGTCTATGACATATTTCTCCAACTCATCTAATGATAGTCTAGCCTGTACAATTAAACATAATAAAGAATATAAAATTGGGAACAAGAACGTCATTTGTATGATTTTTAGAACAACAGAAAACAAACTTGAACAGCCAGAGTCATTCGATGAGCACTGTAATGCCTGTCTTTGAACTTATGCAATTCTGAATACAATGTTTCTTCTTCTATATTATCTTTTAGCGTTATTAAATTACCCCACGAAAATTTTGTGGCAGGATGATTAGTTTTAGCACAGCTGCAAAACAGTTGCTCTTTTCTGTAGAAATCTGATGGTAAGGCCATCTTGAATTCTAAAAAACGTACAAAAATCGTTGTTCAAGTACTTTATCTCAACTCAAATCTACTAATATTCATAAGTGTGAAATACCAACCGCTCTCTATAGCTTCTCTTTCTCTAGTGATGGCACTTCTTTTCATGAGAGGATTTATAAAAAATTGGGCGAAACGGTCCATGGCAGGTAGTAAATGTTTTTCTTGTATCTCAAAGTAAAATGTTGTGTGCTCACAGTCAGTGGAGGCATTGTCACTACCACCTTTCTTTTTTATAAACTCGTCAAAGTCGTTTTCCTAAAACAAAGATCGTTATCAATGAAATATTCACAGTGTGAATTTACATATACACCAGAAATAATTACCTGAGGATACTTTTCAGAACCCATAAACACCATGTGCTCAAGAAAATGAGCCATACCTTGAATTTTGAGTGGATCACTAAAACTTCCAACGTTTATGGACAAGGCACATGCTGCCTAAAAATTTTCAACAAGTATTGTTACTTGAAACAAGATACATGTTATGTGGTACTTGTAAGACAACAAAATAATACCAATTTTTTTTCTTTTTTGTAAGATTTACTAGTAGGCTTTTCATCTCCATCTTCACAATCATTGGCCTTATTCTCTCCATCATATTCTTCCTCCTCTTCTCCACCTTCACTCCCATCATCCTGTGATCCATCATCACCGTCTTCCTCTTCACTTTCGCTTTCCGAATCACCATCTTTGATATAAAACTGTGTTAATGACTACAAACGAAACTGTACGAATGAAAAATAAGTCTCAAAATTTACCTGAATCTCCAATACAATGAAGATCAGAAACTAGTAATGCTGTCAATCCATTTGGCAGTCTAATAGCTCTGAAAAATCACACATACCAATGCTGAGTATTTACTTTAAATCAGGTGCCAAGCAACATGCATTACATGTTCGGATTTTTTTTTTGATTCTTGACAAATAAATATTTTAGCTGTGGATGGCTCTAAAATATACACTTACCTGTAATCTTTTTTATCACTCTCTGATTTATCAGGAGCTTCAAGTTGTATTTTAACATCAAATGTTTTTTTGTCATTGTTAGTTGTTGGTTCACTAGCACTACTGACTGACTTGGCAGATTCTTCTGCAGAATGAGCTTTGGCTTTCGGCATTTTCGAGAAAAAAATTCTTATGTATCAGAGACTTTTGATTTTGAATTAATAAACTAGTGAAAAATCGCTTGAACATTCCTATGCAAGAGTACAATCAATTTACCATTATCTGGTTTTCTCTCTACTGTTTCACTATCTCGTGTCAATCAAATTTCAATAAGCTACAGATAATTTACTAGTTTTCTACAACTAAAATGATTTCATTTACATTCTATGATTGCATAGATGAAATTTGTAATCATTAGTTACTTACCCACGTGGTCGAGGTTATTATTATAAACTTTGACAGAAATATGTTTAAAAAAGTGAATAGTGTATCTTTCTGAGTTATCCTGAAAATTTTCACGTATCCTATAATTCATGTGGAATTATTAAAAACAATAAAATATCGATTACACACAACTATTTGCTGGAAAACACTTGACTGTTGCAATACTCAAAAACTCGAGACACTTACTTTAAACTTTACAAAAACCATCCAACTATTATTATTAACCACGTAAAATCAACACACTTTCATCAAACGACACGCAGCTGTCTGCTGCAAAAGTTGTGCAGCAGACCACATGCATGCACGCTGATTGGTGCAAGCTATGGGTGTTTTCCGCAATCGCCACCAGCAAGTAATTGAAGGTTGCGCTCTACGCTACCATCAGGTCGGTAAGTCAACTACCTTGAATTAAACTGGCGCTCTATTCCGTAATCTGGACAGTTAAAATAGCAGACGACAGTCAACAGCGATGAAATCTTCACTTTTTTCTTGACTTTCACGTCGTTTGCTGTTTTAACTGGCCAGATTACGAAAAATAGCCCCAGTTTAATTCAAGGTAGTTGACTAACTGACCTGACAGTAACTTAGAGTGCAAATTTAAATTACTTGGTGGTGACGATTGCGGCAAACACCCCAAGCGGCGTTACCACCACGACCTACATAACTTTACAGCCTCTGATTTTATCATTCTGGTAAAGAGAGCACGGTGTAAGATGTACGTGAAGTTATGTGTAGTAATTAAAGAAATTACTACTAAGTAATGCCATATGGTCGATTTTATTAAACCATATGAATATCTCTATTTTTAGAGGTCGACTTTTGAGTAAAAAATAGATTGTAAACTTGCCGTAAACAGCACAAACTACGTCAACTTTTTATTATCTATCTGTAAGATTATTTGCGGCTGGTTTTATAATTAATAAAGTGACTTTACTGTAAACAGCAATAATTATTTGGATCAGCGCCATCTAGCGGTCTTTATTTTTTGGCCAAAAGTGGCTCCTAAAATTCTCAATCAGAGCATTCAGGATTAGAGCCATTTAATCAATTATAAACCAGCCGCAACTCATGATGAAGCTATAAAATGAAAAAATAACGATACGTGTGTTTTTGGCGGCAAGTTAACAATCTATTTTCTACCAAAATTAGACCTCCTATGTATTTATACTTTTAAAGATAAATTTTTCAGTAAAAAATAGATTGTTAACTTGCCGCCAAGAACACATGTATCGTTATTTTTTTATTTTATAGCTTTATCATAAGTTGCGGCTGGTTTATAATTGACTAAATGGCTCTAATCGTGAATGCTCTGATTGAGAATTTTGGGAGCCACTTTTGGCCAAAAAATAAAGACCGCTAGATGGCGCTGATCCAAATAATTGTTACTTCTTATATTAGAGCCATTTAATCAATTATAAACCAGCCGCAACGAATCTTATAGATAGATAATAAAAAGTTAAAATTTTTTGTGCTGTTTGCGGCAAGTTTCTAAATCAATATTCTACATATCTTATATGGCTCATAAAATCGACAATATTTACAAAATTACAATACTCTTAACTTTTTACCATTAACTCATGTAAGCACAAATTAATCAGTCCATTAAAGAGACAACCGAAGAAAAAAGGCCTGAAAAAGAAGCACAGTCACACGAAAAGTCTCATATAAGAATGGAGCATTGGATCTCACTTGATCAGAGAAGGTTGGGTTCTTTGTTTACTTATAACACTTAAAATTTACATCTCTGTAATAAATGTATTTTTCAATTAGTGAGATCCGATGCCCCATTCCTAGGAGACTCTTCGTGTGGCTGCTTCTTTTTAAGACCTTTTTTCTTCAGTTGTCTCTTTTCGACTGATTAATTTGCGTGTATATTTGATCGTGATTTACGATTTCTGTAACACAAATTTTGTTATGTACATATTATATAAGTTAACTGTTTATTGGAAATCTAAAGTTGAAGGGCTGTTCTTTCATTAGTTAATGGTAAACACTGCTGGAAAAAATCAGCTGATTTGTCAGCTGATTAATCAGCTGATTTCTGATGCCAAATCGTCAGCTGATTTTTCGTACTTAAAAATTTTTGTCTGTCTTATTTTAATTTAGTCATAATAATCTCATAAGACTTTAAAATAATAATCGCAATTTGTTACTCGCTAAAAAAATGTCAACGGACACTTACAAAAGTAATAAGTACCGCTAGTGCAAAAAAATACAAGTCCCAACCACAAAAAAAGCCCAATTTCGTTTCGATAAGTGTGCGTTTTAGGTCAGTTTGAGCGGTTTGCAATACCCAAAAAACGGCATTTTTTTTTTTTTTTTGCACCCATTAAAAATTACAAGTCCCGATGTAGCAAAAAAATACAAGTCCCACGTGTGCGAAAAAATACAAGTCCCAACCACAAAAAAAGCCCACTTTCGTTTCGATATGTGTGCGTTTTAGGTCAGTTTGAGCGGTTTGCAATAACCAAAAAATGGCATTTTTTTTTTTTTTTGCACCCATTAAAAATTACAAGTCCCGATGTAGCAAAAAAATACAAGTCCCACGTGTGCGAAAAAATACAAGTCCCAACCACAAAAAAAGCCCACTTTCGTTTCGATATGTGTGCGTTTTAGGTCAGTTTGAGCGGTTTGCAATACCCAAAAAATGGCATTTTTTTTTTTTTTTTGCACCCATTAAAAATTACAAGTCCCGATGTAGCAAAAAAATACAAGTCCCACGGGTGGGAAAAAATACAAGTCCCAACCACAAAAAAAGCCCAATTTCGTTTCGATAAGTGTGCGTTTTAGGTCAGTTTGAGCGATTTGCAATACCCAAAAAACGGCATTTTTTTTTTTTTTGCACGCATTAAAAATTACAAGTCCCGATGTAGCAAAAAAATACAAGTCCCACGTGTGCAAAAAAATACAAGTCCCAACCACAAAAAAAGCCCACTTTCGTTTCGATATGTGTGCGTTTTAGGTCAGTTTGAGCGGTTTGCAATACCCAAAAAATGGCATTTTTTTTTTTTTTTGCACCCATTAAAAATTACAAGTCCCGATGTAGCAAAAAAATACAAGTCCCACGTGTGCGAAAAAATACAAGTCCCAACCACAAAAAAAGCCCACTTTCGTTTCGATATGTGTGCGTTTTAGGTCAGTTTGAGCGATTTGCAATACCCAAAAAACGACATTTTTTTTTTTTTTTTGCACGCATTAAGAATTACAAGTCCCGATGTAGCAAAAAAATACAAGTCCCACGTGTACAAAAAAATACAAGTCCCAACCACGAAAAAAGCCCAATTTCGTTTCGATATGTGTGCGTTTTAGGTCAGTTTGAGCGGTTTGCAATACCCAAAAAATGGCATTTTTTTTTTTTTTTTGCACCCATTAAAAATTACAAGTCCCGATGTAGCAAAAAAATACAAGTCCCACGGGTGGGAAAAAATACAAGTCCCAACCACAAAAAAAGCCCAATTTCGTTTCGATAAGTGTGCGTTTTAGGTCAGTTTGAGCGATTTGCAATACCCAAAAAACGGCATTTTTTTTTTTTTGGCACGCATTAAAAATTACAAGTCCCGATGTAGCAAAAAAATACAAGTCCCACGTGTGCGAAAAAATACAAGTCCCAACCATAAAAAAAGCGCACTTTCGTTTCGATATGTGTGCGTTTTAGGTCAGTTTGAGCGGTTTGCAATACCCAAAAAATGGCATTTTTTTTTTTTTTTTGCACCCATTAAAAATTACAAGTCCCAATGTAGCAAAAAAGTACAAGTCCCACGTGTGCGAAAAAATACAAGTCCCAACCACAAAAAAAGCCCACTTTCGTTTCGATATGTGTGCGTTTTAGGTCAGTTTGAGCGGTTTGCAATACCCAAAAAATGGCATTTTTTTTTTTTTTTGCACCCATTAAAAATTACAAGTCCCGATGTAGCAAAAAAATACAAGTCCCACGTGTGCGAAAAAATACAAGTCCCAACCACAAAAAAAGCCCACTTTCGTTTCGATATGTGTGCGTTTTAGGTCAGTTTGAGCGATTTGCAATACCCAAAAAACGACATTTTTTTTTTTTTTTTGCACGCATTAAGAATTACAAGTCCCGATGTAGCAAAAAAATACAAGTCCCACGTGTACAAAAAAATACAAGTCCCAACCACGAAAAAAGCCCAATTTCGTTTCGATATGTGTGCGTTTTAGGTCAGTTTGAGCGGTTTGCAATACCCAAAAAATGGCATTTTTTTTTTTTTTTTGCACCCATTAAAAATTACAAGTCCCGATGTAGCAAAAAAATACAAGTCCCACGGGTGGGAAAAAATACAAGTCCCAACCACAAAAAAAGCCCAATTTCGTTTCGATAAGTGTGCGTTTTAGGTCAGTTTGAGCGATTTGCAATACCCAAAAAACGGCATTTTTTTTTTTTTGGCACGCATTAAAAATTACAAGTCCCGATGTAGCAAAAAAATACAAGTCCCACGTGTGCGAAAAAATACAAGTCCCAACCATAAAAAAAGCGCACTTTCGTTTCGATATGTGTGCGTTTTAGGTCAGTTTGAGCGGTTTGCAATACCCAAAAAATGGCATTTTTTTTTTTTTTTTGCACCCATTAAAAATTACAAGTCCCAATGTAGCAAAAAAGTACAAGTCCCACGTGTGCGAAAAAATACAAGTCCCAACCACAAAAAAAGCCCACTTTCGTTTCGATATGTGTGCGTTTTAGGTCAGTTTGAGCGGTTTGCAATACCCAAAAAATGGCATTTTTTTTTTTTTTTTCACCCATTAAAAATTACAAGTCCCGATGTAGCAAAAAAATACAAGTCCCACGTGTGCGAAAAAATACAAGTCCCAACCACAAAAAAAGCCCACTTTCGTTTCGATATGTGTGCGTTTTAGGTCAGTTTGAGCGGTTTGCAATACCCAAAAAATGGCATTTTTTTTTTTTTTGCACCCATTAAAAATTACAAGTCCCGATGTAGCAAAAAAATACAAGTCCCACGTGTGCGAAAAAATACAAGTCCCAACCACAAAAAAAGCCCACTTTCGTTTCGATATGTGTGCGTTTTAGGTCAGTTTGAGCGGTTTGCAATACCCAAAAAATGGCATTTTTTTTTTTTTTTTGCACCCATTAAAAATTACAAGTCCCGATGTAGCAAAAAAATACAAGTCCCACGGGTGGGAAAAAATACAAGTCCCAACCACAAAAAAAGCCCAATTTCGTTTCGATAAGTGTGCGTTTTAGGTCAGTTTGAGCGATTTGCAATACCCAAAAAACGGCATTTTTTTTTTTTTTGCACGCATTAAAAATTACAAGTCCCGATGTAGCAAAAAAATACAAGTCCCACGTGTGCGAAAAAATACAAGTCCCAACCACAAAAAAAGCCCACTTTCGTTTCGATATGTGTGCGTTTTAGGTCAGTTTGAGCGGTTTGCAATACCCAAAAAATGGCATTTTTTTTTTTTTTTTGCACCCATTAAAAATTACAAGTCCCGATGTAGCAAAAAAGTACAAGTCCCACGTGTGCGAAAAAATACAAGTCCCAACCACAAAAAAAGCCCACTTTCGTTTCGATATGTGTGCGTTTTAGGTCAGTTTGAGCGGTTTGCAATACCCAAAAAATGGCATTTTTTTTTTTTTTGCACCCATTAAAAATTACAAGTCCCGATGTAGCAAAAAAATACAAGTCCCACGTGTGCGAAAAAATACAAGTCCCAACCACAAAAAAAGCCCACTTTCGTTTCGATATGTGTGCGTTTTAGGTCAGTTTGAGCGGTTTGCAATACCCAAAAAACGGCATTTTTTTTTTTTTTGCACCCATTAAAAATTACAAGTCCCGATGTAGCAAAAAAATACAAGTCCCACGTGTGCGAAAAAATACAAGTCCCAACCACAAAAAAAGCCCACTTTCGTTTCGATATGTGTGCGTTTTAGGTCAGTTTGAGCGGTTTGCAATACCCAAAAAATGGCATTTTTTTTTTTTTTGCACCCATTAAAAATTACAAGTCCCGATGTAGCAAAAAAATACAAGTCCCACGTGTACAAAAAAATACAAGTCCCAACCACGAAAAAAGCCCAATTTCGTTTCGATATGTGTGCGTTTTAGGTCAGTTTGAGCGGTTTTCAATACCCAAAAAACGGCATTTTTTTTTTTTTTGCACGCATTAAAAATTACAAGTCCCGATGTAGCAAAAAAATACAAGTCCTACCAGTGCAAATAAATACAAGTCCCAACCACAAAAAATGTCCAATTTCGTTACGATATGTGTGCGTTTAACGTTAGTTTTAGCGGTTTGCAATACCCGAAAAACGGCATTTTTTTTTTTGCACGTATTAAAAATTACAAGTCCCGATGTAGCAAAAAAATACAAGTCCCACGTGTACAAAAAAATACAAGTCCCAACCACAAAAAAAGCCCAATTTCGTTTCAATGAGTGTGCGTTTTAGGTCAGTTTTAGCGGTTTGCAATACCCGAAAAACGGCATTTTTTTTTTTTGCACGCATTAAAAATTACAAGTCCCGATGTAGCAAAAAAATACAAGTCCTACCAGTGCAAATAAATACAAGTCCCAACCACAAAAAATGCCTAATTTCGTTACGATATGTGTGCGTTTAACGTCAGTTTTAGCGGTTTGCAATACCCGAAAAACGGCATTTTTTTTTTTGCACATATTAAAAATTACAAGTCCCGATGTAGCAAAAAAAAACAAGTCCTACCAGTGCAAAAAAAAATACAAGTCCCAACCACAAAAAATGCCCAATTTCGTTACGATATGTGTGCGTTTGAGGTCAGTTTGAGTGGTTTGATTGAGGCAAAAAACAATTTTTTTTTTACACAATGAAAATTACAAGTTATTTGTGTGCCATAAGTCTTTGATTTTTTCACTTGAAACATGTTAAATACATTAAGCTTACCTTACTATCTATGCTGACGGGACATCCATTAACCATGGAAAAAAATTTTTAGACCAGTCTTACGTTATTTACTATAGATATTTGATTGGTGCAATGTCAAGCCATATTTTATTAACACAAAAAACTTTATGAATATATATGTATATATATATTTTTATTTACATAGTGTACAATCTAGGTGGTTACAAATAATCATTGCTTATTATTAGTTACATACTAATTTACAAATTAAACGTACAGAATATAATAAAACACACATCGTGTGCAAGAAAAATCGTTTCGAAGATTATATACATTATTATGCATAGTTTAGTTATTTTTTATGTATTTCACAAATGTCACAGGTCTTATATTATTCGCTGTGCGCGAGCCGTAGGAGGGGGTACAGAAGAGCGACAGCAGAGGCCATGGTGAGTGGAAACTGCAGACTTGCTGGACACTTTAAGGCCTAAGTGCACTATTTACTGTGAATTATTGCGTTTTTAACCACTTTAAATTGTTAGATGTAACGATAATGAGGATCGTAATAAGCGCATGCCTTACATTATTTTTATTTAAAAGGAATCGAAGTAAATAATTAAACAGTTCATTAATACTGATTACAGTAAAGCGGACTGATTTTCCACTAAGATGACTTCGCAGGACGTAATTTACTGTCACTCGCATCATACTTGCGTCTCGTCTCGGTACTTATTACTTCGTTCTGATTTAACACTACTAAAACAAGGTTGTCTTACCGGCTTTGGTTTCATCTTTATTTCGTTTATCCGGACGTTAGTGATTCTCTTTCATTTTATGTTTTATACTATGGACAACTACCATATTTACTGTTATTGGGATTCATGTAGTGTTTACGCTTAGAATCTTAATCAGGCCGAAAACTAATATTATTTACGTTACACAATGCATTGAGTCCCTTAAATGTCCGGCATGTCCGCGCTTTTATGGCATCAGATGGCGCCAATACACTTGTACAGAGTGAATACGTCAAAAGGCGAATGTTTTTTTTTTTATTATCACTTAAGGTGATTGAGGTCTCAAATTTAAAAACAGGAATCTGCCTTATCGATAGAATACAGTTTTTAAGCCATGTTGCTATAATTAACATAATTATCACTTAACGTAAATACAACGGCACTAGGTAAAGGCCTAATCTACCGCCTGGTAAAGTTCCGAGCGAATATTTTAACGGCAACCTAAAAAGTATTTTGTCCGAAATATCGAAATATTCCGCAATGTCAGGATAGATCGTTTTCGGACTAAACTTTTTAGCTTGCTATTGTAATATTCATTCAGAACTGTACCAGGAGGGAGATTTGGCCTTTACCTAGTGACTCTGTATTAGCGCTTAGCGATATTCATTTTAATTATAGCAATATAACTTTAAAACTATATTTTTTCGAAAAGGTAGATTCCTGTTTGAAATTTCGAGTATTACGTCCTGTTAATATACCATCACATCATTCATCAACATTGGTGCCTTAATAGTTATTTTTCTCTTTATTTTCTAATTTTTAAGCTCATTTACATACTATAAACTTACATACAAGTTTTTACTTATACTATCATGGTGTAGTCAATAAGGTTGCGTTTCGAATAGCATCAAATTATTTAGTCGACGAAGTAGACTAATCTTTTCGAAGTTCATTGAAGCATAAAAGTACAAAAATCAGATATAAATAATTGCTTATCATGTAGGGCAGTTCTGGCATCATTACTGTACATTACCGGTCACGTTGTTTTAACTTTCATTCATTTGAAAAAATTTTTTTTTCTCTAAAATAGCTATTATTGTGCACAAAAAAAGGTTAGATCAGTTCATTGGTTTGAAAAAGTAAACAAAGGTTAACTTAGGGTTGATTCTGTCTTAATAGTGATATGAATTTGGATTTGGATTGTGTCTTAATAGTGATATGAATTTGGAACTGCACAAATAAACAATTGATGCTGAAAATCCAAAAAAATACAAATTGATTTTATACATTTTGTTGGTATGATCTCAACATTATCTTCAATTTTGTAAACCTTTTTTAAATACGTACAATTATTTCCAAATTTCTTCGTATGAATAATATTACATAACGTATATTCTTTCTTCGTCTCAGTATCGCCTACAAACGCCTCAAGACGTACATACCTACCATCACTTAATAGAGCATATGAATTATTTGATCGACTCTTGGATTTACCGGAGGTTTCGTACATGCATCCATTTTTTATAATTTTGTGATATAATTCTGCATCTTGAGACAATGACAGACGAGTAATTACTTCTTGTGATGGTTTACTCGCGTTACCAAAATACGATGTTGTAGATATTTTGCAAAAATTCTTTATTCTACACATCAATACATCATCGCAATATAATTTGACAACTTCACTGCAATGTGGGTATACTTTTTGTTGTAAAACACGTGTATTGTGATTTAAATTAACGTAGCGGACAACTTGTTGAGGCACACCTCTTGCGCAATGAATAGCGTTTAGTAGGTATCTATTTCCAGATTCAAAACCAAACGTGGAATGTGCCCACAATGGTCCAAAATCTAAGACACTTTTACACTTATGCACTTGCTGATGAAGATTGTACGTCATACTCTCTTCTCCAAAGTACTCTTGACTTTTAGCAACAAATTCATGTAATAATTGATCAGCTCTGTCTAACTCCTGTATAGTTATATCAGATTTCAATAGTGTATATAAGCTTTCCGCAAATAGTAACCAGTGATCAAAGAACTTCTTACTTAAGATTTTATGAAAAATAGGAGGACTGTAATACAGAGCAAAGTTCTCCCACTCGCGTGCCGTCCAATCGTTTCTTGTACTTATTGGTCTACTAAGCCGAGAAATTTGAAGTGGGACTGATAAGTGTTGCATCATATTATCAATCGTTTTTATTTCACTATCAGATAATTTAGACAGGTAGTAATTAGAAAATTGGGGGACAACGCCCTCTAGATCACAATGTAAATAGTCAGGTACAAAACTGGATATTATTTTAAAATGAGGCAAGTTAATAAAAGCTGAGGGATATTTTATTCCTTGAATAGGATTTGTTGAGTTTGCAGTAAACATTTGATTTACTGTTGCTTCATCCTCTCTGATTCGTATTGCCTGAGGAAGCAAAGTATACCTCATACTTCCAAATTTACTTTCACCTGGATGAAGACACCAACTGCAGCCAAAATGGCCATTGTACTGCTTGATGCCTTGTACTTGTGCTCGAGCAGGACTGTCAACACAACAAGCAATTATATACATTTTGACTATTCGTTCTTCTTTTTCAATTTCACACTTAATACCATCCTGCAAGAGCTTATTAATCATATCCACAAATGGAGGCAGAAAAACACTCATATTTGGCTTATGTCTATGAAAAAAAAGACCACACGTAATCAAATTTTCCGATCTTTCTTGGAAAGGAAGTTCATTTAGCATTAAATACAAAGGCCATACAGAATACTGTGAGCATTTGAACTTTGAGGCCCCATCCGTATTCACTATTGCTGTGACATAGTTACGTTTTTCTTGGTGGGATAATGATCTTACAAAATTTTTATAAAAATCACCATCGTATATGTCTTTAATATGACCTTGATGGGCTTGCCTTTCGTTTAATACTCGGTTAAAATATCTTCCATGAATGTTTAACAAATCGGCTATTTGTATGGATGGATTAATGAGAACAAAGAAATTTGTATTGCTAGGCTGTGACAAATTTAAATTTTCATGACAAGTGTTACATTGTTCAACCAATTTCACATCTTCAAATTGGCCTATATACGCTGAGCAGTTGTGACAAGTAGCATGGAATGAAACGTCGCTTTTAGGATTTAACAATGTATCGATCTCGTACTTTGAGTCAGGTAGAACATTTTGCTCAAATATACTATTTACTAATTTGAAAAGATTCACGATTCCATTCAAACTTAAGTTGTTTGACATGCTAAATCTCAGGATCATGAGCATGACTTGCCCAGGAGTTGTAGCTACTTTTGTGCTAATTATTTTGTCAAACTCTTCAGATTCCATAAAGTCTAGAAGTGTTTTCGGATGTTTTGGGTTGGTAGAAGTGTCATTCATTTTCCTATTTGTTGGAAACCAATCTTGAATGATGTCGTATTCAGACCCATTTGGTAACAAGATATCATCCTAAAACACACGAGTTTGAAATTGCTCATTTATTCTGATTTTTTAAATTATAATAATACTCATTCCTAACATCTTCTCATACACTTTTTTGCACAACAACTATAGACAATCTGGATTATTGTATCTTACATAGGCTGGGTGCATGCCAAATGGTGCGCTGTTCTTGCAGCTTAGCACCTGAAATATTGTGGTAAAAAAATTCAATATGTATAATAAAACAGCTTAATTCACTGCGGACTTTAACCCTCAAATAAAAGTATTTTACAATAGCACTGACAAACGTTCTTTGAAAAATTATTTAATTGTTGAATAATCTTTGTACTTGACATACAAAATCAGTTCTTGTGGTCAGCTGTGCTGTTCCATAATATTTTACGTAATTTTCACCACGTTGTTTCGGGTGCTAAGTCACGAGAGGGACAAACGTTCGGCGTTTACCTGGTCTATAAGAGACTTAAATATTAATACATTTTAAACCATTTTTTCAAATTTACGGCATGTTTACTGCATAATACTACATAAAAAGTATCCTTCAATACATCATGTACCAAACTTACATTTACAGTAAGACTATTTTATTAGTTCTTTCCAACATTGCTACACTTGGATACTGTATGTAATTTTCAGAGGACTGTTACACTATAAAAACTGACTCCAGATTTCAGTGAGATTTTTACTGTAAGTGCTCTTTACTATTTTAATTATATTGGCCTCGTACAAAACCAGTCGCGACTACAGTGAGTCTAGAGACAGTGGGACAGACGGCCGCCATTTATAGCACATGTCAGTGGTGGTTAATTTGAAATTACTGAATTCGTCAACCAAATAATTTATAATTTTTTTTGTCGTGAGTACAAAGGACTTTTATAGAATATGAAACAATTTTTAGATGATTATTAAAAAGCAGAATTAATGTATAAATATATTTAGTATCGTCGTCATGATGTACGTACGTACAAAAAAAAAAATTATTTCACTTGACAACACAAATTTGCGAATACCATTTAATATTAAATAAAAAAGTATGAAAGAATCAATTTGTTTTTATGTTAAACCGTTTAATGTGTATAATAGATCATAAACTTCCTTTAACTAGTTGTGAATTTCCCACCGATCTGGATGCCACTTTTGATAGTACTGGTAATGATATATACTATAGAAGTAATAGAACTGTATATCTATGTATGCTGGAAAATGGTGGGAGGTGCTATAAATGGCGGAGCCAATCAGCACCGCGTGACCCTATCTGCCGCAGCGTCCCAAGACCCACTGGGGTCTGATCGGGGCATTCGATATCTCGCAAAAGGAAGCATTTTTTTCGATAATCTCACGACTGCGCATGCGCTCATTAATTATTTTTATAAAAATTATCGAATTATCGTAAGATTATCGAAAAAATGCTTACTTTTGCGAGATTTCGAATGCCCCGATCAGACCCCTGTGGAGCTATTCACATAGACATTTTTTGCTTATTTCATTGCGAGCGTTCGTAATGAAAAGGGGGTTCCACTGTTCCGCTAAACTCAAATTGAGTGAACAGACTGAACAGACTTATACTGTGTTCTCTGTCAGTCAACAAAGCCTGGTGGAAAAAGAGGTATAGGTCTGTTCAGTCTGTTCACTCAATTTGAGTTTAGCGGAACAGTGGAACCCCCTTTTCATTACGAACGCTCGCAATGAAATAAGCAAAAAATGTCTATGTGAATAGCTCCTGTAGTCGCGACACGTACAGTGCGACATCTGCCGGATAAAGTTGGAAAACCAGCCACCTTTATTTTCATGGGAAGTATTAGGCCTCGTTCAGACGCAACGTCAATAGCAATCTGCAATCCATTTGTACGAGAGAGAGGGCGAAAAGATGACGGATCGTTCGCCCTCTCTCTCGCATCCGTGCATTCAAATCGATTGCAGAAAGTATTGGCGTTCCATCTGAACGCAGCCTCAGAGTAATTGATGTGTATTGAAATGGATTTCATGTTGATTTTGATGGATTTCCACGTGGAATTCCATTCAGATTTTTACGTATGCTTTTAATTCACATGGATTTCTGCGTGAAAATCTATGTGAACTGTATGAGTTAATAAGCTTTCATAGAAGCACGCGTCAAAATTTGTATGTTAATTGTATGTACTAAATTATGCAATATTTGTATGTTGAAATATACAAATATTGCCGATAGGAACTAATTAATGTCAAATATTTCATCAGCAATGAGGCAAACGTACATATTTACGTGGATTTAACGATCAGTTCACATCTTGTTGAAAACAATGTTTCTTTTGGGTGAGAATCGATGCTAATGTATTACAATTTTTTTTTTGCAAAATCTATGTGCATTTTCACGATAAAATCCAGGTGGATTTCAATGTAAAAATTCACCATAGAACCCACGTGGATTTTCATGTGAAAATTGAACAAAATCCATACGTATTGCTACGTAAAAATTTGCGTGGATTACCACCTTCGTATTTACAATTGGGTCAATAGTTTCGGACTTAGATTTGTGACAACTGATATCCATGATGACTGTTTTCCTGTCATTTTACTAAGCTTAATGTAATTTTGGATCTTGGAGCGTACACCCAATGCCACATAATTCTGTCCGGAAGTTATGCGGATTCCAGAGTGAATCCAGGACAGAATCACTTATTATTGGGTGTACATACAAATTCATATTCTTAACTCAGCTGTATTGGTGATTAGTAATAGGCTAAAACAGCTTTAATCTAGCGTACACTCACTTCGGATATCAAATATTACTATTCAACATCACTATACAAATTCAATTTGATACTTTGGCTAATATATCAACATATTTTCCAAGTAACATGTCTACATATGGTTTTTCCCACTTTAAAAAAAAAACATGAATTTTATACAGCTTCCATACGTACACTTCTCAATGCACCATGCAGATGGTACAAACAAATTGTTGCACTAGGCAGCTGTTAATTGCACTATACAGAATGTCAGCCACCCTACCTTATTATAAAATCACAAATCATTAGTTACCTACATTAATCATAATTAATTACATAAAGCATATATACTATGGGACCACTGCAGTGCATCCATGATATTATTATTATTATTATTTAATTCTTATCATAAATATCAGAAACTTGGCGAGACACGTGGTAATATGTCAAACTCCATATAGTTACATATAGTGAAGGTTGTTATTTGTACAGTTAACCCTGTTATCTGTAATATCTTAGAGTTTAATAACCTTTGTACATAGACCTTCATAATTTAGTTGTAATTACGTAAGCCTAAGTTTAATACTGTTATTATCTGGGGCAACTTATAATTAATAAAATAATTAGAAAAATACTAATGTATATATATTTACTAGTTCCCCATGGATACATTCAGCACTGTTTACATGTGAGTGGTCGTTCTCGTGCACTTGGTCATTTTGTACCTGTAAATAAGTATTCGTGTTATCATATAATGGGATCGTAAAAAAGAAACGAAAAAATTGTAATAGCTTTCAAATATATTTATCATACTAACCTCGATAAAATCGTCAGATTCGTCACAATCGTTGAGTACATCTCTGTATCGACTAGCAGTTCTTTTAGTTATTATACTGTCTCCATACTTCAAATTTAACGAGTATTTCCACATGTTTCTAAATAATGATTAGTCTTTTTATGAATACGAAATATTAAAAGCTGTATACAATGCAGTTAATTTATGAATCATTTACTTTTTGAGCCAACTACAAGCACCTATAAGCTATACAAGGCATGACGCTATATATAGCATAGTATAGCGTCATGCATACATTATAGGTTCGTTCAAGCGCCCCCTTGGTTCGGTTCGGTTCGGTTCGGTTCGGTCGGTTCTGGGACCAAAAAACATAAAAAAACACGCGTTCACGAGAGGTTGGTCCAAATCGGACCTTAGGTTCTAGAACCAACTCTCGTGAACGCGTGTTTTTTTATGTTTTTTGGTCCCAGAACCGACCGAACCGACCTAACTGAACCGAACCGAACCGAACCAAGGGGGCGCTTGAACGAACCTTATAGGAGCGTGAAAAAAATATGAAAGATTGTAGCTTAAGTCCAGCCGGGGATGGTAGTGCACCCTGCATTTGGGTACTATACATTATATTATGCGCATAATACAGTGACATTTCATAATAGTTCCGTTCCCGACATACTAATTACTAGCACAGTGGACTGTGAAAGGCGCCCATGGTATATATACATACCATTTTATTGGCACGACTGGACTCAATGCACTGTTTACGAGTCAAAGTTGAAGGCACCTTTTGTTTCTCTTCCCTTCCATTTTCTCGTGTGAAAATTTTAACGTCATGAAAAAGTAGTTGAATTATGTTATAAGACTACAGTTTATTAGGTAATGAATTTTATATCTACCATCACTTCAAAAGTTGGCGTAGTAAGAATTGAAAGTTACTTTTTAGAACACAATAAGGTATTATAACATGTAATATTGGTTACAATTTTTTTGCTAGAACCTCCGTTTTATCAACTATGTATGCATGTACTTGTCTTTCGATACATTTTAACTCTGTACTGCAGTGAGCAGTAGTTGTTTAGTGTTTTGCTCTATCTTGCTAAATTTATTTGTATCTCTTATGTTTGTATGTATGTCCCACGTGTAGGTCTGAACAAAATGGATGATAGACTTATTTCACTTGATAGTGATAAATGCATCTTAGTCGACTTTTGCGATGAAAAAACTCTTCAAGTAGGATATATATCTTGGCTATCTGTAGAGGATGAAGAAAATATTAATACTATTGTGTCTACCAATAAGATGGTATGCATAAATTGGCCAGATTGCGAAATTGTGCCATCGAAACAAATGAAAAAATTATTAAAGAAAGCATCTTTTCATCCTTACGATGCTACAATTGTAGCCAGAGGAGGTGAGTTTAATTTACTTACTGATTATGCTACAGACTGTTGATGCATGTATCATACATATATATATATATATATATATATATATATATATATATATATATATATATATATATATATAAATATACACTTATACTTTTTTGTTTATGCAAGAATAAAAAATATGAAAGCTCGTCTTAATGATTTTTTTTTGTATTTGTATAGATTGGAAGACAATGAAAGAGAAATTACTTGCGATGGAAAAGTACGGAGATCATGGAACATCAAAGGAAAATAGAAAAAATTTGAGGAAGAAAAAGCTAGATGATATTTATGTAGACATAGAAAAAGATGTTTTTAAAGAATCAAAGATAAGTGTGAAAAAAAAAGTAAGTAAATAACTACTACATTTCTTCCAAATTCTTTTGTTTATAATGTTGGTCTTACGATAACGAAAGATTTATTTTATTGTAACCGGTACTTGTCACTAAGTAACAAATGTTTTTTATTTCAGAAAAAAATACTATCTGAAGTTGTGGAGCAACAGAATAGTTCAAACATTCTTCTGAAATACAAGCAGAATACTTTATTATCCACCCGCAAGTCTCTTTTACAAGTAAATGATAAGGAAAAAAATTTTAAAACCAAGGAGAGTGCAACGAGTATGTTATTATTAAAATTTTAATCTTACATTTTAAAGGTAAAACAAAGCGTTTTGAAAAAGTTGCATGCATATTTATATAAAGTACATGTTCCGTTGATACATATGTAGTCGATCAAAAAAGTTGAAAAACATTAGTACTTGAATTGCCAACCGTTAGAGTATCAAAATTTTTCCTGTTATATTATCCTTGAAAGTCAGTGAACGATTCTGAATATTAGTTAACCTTGAAGCTAATGACTTAATATTATCATTCGTAAGTTAAAAGTAATGCAAAGACTACGGAGTACTCCTTCTGACAAACGTCAGCTGACATGTCATCCGATATGTCATGTCAATATGCCTGGGAAATCGTTACTGAAAAAGAGTTCAGTTTTGTTTTGTTTTTATTTTATTAATTCCAGTATTGTGCAAGCCTGTGTTTTACATGTGAATTCATCCAAATTCAGTCTAGCGCGAAGGTCGAAATGTAAGTTACAAGATTGACCACCATTTGGACTGCTTTTAATGGACTTAACAAGTTGTTCAGGTCTCAGAGGCTTATGGTTATCATGTTAATTAAGCCTTGAAGACCTAGACAACAATTTAGTCTCATCAAAAGCAATTCAAATAGTGAAAAAGCTTGTATCTCAGATTTTGACCCTCGCGCTCAACTGAATTTGGATGAATTCACATGTAAGACACAGGCTTGCACAATACTTAAATTAATTTTGATGTGATTGCATTGTCATCCAGGTCTCAGAGGCTTGTAGTGGTTATTTTGAACATAGTATTAAATATCAATTAGTTCATATTCAGAAATATTCCAAAAATATATTAGAATCTTAAAAAAACTAATAAACAGCAGAAATAAAATATACACCACAATCTCCTATGACCTGGATGACAATGCAATCACATCAAAATTAATTCCAGTATTGTGCAAGCCTGTGTCTTACATGTGATTTCATCCAAATTCAGTTAAGCGTAAAGGTCTAAATGTGGGATACAAGATTGACCACCATTTGGACTGCTTTTGATGGGCCTAAACTGTACTCTAGGTCTTCGAGGCTTTTGGTTATAATTTTTAACATGGTCTTGAGTATTGATCAGTTGAATACATTCACATGTCAGACACAGGAAGAGAGCAGAGAAGTCTGTTTATATATATCTCTCCGTCTATAGACTTATCTGCGTTTAGGTAGCATTAGCAATCATATCTACACGTTGCTGCACGCCTGCACACTATACATATATACATGCACACAAACGGACGGCACAATACCAAAACGCACATCTATATACATTACGTACATAGATATGCAGGGTATTCGGCATGTTAACCCACTAGTAGCACCGCCTGGTGGATGAGAAAGGTACTCGACATGAGTACAAGGATTGCATTTAAATTTCAATTTGTAACTTGAATGTTTGAAGTACTTATAGTCAAAACAGAACTGAAAATGAGCTATCTAGTTTCGTTTACAGATTTATTAGGGTACGTGGGAAACGTAAATTTATTGAGGGTTAAAATGTTTTAAGTGCTAATCACATTCTACAGTGTGGCATAACCTCGAGAATGCATTCAAAAATAGAAATTTTGCTTCTGTGCGTGAAGACTAGCGAACTGTCTGGTATTCCTGGTCGCCGAGCCGAACGAAATCGCGTCTCTCTCTTTTGCAAACTCTCCTACAGGATCTTACGTAGCGCAGGGCGCAAGCATTTCCGTTGCATGATGATTTCGTTTGGTCCCCGATGCAAATTTTAAGCCCTACCGCGCCCATAGAAGTTAACACTTCAAAAAAAACCTAATTAACCTATAGTGATTTTTTAAAATGAAAAAGAAAGATATTTTTATTTTCTACAAGGTATAATCATTTTAAAAATTAAATTTGAGCTGTATCATCTCGGTAATCGCAAAATAGTAGAATTCGTACGTGTTCGGAAAGGCTTATATTTACGAACCCAAATATTTACGGCACGAGCCGTAACGAGGTTCGTAAAGAAGCCTTTACAAACAAGTTACGAATACTATTTTTCCGCCTGAGAACCCAAAATCAAACGGCAAAGGTGCTATTTTGAAGTTAGAAGGCGGAAAAAGTATTTTTCGAAAATCGAAAATACGTCATAACACCATCAGTAAGGTATAAAACTAAATTTACATTTTAGAGTCGCCATAAGGATAAAAAAAACAAAAATTGTAAGCCCTGAATGATTGAAATCGGTTAAAGGGTTCCTCAGATATTACTGATTACACACACACACACACACACACACACACACACACACACACCTATACAGACAGAAATTTACCAAAAATGATGTTTTTTGATTGCATGCACCCCAAAAAAGATTTCTAACATGTTAAGAAAATTTTTTCTGACCGATACAAAGCTTCCTTAACGAGAAAGCAAAAAGTGTTAAGGTAGAACATTTTTATTAACGACCATTCACCTAAGGTACATATTCGCCAAACCTCTCAAAATTAGTGATTTTAGTTATAGAATTCTGCTTAATTCTTTGTAATACTTGTCATGAGGAAAATTGTTTTAAAACTTTGAAATACTATTTACAGTGGCTTGCGAAAGTAAGAAAAATATTTTTTTTTATTTTAAAGGGTCAGCTAATACAGTAACAACTTCCACAACAAAAGTGGGACTGGTTTTATCACGGAATACAAGTGCTACATTTCATGAAGCTCCCCAAACGCACTCACGATCTCCATTATCTTCTCCCGGGCGGCAGCGTAACTTGGTGCCCTCACAGTTGCGCTCGCGGTCTCGTTCTCCTGGACGGCAGCGTGACTCAACGCCCTCGCAAGAGCGCTCGCAAGCGCACTCGCTATCTCGTTCTCCCAGACGGCAGTGCGACTCGACGCCACTGCGATCGCGCTCGCAGTCTCGTTCTCCCGGACATGAACGTTCTTCCACACGCTCGCGGTCTCGTTCTCCCGGACGGCAGCGCAACTCGACGCCCTCGCAATCGCGCTCACGGTCTCGTTCTCCCGGACGGCAGCGTGACTCGACGCCCTCGCAATCGCGCTCACGGTCTCGTTCTCCCGGACGTGAACGTTCTTCCACCCGCTCGCGGTCTCGTTCTCCCGGACGGCAGCGCGACTCGACGCCCTCGCAATCGCGCTCACGGTCTCGTTCTCCTGGACGGCAGCGTGACTCGACGCCCTCGCAATCGCGCTCACGGTCTCGTTCTCCCGGACGGCAGCGTGACTCGACGCCCTCGCAATCGCGCTCACGGTCTCGTTCTCCCGGACGGCAGCGTGACTCGACACCCTCGCAATCGTGCTCACGATCTCGTTCTCCTGGATGGCAGCGTGACTCGACGCCCTCGCAATCGCGCTCGCGGTCTCGTTCTCCCGGACATAAACGTTCTTCCACCCGCTCGCGGTCTCGTTCTCCCGGACGGCAGCGCGACTCGACGCCCTCGCAATCGCGCTCGCGGTCTCGTTCTCCCGGACGGCAGCGCGACTCGACGCCCTCGCAATCGCGGTCACGATCTCGTTCTTCCGGACGGCAGCGTGACTTGACACCCTCGCAATCGCGCTCACGGTCTCGTTCTCCCGGACGGCAGCGTGACTCGACGCCCTCGCAATCGCGCTCACGGTCTCGTTCTCCCGGACGTGAACGTTCTTCCACCCGCTCGCGGTCTCGTTCTCCCGGACGGCAGCGCGACTCGACGCCCTCGCAATCGCGCTCACGGTCTCGTTCTCCCGGACGTGAACGTTCTTCCACCCGCTCGCGGTCTCGTTCTCCCGGACGGCAGCGCGACTCGACGCCCTCGCAATCGCGCTCACGGTCTCGTTCTCCTGGACGGCAGCGTGACTCGACGCCCTCGCAAGCGCGCTCACGGTCTCGTTCTCCTGGACGGCAGCGCGACTCGACGCCTTCGCAATCGCGCTCACGGTCTCGTTCTCCCGGACGGCAGCGTGACTCGACGCCCTCGCAATCGCGCTCACGGTCTCGTTCTCCCGGACGTGAACGTTCTTCCACCCGCTCGCGGTCTCGTTCTCCCGGACGGCAACGTGACTCGACGCCCTCGCAATCGCGCTCGCGGTCTCGTTCTCCCGGACGGCAGCGCAACTCGACGCCCTCGCAATCGCACTCGCGTTCTCCTTTTCCCGGACGGCAGCGCGACTCGATGCCCTCGCAATCACGCTCGCGCTCACGGTCCCGAAGATCACGAAGATCAAGAACACGGAGACACTTAAGATCTGCTAGATCTCGACGACGTAATCAGAGTAAGCAAAGAAAACGCAGAAGAACATCTACTGAAAATAGTGAACTATGTCTTATCAAGGATTTAAAACCAAAATTGTACAAGACTTACGCAAAAATGAATCTTCACCGTCCAAGAGGTACAATATTTATATTATTGGTTCCGTATGAAATGTATTTTATGAAATTTCGCAAAATATTGAATCTGCTCACCGCAATAGGCTTCCTGCGCGTAGACGTCAGTTCCTCTTTATTTTTGCACGCAATCTTATGACATCACCAGATTTACGTGGCGGCCACCGCTTGAACTAATTTTCTGTTCAATAATAAGTAACATTTGCTTTCAGCAGAAAACGAGGACAGCACTGATGCGCAAGAGGCCTATGACATAAAGCATACCCGTGTACTAAAGAGTTATTTTGGGCATAACGGTTTTTACTAAGTACTAAAAAAAGCTATGTTTATTTATCCACGGGCAATCTATTATTACATGCATTTTATCAAAACCAATACAAAAGCAACAAAACAATATCATTAAATAATTTGTCTATTAAAAGCGTATTGAACTCTAAAATATACAGAACTCTAGAAAATTTATGTACATAGTCAGCATACATAACCACATAAAGGTGGATTAAGAATGTTTTAATTGTCGATTATTGCTAACGTACTGTTGTTTATTAAATTTATTAATATCGGAATTTTTAAGTTGTAATGTTTTTCGAGTGATTACGATAACATACAGTTTTGTTGGACACATTGGGAATCTAATGATTAACTGACATTTTTTAATAATTTTTATATTAATAAGTCCTCAACTGCTTGTAAGTTTATTGTGACTTGGTATTCTCCATAAGCAAAGCATCACATACCCAATTGAAAAAGTTCCATAAAAACTGATAGAAAATATTTTTGTCGGTTTCTAGTCGATTTTTGCACTAGGAAAACCATGTAAAACACAACAACGTTCAAAATTTAATGTTTCTCAATATCTATTTTTTTAAAAGCACAAGATTGAACATGAGTAAATGTACAACATTAGGTCCCACCATCCGGATGGTAACACCAAAACTGGGGGGTTCAAGTAATTTTAAAAGAATTATACTAAAAACTTTTTTTTTTTTTTTTTTTTTAATTTCATGTTAAATAGTTGAACCCTACCGTTTTCGTGTTGCCATCCGGATGGTGGGACCTAATGTTGTACATTTACTCATGTTTAATCTTGTGCTTTTAAAAAAATAGATATGAGAAATATTAACTTTTGAACGTTGTTGTGTTTTATATGGTTTTCCTAGTGCAAAAACCGACTAGAAACTGACGAAAATATTCTCTATCAGTTTTTATGGAACTTTTTCAATTGGGTAGGTAAAACCCGTTCTGTCCTATACAACCTTCAGTGTTAACGACAGTACAACTTATTTAAGGACGTTCACAAGCTACAGCAAAATATGTATGATATGGCTAAATTTTGGATATGTTGTAGTTTGCTATGAAAAAATTAGGCTTGATTTTTTTCAGATTTTTTTACCACGTATTTCGGCACATATAAAATGACAAAGTTAAAGCTTCAACGTGGGCCCTTATGACAATTTTTAAAAAGTTTATATCTTTTGACTTGAGTGTACGATTTTCAATCTTTTGGGCTTAAATTGTTGGTATTTTAAAAAAGAACAAATGTTTTCAAAATAAGAATTGCTTACCACGTAGTTATCTGCTAAATAACAAAATACTGTTTCTGAATTTACTGATATTGGTAATGCGCACCCGAAGTTCTTCTGCTAGCGCGGCAAATGCAAGTACGATTTGAATCGTTAGCGATTCAAAGTTTGTGGATATTATTAGATCGATGTGTGTGCATCAAAGATAAATTATGCTACATATTTACTGCTTTTTTCGGTGGTATACTGTCACTTCGTGATGGTGCACATTCATAATTTTTTAATCCGAGTTTCTGTACTCTTAATTAATTGTTGTAAGTCCTGTAACACTGGAACGGAGTTTCTTTTGCTTTTCGTCCATTTTTGAGGTTACTTAAATAAACAACCGCTCTTTGTCTCTCTTGTATACGTTCTATATATACTCATCACCATGCCTGTATATATGTATGATATACATATTGTGTTAGGCAGTGCTACCAACATTTATTTACTTACGAGTCTTCCTCCCTTCCCCCTAAAACGCATAACCCGCAACGAAGGTTGTGAACATCCTTAAATTATAGGTATACATAAAAGTTTTTATAGTCTGTAAGCTTTCTACGCTATGGTTTTATTTTATATTTCCAGTGTTTCGCAATCGGTACCAGAGATATGAAGTATTTCAGAATGAGGTAATAAAACGGAGAAACATACGTAAACCTTAGAAATCAGAAAAGCACATAACGATTAAAAATCCAACTCTTTTTATATTTTATTTAAATTATCGTTCAACTTTTTTAATTACATAGGTATACCTTGGGTTGGGAAGAAAAGTCGGAAAAAAGACATGGTCCATGATGAACAGAAAATCAAATGGGAGATTCCTCAGAGAATTAGCCAAGATTATGTGGAAGTCAGACTTACCATACATATGCTTGGATAAGACGAAACAGACTTGTGCTCAAGAAATCATGGATCGTACAGTTTTAGTACCTCCGCTTGAACTTGAAATATATTTAAGTAAGAGTGATTTAACTGTTATGTTAATTTCGTTAACGCAAAATGTAGATGCATGCAATTCAATTAAAAGAAAGTGTAGTAAAAATGTGTACTTAATATTTGTTTCATTATTTTCTATAAAACATTACGGACATTGGGATAAAAATTGTATGTACGTTTAATTCGAGGTAGGACCCACTTCTTTGCGTTAAAGAGCTGTACGAAAGAAAATAAAGTGGCCAACGGTAGAAGTAAAACCTTTCCAATTCAGGAGGTTCGCCAGTGGGATTTTTCGTTCACAGTAGTCGCAGCTCAGCTACTATATATATCGCGGCCTCGCACTCTCGCTGTGCTGTCTGCTATAAGTATAGTAGCATCCTTACTCTCGATAAATCCCAAAACAGTCCACTTCTTGGTTAAATATCTCAATAAAATTAACGCTAACTCCCAATTTTTTAAGTACGAGGAGAAAGAAGCTCGTGATCGTAGCTATACATCTGTGGTTTTTAATTTACTGACATGAGAATTTTTACAATTATATTTATCTAGTTACGGTAAGAATCAATTAGCTCGCCATCCTCGATCAGTGTGTCAGTACAATCTTCGCAAAGCTTTTTCGCCAAATTTTTCACACTAAAAGGATCTGAAATTTTCAGGGTAGGTTCATTGGGACTTCAATAACAACCTCTCAAAATTTCATCAAGTTCGTGAGACTTTTTGATTTACTGCTGAACCACCTTAAAGGTCTATTTTCATGGACGCTAGATTCCAGCAACTAGCGTATTGTACACGTGATGGCTGTCGGTAAGGTAGTTTAGCGTTTAGTTGAGTAAGTTTTCATCTTTTTTTTCTTTTTTTTTTATCCTACTGCTGGTCGCTAGAAGCTGAAGAAGAAGCTGTGGGTGCGTATACACGCTGCTGAAATTTGCGCGACAAAACTCTGGCGTCAGTACATCAGAGCAAATTCCTTACTAACGATTATTTTCCGCTCTGCAACAATTTTTCCGATACCTGTGACAGAATTTTTCTCTTACATAGCCGATAAATAATACTAAACTAGTTACTAATAGATAATTGTATGCATCAGAGTCTCTAAGAATGAGTGAGACAGTTCAAGTGCGTACTTGTAGACATTGCATGTGGTACATATAAGTATAAATATATAAATTGGTTGTACCCACAATTTTCTTTTATTCTTGCTGTTACTGCTAGATAAAGCCACGTACATAGCATACAAATTAATCAAGGCTTTATTTATTTTCTAACTTCTTAATCGAAGCATTGGTCTCTTGTACATTTATTTGTTTCAAAATGCACAATTGCAATACTTTTTTCCGATTCATTATAGTTTTTTTAGTTTCGCAAAATTCCGACGGGTCAAGAACCCTATGTTTACATGAAGCGGAAAATTCCGCGACGGAAACTTCATGGTTCAATCAACGTGAAGCTTAAGAAGGATCTATCGGAATAGCTGTGCTCTGATTGGTGTATGAAGTTTCCGTCGCGGAATTTTCTGCTCCATATAAACGTAGGGGTCTTGATCTGGCGTGACAGAAATAACCGTTGATGAAGGATTTGCTCTGATGTACCGACGCCAGAGTTCCGTCGCGCAAATTTCCGCACCGTGTCTACGCTGCCTAAATGTGTCAAGCTTTCTCAACTAAACGCTAAACTATCTTAAAGACAGTTATCACGTGATAAAGACGTATACAATATTTTTTATACTCTACCTGACTGACCGAATACAATTTTTCATGCAATATTCCAATTGTGCCGAATAGTTAACTTTCAATTCGTACACAGTACTGCACGTAAAATAAATAGCCAGGTGGCCACTATTACAGTGTCTGAAGTATATATTTGATTATTTCAGGTATATACGAAGATTTTTTGTATGCGAAATACAAGACTGCCACGAAAGAGTGGATTGAATTTGAAGTGAAACAAGCGACTATAGTCTTAACTAATTGTATAAGAGACTCTAGAAAAACTTTGTAATACTTTTAAATGTTCACTATAAAAAAGTTGATAGTTTCTATTAAATGTGCATTAGTTGTTTGAAGAAAATTTGATAAATAAAGATTATATTTGCAAACTGCAAAAATAATAATTATTGTACAAAGACCTACAGAATGAAACTACTGATACGTAAGTAATAACAATAAACTCCATTCTATTGTATACAATAAATACCTACTTTAAGAGAATTTTATATTTGACAAAATGTTAGTTTTAATATAATTGCTACAAATAAACTACTGCAGGAAGTTAGAAATTTTTTGCTACATCGGGACTTGTAATTTTTGACACGTGCAAAAAAATTAAAAAATGCCAATTTTCGGGTATTGCAAACCGCTAAAACTGACCTTAAACGCACACATATCGAAACGAAAGTGGGCTTTTTTTGTGGTTGGGACTTGTATTTTTTCGCACACGTGGGACTTGTATTTTTTTGCTACATCGGGACTTGTAATTTTTAATGCGTGCAAAAAAAAAAAAAATGCCGTTTTTTGGGTATTGCAAATCGCTCAAACTGACCTAAAACGCACACTTATCGAAACGAAATTGGGCTTTTTTTGTGGTTGGGACTTGTATTTTTTCCCACCCGTGGGACTTGTATTTTTTTGCTACATCGGGACTTGTAATTTTTAATGGGTGCAAAAAAAAAAAAAAATGCCATTTTTTGGGTATTGCAAACCGCTCAAACTGACCTAAAACGCACACATATCGAAACGAAAGTGGGCTTTTTTTGTGGTTGGGACTTGTATTTTTTCGCACACGTGGGACTTGTATTTTTTTGCTACATCGGGACTTGTAATTTTTAATGGGTGCAAAAAAAAAAAAAAAAAGCCGTTTTTTGGGTATTGCAAACCGCTCAAACTGACCTAAAACGCACACTTATCGAAACGAAATTGGGCTTTTTTTGTGGTTGGGACTTGTATTTTTTTGCACTAGCGGTACTTATTACTTTTGTAAGTGTCCGTTGACATTTTTTTAGCGAGTAACAAATTGCGATTATTATTTTAAAGTCTTATGAGATTATTATGACTAAATTAAAATAAGACAGACAAAAATTTTTAAGTACGAAAAATCAGCTGACGATTTGGCATCAGAAATCAGCTGATTAATCAGCTGACAAATCAGCTGATTTTTTCCAGCAGTGAAAGGTCAAGAGTATTGTAATTTTATAAATGTTGTCGATTTTATGAGCCATATAAGATAAGTAGAATATTGATAGTTTTGGAGGTCGATTTTTAGGTAAAAGATAAATTGTAAAGCAATTTAAATTAAGTGAGATCCAATGCTCCATTTTTAGGAGACTCTTCCTGTGTAACTGAACATCTTTTTTAAACTTTTTTTCTTTAGTTGTCTCTTTTGGACTTATTACTTTACATATCTATTTAATCATTGTTCAAGATTTCTGTAACAAATCTTGGCATGTACATATTATATAAGTTAGCTGTTTATTTAAACTAGAAAGTTAAAGGGCTGTGCTTCCGCGAGTTAATGATAAAAGGTCTAAAGTATTTTAATTTTGTAAATATGGCAGATTTTATAAGCCGTATAAGATAAGTGGAATATTTATACTTTTCAGGGTCCATTTACAGGTAAAAGACATATTGTAAACTTGCCTCAAGTAGCACAAAAAATGTTAACTTTTTATTATCTATCTATAAGATTCGTTGCGGCTGGTTTATAATTGATTAAATGGCTCTAATATAAGAAGTAACAATTATTTGGATCAGCGCCATCTAGCGGTCTTTATTTTTTGGCCAAAAGTGGCTCCCAAAATTCTCAATCAGAGCATTCACGATTAGAGCCATTTAGTCAATTATAAACCAGCCGCAACTTATGATAAAGCTATAAAATAAAAAAATAACGATACATGTGTTCTTGGCGGCAAGTTAACAATCTATTTTTTACTGAAAAATTTATCTTTAAAAGTATAAATACATAGGAGGTCTAATTTTGGTAGAAAATAGATTGTTAACTTGCCGCCAAAAACACACGTATCGTTATTTTTTCATTTTATAGCTTCATCATGAGTTGCGGCTGGTTTATAATTGATTAAATGGCTCTAATCCTGAATGCTCTGATTGAGAATTTTAGGAGCCACTTTTGGCCAAAAAATAAAGACCGCTAGATGGCGCTGATCCAAATAATTATTGCTGTTTACAGTAAAGTCACTTTATTAATTATAAAACCAGCCGCAAATAATCTTACAGATAGATAATAAAAAGTTGACGTAGTTTGTGCTGTTTACGGCAAGTTTACAATCTATTTTTTACTCAAAAGTCGACCTCTAAAAATAGAGATATTCATATGGTTTAATAAAATCGACCATATGGCATTACTTAGTAGTAATTTCTTTAATTACTACACATAACTTCACGTACATCTTACACCGTGCTCTCTTTACCAGAATGATAAAATCAGAGGCTGTAAAGTTATGTAGGTCGTGGTGGTAACGCCGCTTGGGGTGTTTGCCGCAATCGTCACCACCAAGTAATTTAAATTTGCACTCTAAGTTACTGTCAGGTCAGTTAGTCAACTACCTTGAATTAAACTGGGGCTATTTTTCGTAATCTGGCCAGTTAAAACAGCAAACGACGTGAAAGTCAAGAAAAAAGTGAAGATTTCATCGCTGTTGACTGTCGTCTGCTATTTTAACTGTCCAGATTACGGAATAGAGCGCCAGTTTAATTCAAGGTAGTTGACTTACCGACCTGATGGTAGCGTAGAGCGCAACCTTCAATTACTTAACCGACGGGAGGGGAACGAGGTAATATAAGGCCCGGCAAGCTTCAAAATAGGGAGAACGAAGGAAATACTCGGGCAGACAGGCAGAACGAAGGGAAGACTCGCACAGACAGGGAGAGTGAAGAGAACACTCGGAGAGATCGGGCAATTAATCGGGAACACACACACGCGTCTTTGCCTTATAATTAAGTATCTTGAATAAAGGTCTTTAAGGTTCCAAGGTTTTGATCGTTCTCGCGAAGCACCTCCTTACCTTTCGGTTTACCCACGTAACATCACCAATGGTAAGAAAAAATTCATTTCCCAAATTAGAAATTCAAACGAGAACGGTAGGTACTATTAATACAATAAAATCGATTCATGTTATCAGCACATTCGCATGCCAACGAACTGCGAGTAAACCATGCACGTACATCGACAGGTTTTGACGCGTGTGCACGAGCTAATAAGACAACCCCAACTATGTACATTCAACAAACCCTTACTTTCTCCCCATCAACTCTATTGCTGTACATATAAGTCGAGGCTGGTGCTGGAATGGGGCTATTGAACGTCCTTGACCAACTTTTCGTGTGTTGGTTCTGTATACTCTGCTGTAGCTGTTATTTTTATTGTGTACACGAACCCCTCAATTACACGTGGATTATACTTACAAACTTTACGGAAAGAATTTTCGTAGTGGCTGAATGAAATTTTCGTTAAATAGAATCCGGTAGAAAAATGAGCAAATAATATTAAATGGCAGTATTGATTAGTTTTTTGTGGTAAATTGACCTATTAGTAGTTCAAATAAATTAACAACTGTATGTTTGAGATGAAAAAATTAACTATTGATTTTCTCTTAGTAAAAATAGTATTCCACTAGTACAGGGTTGCTAAAAAAGTTGAAAAATTACAAAAGTTTAGTAACGTTGTTAGTCTTTTCTATGCCACAACTACATTGGATGAAGTAAATTAGAAAGAAAAATTTTTGATCGAACCGATTCAAAAAGATCAATAAAAACTTAACTTCAACTACGAGTTCAAAAATTATGGTGAAAGTTATTTGAATTTTTCTGGTTTTTTTGTTGTTGTTTTTTTTTTACTTCATCAATAACGTGTAAATAAAAATCCACTAAATTTTATAACTCTTTAATTACATCCATAACTACTTTTTTTCTAAAACTCGCAGTTTAAAAAAATATTAATTAGAGCTTTGCAAACTGAAATTAATGAAGAAAAATGAGAGTTTAAAAGCAATAATGATTGAGAATAAGCTACCAAATTAAGAAAAAGTTTGGATCACTGCAAAATCTAAACACAATTAAACAGTAACGGTTTCAGCGCATAATATATTCAAAATATTTAATAGTTTCAAAAAATATCTCGTAAAACTTTAATAATACAATTAAAAGATGTTTTGTTACTTCTGAGTTTTGAGTGGAAAAAGAAAAAAATGATCATATAGACATGCCTCACAATGAAATTGATTAATTTCTAAATTTATATAAATCTTTGTCGCGCATTTTTCTTGTTACAAAACATTCCAAGAACAAATAATTGTGAATAACTACAAATTTAGATAAAATGTTAATTTTTAAACTATTTAATCAGTTAACATATTCTTGTTTATTTCTGATTACTTCGGTCACTAAGTTGAAGAAAATAAGTTAACAAACTGTCTTATTAGCTTATTTTCATACAATATTGCTCAGTGCACATCAATAATGTTACAGATCGAAAATGCCTTTTATTGATTGAGTATTAAAAATCTTTCCAATTTAATATTTATTCAATATCTGTATATTTTAAAGCTATATAACAAAAGAAATTGTCTAGTCATCTTAAAAAATAGTAATGGCATCATAACTTTTGGTAAAGGTGAACAATAACATGTGTTCATAAAAAAAAATTTATGAAAAATATCGGTTTAATGTTCATTAGTTATTAATAAACGATATTACTCGATGTCGACTTAAATGCTCACTGCTGAGTTTTATATTTTGAATCAATTAAATTTTTCCAGACAATTAAGAGTCACTAAAAAATATGACGTTATCTTTATTACTATTTTATTTAATTGTTAAATATATAGTTTTTAATAGAACCTATCAGTAAATAATTTTGTCGATTCAACGATTTTTCACTTATTTAATCAACAACATTTTAAAAATCGACCAATAAAATTTTTTTAACTGAAAAAAAATCTAACACAGCTAGTAAATGTTAAAACTAATAAAAAAAATTTTTTCAATTGTTTTTTACCATAAAAAAAACTATGAGCTGTGAACACGTTTATACGTCCGATAATAAACACGGTTTGAAAAAAAAAAAAAAAAAAAAAAAACCGCTTTGACACTTTGATTCTATAATACAAATATGCAAGGGCAATAACGAAAAGTTTAGATAGGAAAAAAAAATCAAGATTTTTCACTTGGTAATTTTGTTTGAGAACAAAGCAAATTGCATACACATCACCAAGCAGAGCAAAAAATAAACACGTAAATCAGGTCGTAAAGGGCTCGTGTGGAATATAGGTTGCCAGACTTTGGTAACGGCATGCATGTGTACACGTCTATAAGTACTTACGTGGGGAGAAAAAGAGTCAAGAGTGTATGTATATATGCACTACAGGTGAGAAATAGAGAGAGAGAGAGAGAGAGGCACAGTTTTACATGCAAGAGTAGACGTAGGTATACACACCTACACCCATCCCTTTGTCTTCATTCGAGTACCTATATCTATACATATACTTTCGATGGGCAAGAAAAGAGGGTGGCACATATTAACCGACTCCCGCAAATAATCGATCACTTCGCTATGGTTAGCTGCACGGCAAAGGGCACTCCCTTTCAGCTCTTATTACTACATGTTTTTTTTTTTTTTTGTTTTTTTTTTCTATCGTGTAAGTGAACTCTTCGAAGAGCTCGATCTGGAAATCCCATCACTGATGGGTAGTACATAATTTCTAGAGAGAGTCAAGTTCCTGATTTTCTTCCGTAGAACACATTTTATTCAAGGCTCTACACATTTTATACAAATAAATGAATTAAATTCTGCAACATATAAATCTGTGAGCATTGGATCAACAGCTAAATTAATTTATCCCCAACTAATAAACCAGATGTAGTGAATCATACAAATTTTCGAAATGCCGAAACTCCTACAACAGACCACGAGGATGCTTGGATTTGGAAAAGTTAAAAAATAAAATTTATCGATATTTGACAAAGTTTTTATTAAATGTAGTGAAAAAAATCTCTATGCTTGTGTAAATTACAAGTAAAAAAAAATTTTTTTTTATCGATTAGTTGCCACAAGCTGATTAGCACCTGTCTGTGTGTAACTTGGGTGGTTGGGTGGCCACGGGTGCTATTGAAATGAAACATTGTAATTGCAGCTTTTCGTGCTTGCGGTGAGGGGTTTTAGGGTGTACCATGACACGAGTGATCTCGTACACACGCAAATATCTCATTAGTAACACTAAACGTACGTAAAGTCCATATCCAATTTAGTACCAAAATGTACGTTTTCCAAAGTCTTTTACGTAAAAAAAACCTTCAACATGCACAAACAATATTAACATCCGTACCAAAATTCAGTAATCTTCAATCAAACGTACGCACTTTTTCCGTACACGTGAATAGATGTATTAGTTTATCAATTTGAAAAAATGAATAATCAATTTTCTTCTTTTGATCTCATCGCACTGTACAACCAGTCAATTTCAATATTTTTATTTACGATAAAATGTGTGCCCTCCAGTCCATGCAAACACTTTTAATCGAACAAACCAGAAAATACTCCAATAAACTGTCGACCCCTCGACCGTACACTCGATCTCACAAATAAAACATACAATTATTGCTCGGCACACAGTGTACAGGCATCCCCCGACAGTTTTCACGGCCACGGTATAGGCCTTAACGAGCGACAATATCACATATTTATAAAACACACATCGTAAGCTTTAATGCCGCGTGCGCCGTGTACAGGTACACGTAGCAACGATAGATACACGCGCTCATCGGATAAGTCCTCGGGCTTGTGTATGTAACGCAACCAAGTGTGGAGGATACATAATTCAAAGTCGCAGGGGAGTGGGGATCGATTAAAAATCGCAATTGAGGCCTCTGTGCGCTCGTCTGTGTCACACTTACTCTGCACGCATCGCATGCCATGCATATATTAATTCGTAGACGAACTGGGTATATACGCATATGAGCTTTAATTTGTAAAGTTAATCGGCTGTGCGATCGTATAATGACGCGTGAAGCCATTGACGATGCGAGTGCCCTACTGCCTTGATCTTGGCATGATCTCTGCTATGCGCTCGCGGTCACTTTGTTCTCTCTGACCATTTTTCCTGGTTTTCAACGGTCAACGTTGTTCCCCCATCAAGTTAACGAAAAACTCGGATGATGACGTGGTTTTTACCTCTACCTAAGGTGAACATCGATCCGACCCCACATATATATACATATATATATATATATATGTAAATTGAGTGACCTTCAAGTTTTCTTAATAGTCTCACTTGGGTGTAACCCACTTGACAAACAATATTTCGATTATCTCCCCTAGCTTCGGCTGACAAGTATTATATCGAATGACAATCTTAACTTAATTTCCATCAACTCCAAATCCCTTGATGGCTACAACAGAATTAGCTGAGCGGCATCAATGCTTCTCGTCTCCGTGGTGTCAGGGAATTTCGGGATATGCATCCAATGTCGTGACGAGCAAAAAAAAAAAAAAAAAAAAAAAAAAAAAAATCGCATGCTACAAGTATGTATACATAACTCGTCTATCGTGACAACGACCGATTTATAGATATATCTATGCCTATAAGTACATGACAATGAAAATAAGTGACGCGGCCCTCAACACCGTCTCGTCCTTTGGGTCACACTTTCCAGTTCAGCGCGCAACAGTTGAGCTTTCGGACCAGGTGGTAATACATATTTATACACGTTTGCAAGAGACGCGCGTGTGCTATCAGTGCTCGCGCCTACGCGCACACACGTAAACGCGCGTGTGATTGCACTAGGCGTGGGGAGGTCGAGTCCTTCCAGCCGAAGCGAACGAAGCGTCAGCCAGTTTAGCCGAGGACCGCCGTCTGGGTGGTCGTTATTGGTCTTGTTGTGCTTTGCGCCAAACTCACCTATAGATCGTACGCTCGCGGTGGAGCTTTACAGCTTTGGGTTTCGAGGGCTATTTTTTTTTCTGGTAGGCCTATACAGTGTGGTTTTTTCCACCTCAGAGGAGACCAAAGATACAGGTGATTGAAATCTGGACTTTTCTTTCTTTTTATTGTTTATTGTGTGCGTGTGGATTGTGTAAATGTTCCATCAACGAGCAAAACAATCCGAGGACCGCGACTTGTGGGAGCACAGTGGATTTTTGTCCGCGTTGCGCAACTTCCAATATCGTAACGCACCGGCGGAGCCAAACTCGATTCGTAGCGATTGTGTCATCGAACAGCTTCCCACCGATGTCTTACTCCTCGGGATCGACAAATGTGGCCGTGACGTAATTTCTACGCAACACTCGACTCGAGTCTCTTGCCTTTTTTCGATGAAAGCACGCGAAAAGCAAAATTTTTCCCCAAAAACAATGGCACGCACCTCCGAGCCACACCTACGCGTGTACGCGCGTGCAACAGAGCTTCCCCATCTCTTCCCGAAAAAAACCGCAGTGGAGTGAATGATGCGATACCGCAGTATTGGCCAGCTGTCAACAAAGGTGTCTCGGTCCCTCCGTGGAGCAGCTTCCCTGGCCTATACGCGCGTCTGTCCCCCTGTAGAGAGAGAAGCTCGTTAGAAATTCACCGCGCGTCGGCAAACACGCGTAGACGCGGATGAGAGGAGCCATTTACCGCGTAGGTAAAGAAAGAAAAAAACTCGGTGAAAATTGAATGAGGGCATTCTTCTTCGGTGGACTTTCCGGTGATAAGGGAACGGGGGATGAGGGGGTCCAAAAGCTCGACAGAGGGGATCGATAGAGGACCTGCGCGCTCCAACGTTTGCCCCCTTCCTCGCGAGATTCGCGGCCGGCGCAGTTTCCGGAGCGCAAGCTTCTACCGCTTTCTCTCTCTCTCTCTCTCGCTGGGGTGTTCTGGTTTTTTTTTCTCTCTCTTCCCTCTCGCGTGTGGTATCGCACACGTATACGCGTGGTCTAGATTTTCCCGTGCGCTAATGTATGGGTAGCAACGGCGCTGGACTCAGTTTTACGCGTGGAGCTTGCAAGCTCTGGTGCTCGGACGGTTCTATTTTCGGGAGGTTTTTGCGACGCGCGTGTGGGTTTGGATTGCACGGGAGCAGTGCGTTAAGTGCCCTGGAGTGTTTTTTCGAGCTTTTCTCGCCTGGTTTTACCTTTGCGGTAACACTGCGACAAAGAGAAAGAGCTTTCCGGCAAAGTTGGTGTACAAGTGGCGAGGTGCGTTGAGCGTACAGTTGTGTATGTTGTTTTTTTTTTTTCAATTTCTAAGTCTTGTGTCCTGTGAGGATTATTATCTTTCGCATGACCCCAGGAATGCGGGGAAATTCGTGAGCATTGAGTGACTAAGGCTTTTTTAAGCCCTGAAAAGTTTTATCGCCAAGAGTACTCGAGAAATGTGGGGGGTTGCTAAAATCGTAAGTTAAATCAAAGTCTAGTTGAAAAACGTTAATAATACTTTTGTCAGGTTAATACCCAAAGGTGTCTGCAAAAAAAAACATTCTCTCTTTCTTTCGGGTTTCTTAATGGAATTGATCACGCATATTTATATGTGTGCCGGTAAAATCGCAAAAAAGAGAAACCACGTCATAAACAAGTGAAATTTCCGTTTTTCTTACACCTGCGAAATTTAATCCACTAAATATCGAAACAATTAAGTACCAAACTAAACTATACGATTGGAAAGTACATATAACGTGAGAACACAAATAAAATTGTACATAAAAAGTAAAACTACCTCAGTATAAGTTAGTGTACAGTGGAAAGGATGAAAACAAGGCAACTAAATAGATGATGTATTACTGCAGTCGTCGGTGACTGAATTATTAACTTTGAATTTGTTAACAAGTGTAGAAACACGCAGTACACGGGAACGAAGCACGCGACTCTCTCTCTCGCACGCGCGCGTGCTCTATTAATTTTTGATTTCACGCGTCGCTTGTTCTTGGCTCACAAACACACCGTTAACTTTCATTTTCAATTAAAAATATATCCACCATCAAACTTAACTACACGGTAATTTTTGTTAATTGATAAGTCGAATTTTTTTATGGTACTACTATTCAAATTCGTACCTTGTATCGATCGCAAAATGAGAGTGACTACAACTATTAAATCGTAAACTTCTTAAAATCGATTTCAATAGTATGGTCATGTATGGAAATGAATTCCTAAATTTTTTTACGAAATTTTCAAAAGCATCCTTAAAATTTTGTAACCTTTTTAATTTCCATGCAAAAGCTTTGTAAGTATTTTTTACGTAACGTCTTGAAAACAAGACGTAAGAATTAATTTTCAGGTGTACATGAAATATTAATGGATTGTAGTGTAAGCTTTGTAATATCAATAATATTTCAATAACGTATGGAAATATAACCCAATGATTTAAATTATTCATAAGGTAGCTTGTTACAAATCTCATTAAAATAATTTGTTTATCAAAAGGCCGAAGAAATTAACAAATTTTTGTCTTAAATTTAAAAATGTGATTTGGATTTGGGACTTGAATTGCATTGTAACTTTAACCTTATAAAAAATTCCGTAAAATTCAGTCAATATTACGTCATTTAACCACATATAACGAATGTTACAAGTGATCATGACGGCACATCTATAGACGGGCGAGAGAACGATGACAACAGAAGTATAATAGTATACAACTTACACACGCAGTTGCGGTAATTTCTCGATAAGACAACATGTATACGTATGGGTATGCCCGTGTAATCTCCATTTTTAGACACGAATCGCGAACACCTCGCGAGTTCCCGCACGTACGACATGTGTTTGAGTGTATTATACAATGTATACATATCGGCTTTTTTATTTGTACGTACAGACGTCGATACATCAAAAATGACAAGTCTATTCTCGAAGATACTATACATAGATATGATGTAAAATTTTGGTACATGAGATAATTCGACCATTAAATCTATATTGTAATTGAAAAGTGCTTAGCGTGTTACTGCATCTTGAATGTATTTTTTTCATCACGGTTTGTGCACGAAAAAAAAAAAAAAAAAATGCCATAGCAAAAAATTTGTGTACACCTGCGTGTACGTGTCTTCCACGCAAGGAAACAAAATACAATAGGAGACAGCTTCATCTATTACCTGCACGGGGTTCTCTTTAACCGGTACGATTTTCCGCTTCTTCTCCTGGCTCTTATGGCTGTATGCTTACGTGGGTACCCTTGTCTGAGTTTTCTTCTCTTTCTCTCGTTTGAAAGCCCATACGCAGGTGTGTAACAGTGTACGTGAGAACCAAGGGGCTTTGAGGACTTTTCTATTGTGAGTGTATGAGTAGGTATATAATATATTGCACGCAGTGCAGAGATCGTTGAATATAAATATATGCATTGGGACGCGACGAGGTGCGCGCGATAAACGAAGCGTGCGTGGAAAAGCTGGATATCGTGCGTGTACGGTACTTTTTAATTTTTTTTTTTTTTTTTTTTTTTTTTTTTTTCGCACCGGTGTGGGATTGCCCCCTCTTGTTTGTGCACACACAGTGCGCACTCATTTAAATATTTGCACGTGCAGTGTATCTTGTGCACGGCTTTTTTTATAATTGAGGTTTGCAATTAAGCCAATTAGGCGTTTCTTTTTTTTCTTTCTTTTTTTCACGGGTTGGATTCACGTACATGGTTTGCAAAGCATGGGCTTTTCACGAGTCTCGCTGCCAGCGATTCACATTTGGCGAGATAAACGGAAGAATACGGTGATTACATTAAAATTGACCACAAAAAAATTATCCTTAATGGGTGCGATGATTTTGTTGTATGATGGAAGCGAAGATAGTTAAAACTCGGGGAGAGCGATGTACGCGCGCTCTTTGATGGAATTATCATTTAGATTAGATAGAGACGATGTACACCGCGTTGATCTTTTGATGCCATCGGAATTCGTGGGTTATCCAATAGAGTATATACTTAGCTTTGCGTGGTAAGTTTTTTTTCTTCCATCGGATGTGTTTGCCGAAATTTCGCAATGTGGTGTAAAAAAAAAAAAAAAAAAAAAAAAAAAAGATAGAACATCCTTCGCACTTGCGGTGCTAAGCTTACAGGTTGCTTTGAGTGAGCATGTGTTTTGCGGATAAAATTTTACATCGACTGCAGGTTTATAGTTTTGGAATATTCATGCGTTCAGTGGTTGCGTATATATATTATGTACGTTGACGCGCGTGTAGCGGATGCTCGAATGGGATGAGTAATTGTTTTTGAGGTCGGAAATATTGTGAAATAGTATCTTTATTGGCGCCGAAGCGTATATAATATATTTCTTGCACTATTAAAATTTTTCTGGATTAAACACAAGTGCACGCGTACATGGAGAAAACTAAAGTTAAAATATATTGTTACTACGAACTTGATTAAATTTTTTTTTTGTATTGAAGATTCACAATGTAATCAATCGCTTTTTAATTTGACTTTCAGTTTAAATTGTTTTTTTAATTGGCAATTAAACTCAATTGTCAATTAAAATGCGAACAAACTGAGAATTAAATTTTAATTGTTTCGCTAAGAAATTTTAATATCGCTGAACCTTAACTGGCACAACTGTCAAAAAACTTTAAAATAATTATAACTTAATCAAATTGTGGTGAAAGTAAAAAAAAAATTAAAAAAAAAAAAAAAAAAAATGGCGCAGTAAAGGGATCTGATATTCTCGGTAATATTCAGCGAAATTTCGTATCGGCAACTAAAAAATAAAATCGTAACGAAAGAAACATCCATTGCAGTAAATCAAAAGAGAGTATACCGACTGAATGATGGCATCGGAAAACAACGTAGCCAAAAAAGACGAGCCGCCCAGCAACAACGAGGAGAAGCCAACCCCGGCCGAGGCGGCGAACAACCTGGCCAACGATGTGGCCAGTTTAAAAGTGGCCGAGGCCGAGCAGCAGCGCCCGGGCAGCACGAGCCCTTCGACCCCGGCTGGCTCCTTCCTCGCGGGTTTCAAGGCTTTCTCCAAGTTCGGGGACACCAAGAGTGACGGGAAGCACATCACCCTCAGCCAGAGCGACAAGTGGATGAAGCAGGCCAAGGTCATCGATGGCAAGAAAATCACCACGACCGACACCGGCATCTACTTCAAGAAGCAAAAGTGAGTACGTTTTTAAAATGCTTGTCTTAAATGCTTGTCTGATGGAGGAAAAGGGTCGTCGGCTCGAGCGAAGGAAATCCGTACTCCGAGAAACTCGGTGAACGACATACACACGTATGGCTTCGGTGTGCTTGCACGGCTCGAATGTGTGTCAAATATGTATACACCTGGTATTGAATGCCTTTTTTTTTTTCTCCACCGATGACAGGTCGATGAAGCTCAACATCGAACAGTACAAAGCCTTCCTGGACGAGCTGGCCAAGAGCAAGAAAGTCGACCTGGTGGCGATGAAGAACAAAATGGCCAACTGCGGCCCGCCCGGGATAACCAATACTGCTGTGGTATGGACTTTACTTTACCTCTGTTCTCGGCTTATTCATCTTGATCATCCAAAAAAAATTTTCTCTTTGTCCGTTAAAACTAAACTATACAACGCGATTTGACACACGCCAATTCCACGCCTCGAGGGACGATTAATTTCTTTTTTTTATCAATTACACATTGCTATTGTTGGCCATCGAATAATGTCATCGGAAGCTTTATATATTTACCGGGGGGTTTGATTTTGCTCAATTGATCGCGGAGTAAAAGTTACATCAACCGTTTTTACCGTGAAACTGAACTAACCACGGAGTCTTTTTATCATTAGGGAAAATGCATGTGTCACTGACAATGCCGTTTATAAACTCTGTGGTTACCGGGTTATGGTACGGGATGGTGATATTGCATTTTGATCAATCATCTTGCTACTCCTTTTTCTTTCATCGTGATAAAAATCACCCCCAAGTATAGATTATGTACGTGCCTACCTCCATGGTACAAAAATATCACCAATACAATCTTAATTCTTCCGATTGATAAGTTTATCCTACGGATAACAGTCTAAGGTTTATCAACTCTGGCTAAAAAAACCTTGTCCGCATCGTATCTGAATGGCGCGTACCCGTATCTAATCTTCGTTGAAACCAACGCTTGGATGACGCTTTGAAAGAAATTTTCTCATGTTTAAAAAAAAAAAAATATATATATATACATATATATAGATACATGTGTATGGAGTGAAACCTTGAAATGTGCCAACAGGGTGGCAAGGCAGCGTCGACGGTGGACAGGCTGACCGACGTGACAAAGTACACGGGCTCGCACAAGCAGCGCTTCGACGAGTCGGGCAAGGGTCGGGGCATAGCTGGCCGTAAGGACTTGACCGACAAGTCGGGCTACGTGCAGGGCTACCAGAACAAGGACACCTACAAGGGCCAGTAGAGGACAAAGGAGAAAGAGAAAAAAAACGATATCCACACCTTGGACGTCTCCGGTGTTTTTAGTGGGATGGCGTATACAATGGAGGATACACACGTCCGGGGAAGAGATATACGAAATTTTTATGGAAGTTACAGGAGGGGTGACGTTAAAAAAGGAGAGAAATCCACATTTTCCACGTCGCTTTCGCATGCACACGCTCGCGAGTTTAAACGTTTAGGAGTGCAACTGTTGATTTGGGTGGTGTACGTGATGATTATGCGTCTATCCGTGCAGTTTGCATGATTTCCGAAAATGGGGTGGTTGATTCATTCACCCTCTCGCGATTAGAACGTCAGGGTGGCGGATTTCGGGTTTGGATGGAACTTTGAGGAGTGCCGGAACTTTTAAGTATAGCCACGTGCCTCTGGACTCTGAGTTTTTTTATATCCAAGCAAATAAACAGTTTAAAAATAACACTTGGACGAGCATGATGATCTTTGTTCGTCCAATATTTGGTGAATATTCCATCAATGTCATTAGGCAAAAATGGCACTTACTTCCATGGTCACGCCAGCGAGAAGGAGTTAATGTATTAGCAGTGCATGTAACTATTTCATTGCGACTTTTTGCAGCTTAAAAATACCTAGGTCCTAATGAGGTCGATTGAGTATACCAACGAAACATTGAACCAACAAAAATTACATACATAAATCTGGAGCTGTTTGGCAATATTGATATCTAAGTTTTTTACTTCCTAAACATTGCTGGACTACCAAAAAAGTATATATAAGAAAAAACATCGATTGAACTGTTAAGACTTGTGTCTTGATCGCATTCAGTTGTGGTGTTCCAACCTTGAGAAAACTGAAGTTGAACCCTCAAGACTTTGTCAAATCCCTGTATCTTTTAAACAAGAGCTCTAAATAATGAAACATATCTGTACTTCGAGGTTGTTACTTTGGTTTTGATTTGCACTAGAACTTCCTGTAACTGTTGCTTACGTTTGAGACACCAGTACGAGTATAAAAGTACAATCGACATTTCTCGTTATACAACTGTGGCTTTAAAATAGCCGAACATCGTGACTTTTTCTATTTATTGGCACAAGAAAGCATAAATCCCAAAGTTTTGTATAAATCCGTAACCCACAACCCTGACATCATTCTAATTATCAATGGGGATCATCAGCACAAACAGCAATTTTAACCACGTCGTTATTTTTAATATATAATATATATGAGTGATACGAGTTAGCCACAATAGGATTAAATCCCAGGAGACTTTGGTGACTCTCTGCAGGCGTGCATTGTGTGATTGCCTCTTTCGTTAAAATTTTTACATACAGTTTATTTGCAATTTTTGTATGAATTTTTTTTTTTTTTTTTTTTTTTCTTTTATTAAAATGGCATGGAGAAGAAGACAATTATCGTTTAAATGCATAGATGTTAGTTTTTACATATGCGTAGTGTATGTGAAGATGTGCTTCACATTCATATGCATAATATATAAATGGCATTGGTTGTATGCTGCATTTTAAAATAATTTTGTATTATTTTACAATTCGTAGTGTGAATACTTTGATGTTAGTTGTACTCTAGAATTTAGCGGTTGCCAAAAATATTTTATCCCCGAGTCAAACAAGATTTATTTATTATGTTAATGTCACATGTATGAAGTCAACTGTTAATAATTTTCAGTTTTTTTTCTTTATTCATTAGTTAATTTTTTTTGTAATAATAATTTTAATCATAGTCTGATTTTAATACTTAAAAATTCAAGTTAATACAAAAAAAGATTTAGGTAATCTTACTGTTTATACTACTCTTTTGTCATTTTTTATACACATATGCATTTTTAACGATCGAAATAAGAAATTTTTATGTTTCAATTAATTATTGGAAATTTTATTGCGACGCAGAGTATTATTTTTTTTTTTATAAAATAATACATTGATAAATAAATTAGAAAAACATTTTTAAAAAACTACTCTGTTCTTTCTAAAGGGTATAATTTTTTTGACAATCCTTAAATTCCAAGGTATAAACATTTAATTTTTTTTTAATCATGTAAGATATATGAAAATGTGCTGTTAAACGACGTAATATTCTAACAAATAATTAATAAAATGGATTAAAACATTATTTCATCAATTGTTAAATTTTGATTATCTGTATATTATATGTGTATCGCGAAGTTTACGAAAAATTGACTTTGTACGTTGAAAAAAAAAATTATTAACAGTACTCATTTTCAATCAGTCAGTGTGAAACCAAAAAATAGCTCTTCGATGTCGTCATCTTGCATCTCGGTCCAAACGTGATTTTTTAACCGCGTAGCTTGACTTCGTATCGTATTTTTACCTACTTTTACAATTTACCATGTAATTTTTAAAACGAAAATACACTCGTACAGAAATAATACATTCATTCCACTGGAGATAATGTATAATCTAAATTACAAATAAAAATATATTATTAAGTGTACTTATCTATTATTTGGTGGAGGGTAACAACAAACAAAAAAAATTATTTTTAAAATTCGAAAAATTGTCATTTATTCGATTCACCGGTAATACTACCGGTACAACGTATATTATAATAATCGTAACATTTTTTATGTTCGGCAAGACGATGCACAAGTAGGCATAATCTAATACAGACTTTAATTATTCCATCAGGATGGGCTTGTCCTTTGCAAAATTTACACATTTTCTTTGAAGACAATTTTCAGCTGCAAGTGTAATTCTAATACAGAATGCCCAACTAATGTGTCGATAAAATATCGATATGAGTAAGTATACGTATGCGATAAAATTTTAATAAATATATTTTTCAAAAAATCAACAAGACTAAGTAAAATTCTACCGTGGATTGGATACACTCCAAACAGACCAATCCAAATTCAAATACTTGTTTGGAAAAAAATTTTTTTTTCTCGATTCAATCCACCTCGCAGCAAAAATTATAAAATTTTACGCTTATGCAAGCCGGTGCATGTAAAAAAAGCGCCACAAGATTAAATAGTGTTCACATGGCGACGTATATAAAGCGTTTAACTAATTATACAATTAAAATGAAATACTGCGCGAAGAAAGGAATAATAATACTAATGTTTAAATAATTTTGATATAGTCTCGTGTGACAACGCGATAAAGAGACATTCTGCTCGTGTTCGACGGGTACGTGTATATTATAATACAAAAAAAATATGTTCGTGATGTTACAAGATGTTATATTAAACTCTCTTTTTATTTTTTATTGTCCAGTGCCGTTTTACAAACTAAGAAACATATTTTCCTACCGCAAAGCGTTTTTCGTGACATTTGGACGTTTACTGCAGGCTTGGCAAGAAAAATAGTGTTTACCACGTAAGCGCCATCTTGTAAGGGCTATCTTTCCGTCTCTCGGGTCCAAAAATAGTCTCGGTGGCGATGGCGATTCTGTGACGAAAACTACCGTTATTACACGTATTTCGAAGCGGAAAGAGTATTATTAAAGCACTCGTTTGGAAATAGATTCGGCAAACTGAGGCTTTTGAGGTTTGCTTCTTTTCTAAATAGAGTAATATAACATGATTGAAAAACTTGATGAAGAACACGTAATACGACTCCCCATAAGTAAAAGTTAGGTTAGGTATCAAGTATGAGTTTTTCTTAAAACTAAAAAACATCAACGTCGAGCGAAATACTTGAGATTAGCATTTGAATTCCACATCTTACCTAAAATGAAATTCACATCCTCTGAGGAGGGTCGATTGTTTAAATTCTATCATTGTCGAAATTGTCAAGTACATACAAATATAAGTACCTTTAAATCTATAAAATATCTTTGATGTCTTTCAGCTCTTTACAAGCAAATAAAGGTATACAGATCAATAATAATAATAATAATTACTACGATTAATTGGACAAAAAAAAAAAATAATAATAATAATAAGATACAAGGATCTTGAACAATAAAAACAATAATGAGAAATTTAGAGCTCGGTAAGGGTATCGAAGGACGCGCGTATCCTACTCCTCGTGCCGCAGCTACCGCTTGCGCCAACCGTAGCTGGCGTCGATTTGCTGCTGCCAATACCCGTGCCCTCGATCTTTGATATGATTTCGTCGCGCAGCGACACCAAGACTCTACGGTCCTGCCGGTTTTGCGGCGGCGCCAGCCGCAAGCCCTCTTCAATGTCGTCCAGTGCCTCGTCCAACCGATCCGCGTCCAATTTGGCCTTAGATCGCGCGTAATATGCCTCGTACGACAATGGACGAATCCTAAGGGCCTCGTCCGCCAACTCGATCGCCTCTTCACACTCCTAGAATTAAAAAAATTTTTTTAAAATATTTTACCGGTGTTTCATTCTTTTCCTACCGGCGAAAACATAACCTATAAATACCCACCTGCATCTTACGCTTGCACCTGCTGAGATTCAGCAAGAAATTTATCCTGAGCTGAACAAACGCCTGCGCGTGCATCAGGGCGTGATTGTGGTCCTCGTGCTCGGGTGGTTGGCTCATCTGGTCCGGCGACGCAGGAAATTTACGCAACGCGTACGCATAACGATGCGACGCCTCCTTCAGTCTGCTTTTTCTAAAGAGCACGTTACCGTCCTCCAACAGCTTGTTCATGAGTATCAAGAGAATGTCGGGCTTGCCCGCGGCCATGGCCCAAGTGGCCGGGCCCAGTTTGGCACCGCGGCGCAAGAAACACTGCACCACGGGGATGTTTCGACAGCCGATCGCTCGGTCGAGTGGCCGCATGCCGTGAAGGTCAACGTGTTCGATAGCCGCACCCCGCTCGAGCAGTAGTTGGACGAGTTTTGGATTGCCCTGTAAGTACATTATAATGTTATCTTGCACTTTATGCGTTAATGAAAGAAAAGACCACGATCATTTTACCTGAAACGCGGCCAAATCAAGAGGCGTCCTTCCAGTCTTGTCGCACGTGTTGACGTCGGCACCTCGATCGATGAGGCATTGAGCAGCAGATAACCTACCGCGCACGCAGGCCCAAGCCAAAGCGGTGAGGCCCTCCTTATCCGTACCCTCGAGCATGGCTCCCTTGTCCAACAGCAGAACTATGAGATTCGTGTGGCCCTCGGAAGCTGCTAACGAGAGGGCCGATCTACCGACCGGGTCCTTTTGTTTGAGTAATAATGTCGTTACTTCAACATCTTCGTCCGTACTCATCGATAACGAACCTGCGTTTGAATGACGTTGATTCAACCGGTTAATGGACCCATATGTATTTGTGATTTGTCAACTATTTCCAAACATTTACCTTGAAGCAGTCTTTCGGAAGTACTGTAGTGGCCCTCCCTGGCCGCGAGCATGAGAGCCGAGAAGCCCTTGGCGTTCAGGACTGTTCTGTCGGCTCCACGAGCCAAGAGAGCCGAGACCGTGGCTGTCGATCCGTTAGCCGCAGCGATCGTCAGGGCAGTCTCTCCGATCAAAGTGTCGGGTCTGTCTACAACGACCTCGGACATGTCCAGTAGATACTCGACGATGGACTCGTGGCCCTTGGCCGATGCGGCAACGACCGCCTGCTGAGCTGCTTCTTCCCGGCTGACTTCGGGGGTTGAGGATGACGATGCCAAGGAAGTCGACGTCGAGGTGGAACCGGAAGCTGTAGCTCCTTCCTCGTGGTTTGGTGAAACGACCCAGTCGCAGGCCAACAGGTAACCGACCACGGGTAGTCGACCATGACGCGCCGCATGGACGAGTGCACACTGTCCTGCCATGTCAGTGTGGCCTAGCGATGCACCGGCTGCGGCTAACCTATAATTGTGATTACAATAAAACGTTTGTGATTTAAAATTTTTGAAATTTGTACCGTGCCTTATGTAAAGTAATTAATAAATATTCGCTTGCAAGTCAAGTTGACACAATTTCGATTAACTTTTGTGCTTCAGAGTCTCGTATACGAGAGTTCTTCTTGATTCAAAGAATGATTTTTTGTAAAGTCTAAAAACAATTGTTTTAATCTCGTTTGTGACAGACTTTTAAGAAATTATTGCACCAGGCAATGTCTTGAAAAAAAGTCTACCTGAATTTTGCGAGCAATTTCACACAATATTTCTGTAAGAATCAGTTGCACGTATATGCCACAAAAATTAGGAAGCAGAACCCCTTCTCTGAAGTCTGCATGGACTATTCTACGTGGAGCCTACATGGAATTAGTTCATATAATATGGCCTACATGGTCGTTGGAAACTAGGATAACCAATTCCACGAGTATTCCATATTAAATGTCCATTTGGAATTCCACTTGTAATGGCTGGTGGCATTTCAAATCCAAAACCCCATGTCATTCCAAGTCGAATTACGAAAATGGAATTGAAAATACTCATTCAAGTGTTGTTACATATTATTTGCCAGAAGGGATTATACTCTATACGCACCTTCTTACGACATCACAGTGTCCACGAGCAGCCGCCAAAATCAAAGCAGTGCAACCTTGGCTGTTGGTAAGTTCCACATCGGCTCCAAACTCCAGTAGCAGAGAAACCATCTCGACAGATCCTTCATGAGCGTACATGCATAGCGCGGGTGCATTGCCCAGATATTCTGTGATGAAGTTGGGTGACGCACCAGATAGTAGCAGCAATCGCGAAACCTTGACGTTTGGACTGTAGACGTTGCGCAACGTACACAGAGCTGACGAAACACATCCGGATGATGATGCTAGCCATGCAGCCTGTTTCAGCAAGTAATTATGACCGTCATTTGTGGTTTATTGCAAAAGTAACGTATCGCAATGATCGGGAGGGGGAAAAACAAACCTGAAGATCACGAGGGGGCCAGACTGGCGTGGCACCTCGGTAAACGTGAGCTTTTAAGATGTGGTGTCCGAGCTCGAGTGACTTTTCCCCATCCAAAGGTGCTTGAAGTCTGGACAAACGGAAGGCTATTGCAGCGTGGCCCAGACGAAAATCGCAGAGGAACTTTGTCGACTCGCCCTCATCCCTTATCATCAACCATTCCCTGAACGATGGATGGAAGAACATGTAGGTATTGTCAAGTCGTTTCACAAGGAATCCAGAGAGCATCTGTAGGAATCAAGGATTTTCGTGTGAACATCATGTTAAACGACACTGTACAATTCAATCACTGCTTTTCAGAATAGAAGCATTAATCCAGATCAACTACTTACTACACCAATCCTTTTAATCATATGGATAGCAGAAAAAAAAATTTGTCATTTCGTCAGTATTATTTACCCACTAGTTCGAACTGGGATAATCGACAATGAAAAGGCTGCGTCGCAGTTTGCAAATTACCTTAAATCTCTGCATGAAGTCTTCCCAGGTGATCACGAAGTTATTGTTCAGTGAATTGACGGAGTAAAATATTTCCGGCAGAGTTAGTGGATTCAGAGCAGCCAGACATACCCCCAGCAGAGGCTGGACCTTGTCGAACGACGTCGCAGTTGGAAATCGAAGATTAAAGTGCAACAAATAAATCTGAGCCAACGAAACTGGCAGGACCTATACGAAACACACCACAATGCGTCCTCAAGAAACGTATGCCAAACCATCGCATCCATACGGATTTCAAATGTGACGACTTTCTCACCTTGTAACTGGTAGACTTTGCAACGAGGTGACCGCTCTCGAGAAGATCCAAAGTGAGCTTGGCAAACAAAAAACTCCCGTTGGCCAAACTGAGCAGGTGGCTGGCGAACCTGGTCTGCGAAGTCGCACACGAGGACTCGGTCTTGCCGTTGAGAGTGGCCGGCGTCACGTTGGCCAGTATCGCTGGACTCTGGGCTAGTCTGAACCCAACGTAGTCGGCCACGTCCTTACTGACCTTTGTGCCAGACGCATCGTTCGCACACCGGTCCAGGCAGATCCTCGTGTAGGGCAGGTGCTTCGTACACTCGGCCAGCTGGCTACGCACCGTCACCACGAGTTTCAACCAGCTCGGGAAGTTGGGGGCATGCCTCGTTAGGAAGGAAGCTATCGTGTCGCCCCTATCGGGTCTATGGTACTCTGCTTCGCACACTGCGTCGATCAGGATTAGCTGTTGGTAGAAACAGATCAGTACGAACATAAGTATAACGCTCTCTTTTGTTTCGATGGTGGATTTTATAAAATCGTTACGAGTGTGGTGTACCATATTTGTATCGGGCAGTTTTCCAGCTTTCTTTAGGCTAACGAGTGGTTCGATGATACCACGAATAAGAGCGAGATCTGGATCGACGGTGCACTCCTTTTGCGACAGGGAGCCCTGCAGGTGAGGCTCGGAGAGGAGATACTCCTGGTAGGTGGCGAGCTGGGGTGCCTGGCAGAGCTGCGCGGCTAGGGAATGGATGAGATCGGGCACGAGGCAGGTGCAATTGTTGTCCGCCTGACAGAAGTGGTAGGCCACGACTTGCGATGCCAATTCGCGTATCTGTTGATTGTTTCGATACCCGTTTTAAGTACACTTGTCATGTGAGTTTGACTTTATATACAATATAAACTGACACATACTTTCTCGTTGGTCTTCTCGATGTTCATTTTCGCGGTCATGGCAGCATCGTACTCCTCGATGATGTCAGGCTCCTGCAATTCGGTCCTAGCTGGAGCTTGGCTGCGTTTACGGCCGAAACAACTGTAATCGACGAGTTGGAGCACAAGGGCAGTTTTACCGGTACCCGGTGAACCCGAAATGCATCCACCTGGTTTTTTTTTTTTTTCAAATTAACGACATTGTTATTATAAAATAATGTTATTGGTGTGAAAAATATTGATTTTTGTAGTATTGATGTACCTGGACTTGAACCATCAACGAGATTTTGTAACTCTTGTAGGAGCCAGTGACGCCCGATGAAGAGAGGGTCACTTTCGAGAAGTGGTACTTCGAAAAACAGGGGCTTCAATGTTAGGTGTGCGTGTTGTTGTAGGAAACGGACTAAAAGAGAGAATCATTTTTAGTACAAAAAAAATACATACCTTCTTACCTTGTATGAAAAACAAAACTTAAGTTTTAAATATCTACATAAATCGTGTCTCGATAGAAAACAAGAATTGGGTCATATATACATTAAACTAGTGTACAGTTCTTCAAAAATCCCTTTTTTAACCATGACTCCTGTAACTAAACAAAATATGCATAGTTCTCATGTAAGTTGTGCCACTTGTAGCATGTGAACGTGATTGGTCTATAATGTTAAAGTTGGATGTTTCGATGTACCTATGCAAGTGTATTTATGGCCAATAAAAATTTTTTGTTTATAGAGATCCGACTTAATAACCCGTAAAATAAAAGGTGCACGTATAGTTGATGGGAATAATATATTGCTTCTTACGTAAAAACAAAATAATAATAATATATATCTCGACCCTGGCGCGGCATACGATAGTCGGGATGAAATATGATTTTTTTCGAACTTCGACGTCGTCTTGCTCCTTGCCGATCGCGATCTTATAATATTCCCAGGGAGAAGAGAGAGGAAGGGAGCTTTCACGTGTGTAGCGGCGAGCGCGAAATTCAAGAAGATAATTTATCGGGCGCAGCTCTTAAATTACAATTACGAGCGCCGTAAATTGAGACGGGCTGAAAACAATTAGGAACGAGTTTCTGCGAAAAAAGAAAGGGTTATATCAGTTGTGCTCGAATCGATCGGCGCTTGTGACTTTTTTTCACGTACCTGTATACGTCCCCTTTGCTCGAAAATTTTTTCCACTTGCACGCTCGATTGTTGCGTCGATGCGTAACTCGCGATGGTTTTATCTCTCGCTTCGTAACTTTATTACATTATGGGTGTATGTTAATTCTGTTTTTTTTTTCCCCATCGAGCTTTGGTTTTAATTTGAATTTTTTAGCATTGCCTCGAGAGAGAAGTTCATTATCCGATTGTACGTGAGGGAATGAATTACACATCGGTAGCGACCCACATACCATATAATATTTAGAAAATAACTCAGAGTTGATACAATTCGTTGGAGGACCAATTTTCATATGATAAAAACGTACGTGCAAGACTTACTCTTTGGGTCTGGACCGGAGCCTTTGGCGTTGGCAGCGCGCGCCGATCGCCTGACGCAGACGCGCCGATTTCTGAAGGCGTTCTCGTCGATCTGGCCGGGTTGCGAGGTCGTGACGGAATGTCTCCTCGAAGCCAGAGGACTGGAGCTTCCATTCGACAAGCCAGAGACAGACATTGACATGGACATCGACGTAGAGGCGGATGTCGAGATGGACGCCAGGCTACCGGCGTCGCGCGTCTTTTTGCCCTTGGACTTTCCTATCGGCACCGATTTTTCAATTTTTTAGGGGTTGGTCTAAATTATTTGTCGGTAAAGCAAGATATCGTTTGGAATAAAAATATTGATCGAGCCCAATCTAAGGTGGACTCGACCAATAATTTACGATAGTCCAAAATGCAAAGGAAGCACGTTAAAACCGGACTGAGGGTCAATCGATTTTATGTTGAAAAATCACCTTTGGACTTGAGCGGACTGCGCAGGGCAGCTGCAGCAACTTCGGCCTCGCTGGAGGTTCCGGTGAGGGTGGACACGGGACTTGTGTTAGTCGAAGCGTGAGTGCGCGCTTCGAGACTCGCGAGACTGCTACCGATCGACGCATCGGGGGGTAAGGCCGCCTCATCGTCTGTAAATGAAAAAATTTAAAGATTCGTTATTTTTTTTTTTTTTTTAAGGATATTTCGGTGATTAATGGACGAGTATTTGACGTCAAACGGAAGGAATTGTGACAGCTTACTCTATTAGATAACTCAATAGATTACTAGTTATGAAGAGATTCAAAATTTAAATTTATTGCGAAAAAATCTTCATTTTTAAAGGTAAACATCGATATCTTAGAAAAATAAAAAGTTGAAAATAGCTATCTCAATTTCATGTAGAAGAAGTGACTATCTAAGGTAGTAAAGTTACTGTCTTTATTAGTTATGGGATATTATTATGAAGACAGACAGCCATTTTGTATCATAAGATTGCCTTTAGAGTAAGAAATATTCTTAATATGGTCAACATATTTACGAGGATGATTTTTTTTCTTTAAGAAATTTAAAAAGCTGCTATTTTTACTGAAACTTAAGATAGCTTTCTCTTAACTCCACATTTATTAATTTTAACGAAAAAATAATAATTTTAATATTTTTGAGGTAACTGTAACACAATAAAATTGGTTGGAAAAAACTAAAGTATGAAAAAAAATACTGAATTTCGATCAATTAATTTTTAAAATAAACATGCAAACAAACGAAGTATTTATGAGGAGATACGTATGATTTAAATTTTAATAAATACCCTTATATATTAATGTTATAATACTTCTTATAATTAATGTTATAATACTTTAGTTACATTATTCATAAGATCATATATGCACGTTCTTTTATTTTATAGTTGCTTTCAAACTTATAATCACTACTTCTTCGTATCCCCTAAGAATTCCAGTACCTTTTGAAAAATTTATTCCAGGTACATGTAAGGTTTTAACACAAAAAAAAAAAAAAAATTACTTATACAAAAATAAACGTCAAATATTAAAAAATGACTTAATTAAAATCAGAAACCTTTTTTTGATGGGGCAACAATTGGGAATTTTTTTTTTTAATTAAATTAAATTTCTCTATATGTGCAACATGTCCCAATTCACAAAAAAATTTTAAAAAAAAATAGAATTATGGAATTTTTAGTGAATTAAAAAATTACTTTTAATTTTTGTGTTGTTTATCTGTGTTAAGTTACAAAAAAAATTCGATTAAATTATTTATGATAAAATGATTCCTAAATATAGCTATGAGGAATAACTTTTGAGATCTGGGACTGATATCTTTCTTTGTACAATATCCTTTTAGATGAATAGTTACATTTAAGTCTACCTGCGCCTTAATATATGTACTTGTTATTGTATTATTCATATTATATAAACATGAAATTTACAAATAAATGCCCTCATTATTATTCAAAGTGAAATGCAAAAACGTATCACTCTCAATTCAACAATGAATTCTGAAAAATAACATGAATTAGTAAAAAATTCACAAACTGCAAGCTTTCTCAAAGAAGTTTTATTACTTATTTGAGAGATCCATTCTCTACGAATAAATCCGGGCAAACGCTGGTGAACCAAGCCGCTCAGCACTAAAAACGCATTCAAAACTTTAGCTTAAGTTTAGCAAAACTGAAATTAAAAAAAAATTATCATAAAACGTGATACACAAACCAACACAAATTTTAAAACACACCAAAGTAAAAAGAAAAAAAATTAAATAAAATAAAACAAAGAAAATTACAACTACCAAGCAATGCTTTTAATTATTATTATATAAATTTTAATCATAAACTATGGGTACAAACGCTGCTCAAAACAAAATTGTCACAGCATACAAGGAGCAAAACAACACATCACAAACAGAAAAAAAAAACACACGCGAGGTATTAAAAAAACCTGTGTTCCTGCCTGGTAGTTTATTCGAAGCGTCGATAAGCTGATTCAAACCATCGCTCGCTGATCCCTGGCTGCTGTTCCACAGAGATCGGATTTTGCCGAGTACGAGTCCCGGCCACTTTCCTTCCCAATTGGTCGTGGTCATCCAGGCTATTTTCAAATTTGTTTCATATTTACATTCACCGTAACTTTTGCACAAGATTCACGCTTCCTATGATACCGGATTCGTTTAATATCTTTCAGTTTATGGCACAAAATGTCTGGTTGTTACACCGTTTGGGCATCTAAGCTTGCATTGATTATCTTATCTCTAATCGGTTCGAATAACGATTTGGATGAGGCAAAGCGCTTAAAAATCCTTACTCGCCTTGAATAAGTAGCAAACACTTTTATTTACCGTTGAAAAAAAATTTCAAAGATCGTCATAAAGTGTGAGATTTACTTTAATGCGCCCCACTTAACTCGGCAAAATACACAATAAAATCCCGCAACCAGTAAAAGCGTAATAGGTATACATTTGTTAAATAAAAATAAAAAACACTTGCCAGAAAGTGCAGAGGGATTATCCGTCGAAGCGTGATCTTGCGGTGGCGTCGGCTGCGTTGGCGTTGTCTGGACCTCGTCTCGCTTGGACTGTCGAACGGATGCGAAAGGACTTCTCAGCGCTTTCGCGTTCAGGAAGAATTTTTTGCGCTGAGTTGGCGGCGTTGGACAACCTAAAAAAGTTTTTACTCTGTTACATTACACTAGACATGCAAGAAGAAAGTTGATGTGGCAATTTTTACCATGAAGTAAAGGTAAACATAAGCCAGAAGGAAATTTTTCCCTTAGTTTAATAAGTTACATGGTAAAATCTCAATGTGTCATGTAAAAATTTGATTGGGACAAATTTCAGATAAGATGTTGCAAAAACTTACTTTGAACCATGTCTTGAACCTTATGGCGTGATTCAGGGAGAATTGGAGGCTTTCCTTTCAAACACTTTCCATCGTCATTTAGTTTCTGAAAAAAAAATTTTTTTAACCGTTTACAAATAGTAGTTTAAAAAATAGTTTACAAAAATTCGGCTTACTGTTGAATTTGACTAATAGTGTTAAGCAAATTTTTATTTAATTTTTCACACTTTCCAGTATTGATTCAAAGCAAAACGAAAGGATGAGGCATAAAATTGCCAAGTTTCACGGCGGAAGGCAAGAAAAAAAATAACAATTGGTGGGATTTGAACTTCAGAATCCACTTTTTGAAAGCTTTAAGTATTCACCGCAATGTGGAATATGTGCAAGGACAGGGGGATAGGTGGCGCTGATGTCGGAGAACCTACTCTCACAGCTTTCGAAATTCGCCGCTTCGCGTAAATTAACATTGGTATTTATCGCTTCAGCTAAGTTCAAATCCCAAAGGTATTCCAAATTGTGCATATCAAGTTTAAAAATAAAAATAATCCGTTCGCTCCCTTACCTGGGCTCGCTGTGCCGGTGGATGGGTTCTCGCCGCAAACTTCAGTCTGGGCCTTGGACTACCACAGAGTGAATTGGCCGCCGACGAACTCTCAAGCCAATCGAGACAGTGGCTGGCGTTAAAGTAGCGCCCGTTGTGAACGCCGTTACTCACGGGTAAACCAATTATGGCTTTTTCGTCGTCTTCCTCGTGTTCTTCCTCGACGAAGTCGTCATTGTCAAGGACGCGCCTGTGGACCTCGTTGAAGCACAGAGGGCATGCCTCGTTGTGGAACATGCACGAGTAACAACGCTCGTGGCCACAGGAATCGATCAGCCGGCGTTTTTTGCCCTTGTCGAAGGGCATGTCGCAGGACGGGCATACTGAGTTTAGGGCACCGGTTGATTCTACCAGTGCTCGGATCTGAGCTAAATCTGCAACAAAAAAAGTAAAAAAAAGTACATTTTTGGTTTGAATTTGAATCAATTGGTGCAGAAACATGACCGATTGTTACAAACAACTCATTGAAATTACTAAGTTTTTTTTTCATGTGGTAATTCATCGCAAATCGACTTAGGCAATGTTAAACACAGCTTTCATCCGTCTACATATCATTGTAGAATTAATTTTTGCTTAAACTGATCGCTTGTCTTAATGCTAACGCTTCAAAGATACTAAATTAGTTTTAAAATTGTTTAATAGATTTTTGAGAAAATAATATACGTTATCATTGTCAATTATGTGTTAAATTAGTTTTATTGCTTATTATGTATGTATACATGTAATAAATTTTTGTCAAAAAACCATTTTATTCTTTAACTCCAAAAAAAATTATATTCACTGCCCTCCCAAATGTCAATTGTATTTTTTTCTTCATTTGAAGCTGGGATAATATGTATAATAGTATTTTTTGGGTCATTTGTTCTTTATCCTCATAGTTTTTAAGCAGAAAATTCGTAAAATTAATAGAAAAGTATTTTTTTACTTGGTTAATTTTTAATCGAAGAAGTAAATGTAATTAAGTGTTCAATGTATATTTATTTCAATCCAAAAAAACATTAAAAAAAATTTTTCATTCTAAAATCAGCGAAAAATAAAATTTTTTTGTATATTGGAATGCTTTATATACGTTAAAAATATAAAATGCATATATTCAAGTTGTGATGAAAACCCCCTACCAGATCCCCACATCGAACCCAATTCGATTTTGTGCATCAAGTCTCCAGTTTGAAACAAAGCCACTTGCATGGGAAAAAGACGGCTATGTTTACTTACTGTTGTACATTTTCATTATATACTTTCTTTTACTGTAATAAAGGAAAAAAAAAATGTAAAATATATATTTATGTAACAGAGTAGGGCTGAAAAACAGATATATCGCAAAAAATTCAAGGTTTAATGTATTAAAAATATCAACAAAAAAGTATGAAAGACCATAATTGATGATTAAACTCTCATTTTTTTCGTTAACCCAGGTTAATACAATACACGAAGCGATTTGATATCCGAGAAACATATATTGATACTAACCTAAAAAAATAACCCAATAATTCATAATACCAATGAAATTGCTTTATTAATTCATCCACACGATGACAAAAATTATTTATTCAGTATGTATTGTCTACAGAAGGAGTCGAGTGTCAGAGTCAATTTGCAAATCGCTCGGCGGCCCGGGCGGCTTCTTGACCGCGCTGGCGCGTACATTTCGTTTAAATTTCGGTCCCATCCAAGACTTCGCGAACCATCACCGAAATTCGATCCCAAAAATAGCTCCACCCTCGAGGGTTGTAAAGATATTTCCCATAATCCCCAGTCCCCTTGTCATTTGGTCGAAAACCCCGTACAACTTCCCGACCACACCAATAAAGGCACGACGCTCGGCATCAGAACGCAGCAGAACGCTGCACGGGAAATCGCTTGTGCGAGAGAGACAAAGAGCAAACTCGTTCAATGCACCCATGCATATACATATACGGAAAACATGATCCGCGTGTGCGTTGCGCACGCATTGAGAATTATGAGAATATTGAGAATTACGCTACACTACACTACATATCTATACAGGGAAGACGTGTGCGAGAAGGATAGAACGAGGGGTAAAAGGACACCTCTTTTAGCTTTCGCCTTTATGGCGTTAACGTGGGGGAGCGACAAAGATAGAATTCGTGTGGTATATATATGTAGACTCTGTATATACACGTCATGTGAAGAAGCGAGATAAAAGTAAGTGCTCGGCCGTGCAGTGTTTTTCGCGTCGCTCGACGGTGTGCGGCACGTTTTGCTTGTGGCCAATGTGGCCATCATCTGTGTGTTTGTGTGTGTACGATACAGCAAATAACACGCTCGGCCTCGGAGCTCTCGGAGCATGTTCATGTAGGTCATTGCAATAAACCAAAGTCTGCTTGGGTATACGTAAGTAAGGTGTACTTAATGGTGTAATACACACAGCGGCACCGAGTGCAGTCAACGTAGAAGTCGTAGACGAACAGCGGGGGACGAGCAGCGAGGGGCTAGGTGCGCGTCGTCACCGGGGGAGCGTGTGTACGGTATATAGTGTACCCGACATGGCGGCGGCGGCGGCCTTGTCGTCGCTCGAGCTGAGCGCCGCCTCTTGCAACAACAGTAGCGTTATAAGCGGCGGTGGAGCCGGTAGCAGCAGCAGCAATAGCAGCATCAGCAGCAGTGCCGGCACTAACCCCACATTGGCTAATGGTACTGTTGGAAGTGGTACCACGGGTCCGGTAACCCTTTCGGTGTCGCGCGCCCGTCGTCGTCCGGCTCGATACTCGCCTGAGCCGATAATCTCAAACACGAGCATCAACAGCAGCAGCAGCAGCAGCAACAACAGCCACCACAGCAGTAATGTCCTGCTGCTGCAGCAGTTGTCCGATACGAGTGGCACGGCTGAGGCCCTAAGGGATCATCGTGATGCCTTGGTCGAGCACGAACAGCTGATGCTTCATCAACAACAACAACAACAGCACCAGGAGGGCGACAACAGCGAGGAGGAGAGCAACGGAGCCCTGGTTAACGGGGAAATGGCACCAGCCGCTGCTGTCGCTCCCACGAGGAGAAACAAGCACAGGACGAAGCGCAAGTACAAGAAAAGACAACAGCCGAACCAGAGCGTCGAAGACGGGAGCAAGAGGCCGCGCGTGGCAAATGTTCTGCTTGAAAATGAGATGCTCATCGACGAGATCAGGGACAGAAAGGCCCTGTGGATGAGAACCCACGAGCAGCACCACTCGAGTTTGCTTACGGCACCGCTCTGGGAAGAGATTGCCAAGACCTTGGATACCACACGTAAGTTCCATCCTGTCTCCTGATAAGGCAGTATACTTAGCTGTTTTTCTTACCTGTTTCACTTTTGTGGGGGAGAGGTACTTGCAGGGGGATGCATATATTTTGCGTGGGTTGTTTGTAGGTTAGGTTAGTGGATGCGGCTTACCTTTCCACGATTATATTTATGTTTACACACACGATCGTGAGGGTGCAGACAATGGCAATAACATTTAACGATTGTTATTATAAACCGGTCTGCGTTGTATATTTGCTTTCTTGGCTCTTTTTTTTCATACATTTGCATTGCAGTCATAAATACTTAGTAAGTGTAGGCTTGCGCTTCACCTGGCTGACGGATCGATAAAACTCGTGTGCTAGTGCGCAAAAAGTGAAACACTGCATGCTCGCTACAAGTATTTGTTTGGGTTATTTGCTTTAATTCATTGAAACAAGTATAAGGAAGTGTAAGTGCTGAGAAATACTTGAATATTCTTTTCGACACTAACAATAGACCAAACTTGTTCGATTGTAACGTAGCAATATATTTGTGTCAATGAACTCTCTATTTGTCATTGATAAGAATAGTAAGAAACATTATTGCTTAAACTATTGAACTTTTTTTATGTGCTCCATTACGTAATTAAACTTGTAATTTTAATGTAAGTGTAGTACTAGATGAATTCCTTATCAATTACAAAATGTGATGTGAAACTCAGTTACACATAGAAACTAATGAAAATTGAATCTAAAGAAGCTTTGAATAATTCATGAAATGTAACATTTTTTTTTTAATTCTAAATTTAAGTCATCAGATTGCATGCACGTAGTAATAAACAAAAATATTCAACATAAGACAAGCATTGCATCACGCTTCATCACAGAGACTCTTTTGTAGTTATATTCATAAGTTTGACGCTCGCTATTGTTGGTTTATTAATTGCCTTATCAGCATCAATTGAAATTCGTTGCATGCATAATACATACATTTTTTCTATGACCAAACCCAAATGGTTGAGAGTTTCCCTTCCAACAACTCATGTTTTCAACACAGTTAGTACATCTGTTCTTAACTAAAAGTAGTAATATCTTGGCGTCTCCGTAAGTTACGCTCCTTTCCGAATTCTTATCGTTTATGTTTACCCCTGTGACGTTATCGCCTTATCTTCGCTCTTTAGAATGAAACGCTCTACAGTATGCATACCAAAAAAATGTTTCTTTTAAAATCTATGGTATTCTGAACGTAGTGCATCAATTTGGGCAGCACCTAAATGTATGCACAAATATACTAAACTTATGTTAATGTGACCTTTGAATATGTACGTTTTCTTGGTAGTCTTTTTCAACATCTTTCTTTTTTTTAAACATTAATTTGCTACTGAAAATTAAAAAAAAATACACCGTTTTACAAATACAATTAAAAAACAAAAATTTCAATTTTCAGAATAGTAATGCGACTTTTAGCTTTGCAATCAATAATACCAACCATCCACAGTACTCGAAAATACCCTATACAATTATCTGCACTCGCATCAGCAGCAACGGTCACTTAACGGCTACACTATACTCATTTTCTCTAAAATACCCTGCATGTTATACAGTATACGCTAGTTATTTTGTACTATAACCTCGGTTCCTGCGGGGCGAAGAAGCACAACTGCGTTAACATGCTCTCGTGCAGATGCCTTAGTTTTTTTTTTTTTCTTACATCTGTACAAGAATGTTCAATTACCGTCTTCCTACGACGAATCGTCCCGCAGTGAAAGCACTTGAACCGAGTTATTTAATCGATACGAGAATCTTCGTCATCTCGACGAGAGAAAAGTCAGTTTGATCGAATTAAGTGGCGTAGCACACAGTCGATAGCTTTTGTACAGATTTTATTAAGAGGCTTTGATTTATTTTTTAATGATTTTCATAAATTTTTCGTTCTTAACTTCATTTGTGTTGTGCTTGAATTGAATTTTGCCCTAAGAAAATGCATGGTATTGATTTTTTGACCAAGTTTTTAACCATTTGACGTATATTTTACAGACGAAAACATTCGACGGAGATGGAAAAGTTTAAAGGATCACTACAGGCGAGAACTGAAGAAATCCATGACAGATCCAACCGCGCCACCGTCGTCCTGGCCCTACTACAAGAAGATGCGCTTCATGAAGAGCCAAATGTTTGTGTCGCTACGCCGTAAAAACGGCGAGGATCACCTCGAAATTTTGAGCGACGATGAAGACGAGATGAGCAACCAGTGGAATGGTCGAGTGGTCACAAGCAAGATGGAAAATGGCTCTGATACAATGGATGCCTACGAGCTTAGTCAAAACTACAACGAAATGGTCAAGTACGAGCAGCATCTGCAACAGCTCAACCAAGAAGGTGAACTCGAGGGACCAGAGGAGGAGGAAGAGGACGACGAGGAGCACCCAGAGGATCAAGACGATCAGGACGAACAGAGCCACATATCGCCCATACCCACGTTACAGAGCGAAGAGGAGCACCAGCTCTCGGCGCTGCAGCAACAGGCAGAGTTGACGAGGCTGCAGCAGCAGCAACAGCAACAACAACAACAGCAACAGCAGCCGGTGATAACTAGCGACATAGCGACCATGACGACGATGGTCAATGGTATCCCAGCCACAATTGTCACCACCACGTCGGGCAGCCTGTCTGCACAACAGCGCGAACAACTGACGAACCAGCTGAGCGAGCTGCAACAGCAGCAGCAACAGCAGCATCATATTAATGCCGCGATACAGCGAGGTCAGTCGCGCGAGATCTCCCAGGAGGAGGAAGATGAGGAGGAGGAAGAGGACGACAATCTCGCCGAGATGAACGCAAGGCACTCGCAGCTGGCGCAGCAGCGTGCCTCGATAAACAACCAGCTGAACGACATACAACGAAGGGCGAATATGTCGGCTATCCATCAGCGAGCCAACATCACGGCCATGCACAGGAATGCCGAGATTGCGACGATGCAACATCGGGCAGAGATGCAGCAGCAACGTAATGGTGGGTTGGATAACACGAGCGGCGTGGAGATAAGCGACGAGAGGGGAGCCATTTCAGACGATTATCACTTTTTTATGAGCCTCATGCCACATGTCAGACACTTTACGTCGCTCCAGAAGCTCAAAGTTCGAAATCGTATACAACAGATAATTATTGAGGAGGCGTCCAATGGGCCACAGTACGATCCACTAGCGAACTGTTGAGGCTAGTGCGCGTAGTGAGTGTGCATATGGACATACTGGTGAAAGTATGCGAGTGCATCCATTGATATCTGAGAACCAAAGTTTTGTGCATTTTTTTTATGAAAGTTGAACGATTGTATGTTTTTAGGGTGTGTGCGTTTTGCTTTTACCGATTATGATTTTGAATACTCATGTTTGATAACATTGGTATCTTTGGCTATTATTACTCGATGGTATAAATTTTTATTATTTGTCCACCATGTAAACATTTATCATTTTATGCAGCGAGTGCATATTGTATAAATTGACAGCGTTTTGTGTATCATAATTTTACAACATATCCGAGAGATGCAATTTATGTAGCAGAACAGAATTAAAATCGAATTACTGTTCAATAAACAAAATTTACCAAAAAATTCAAAAAAAAAACAAACAAACAAAATAAACCATGTACATAGATAATCATAATTATCACGTAATGAACCACGTAATATCAGATCTGTTGATGTGTTACTGTCACGGTTCAGTTGACAAATAAACTTTGCATAAAACTTTTGAAACATCGCTTTTTGTGTTCACAAAAACATTTTTCACCCCAAAATACCACCCGCCAGTCGAGCGTGTACCTGTACAGTTTGTCGAAATATCGTGCATCGACCGATAAACATATACTTGTGTGAAATAAGGAAGGGAAAAACCGTGCAAAGACGAATAATCATAATAATAATAATCGCGGGGCCGGGGCGATAAACCTAGCACGCTTTTTACCGTTGTTTCTCCGTATTGTTCTCTCCTGCCGCTAAAAATCGCAGCACTGCATCTCCGTAGGTATATAGATTGGCTATGCTTTCTGTACAACGAAACGCGCTTCTCGGATCACGAGCTCGTAGATCACCGGCGAGCGACCGAAAATTACACAGCGCGTCCGTTTGGCTCGAGCGATCCTGAAATATCGCCGATAAACCGTCTATGGTTCGCTTTATTCTTTTTTTTTTAATTCTCGAAGTATATAATATACGACTTGGCTCTGCTATGCACGTAGAAAGCGGGGTCAGCTCTCAAGATCGATACTGACTTTGATTGGCAAGTGCAAGACTCGAAGAAACTATGATTGTGCGTTCCGACGTATACTAGTATTATTAGCTCTTGGGATTCGTGAAATAACGTCGAGTTGTACGTCTTTTTATATTTTTATAATTCATTGTCTTGGCGCTTAAGCTCATCGACACGATACCAGGTAGTACATAACGATTCACGTTTGTCGTAATCGTAACATTTGTACATGATGTCACAAAATGTCGTAAAGTTACAGGGAAATAATCTAATATTTTTAAAAAGACGAACAAGTAATGGAAAAAAAACACATATTTCATTTGGACAAAGCATGAGTACAACGAAAGTACATAGTTCTGCAAATACAATTATATGAACGCAAAGTGTGGACGATGATGTAAATATACATTCATAACGATTTCCATGTCGATCGTGAGTACCGAAGAAAAAGATAAGGCGAGCTAATTTTTCTTTTTTACTATGTATACTATATATAGGCACACGAAGCCCAGCGAGCGGGCAAATAAGTAAGAATATGAGCGAAAAGAACAACAGAGGAGGAAGAGAAGCTCGTGCATACCCATGAGGTGCAACGACGCGAGAGAAGGGCGGTGTAGATTCAAGTCTCGCTCTCTCCCTCTTCTCGTTTCTGACCTTATCCGCGCTCCGACTGGTATTGTAATATAGTCTCTGGCGATGGGTTCACACGTCAGGTGCGTTATTATATCCGCACCACGAAGAGTAGAGAACTCGAGGCTTATTACGATAGGTCAATGCACTAGATGCACGTACATGTGCGCCTTGGCACTTTTTTTTCTTCCTTCCTTTCGCAATAAATTGTATGCGTGTACATTATTTTGCTCCATCTCATTTATTTTGGTGTTCCATATGTTGCATACGAATTTATATATATATATATATATACATCCAGTTGTAGGTGTGGATCGTTTAATTTCTGTGTTTTGTCATAGTTTTTTATTCCTTTTTTTGATAGATCAAGAGAAATATGTATACTGCTTTTGACGATTATATAAATATATTGTGATCACGACATTGATTTTTATTCACTGTATCAAACCGTGTATTGTGTGTGGAAGAAGTATAATTTTTACTGTAAGCACGAGTGCCAATAATTTGCGAGAGATCTCTTCTATTGTAGCTCGCGACCGCGAGGGTGAAAAATTTTTATACACGTGAGAAAAATAAAATTAACCAACGATTTGAACAAACGTATTGTACGTGGAGTTATTTTATACCTCCCTGATTTTCCATTTCTACTAGTTGCTAAACAAACGAACGAGAGGCAAAACGAAAGTTCACGAAGGAGGTTAGGAACACACACGCCGCACCGGCCGGTGTAAATACAGAGGAGAGGCAATCAGGGTCAACCACCTGGTACGAGAAACAAAAGCACGTAATCGGTGCCTAACGCGTGTCGATCGAGCTTCTGATGTTTCCCCTAATGGCTCAACGGTGCAAATGTAGTCAAAACACGAGTTGTCTACCGGTTTTTTTCCCTCGATTAGCCATGAAAAAAATCGATTGTACGAAACCGGGATGCGCGTGCATACGATCGGTAATATTGCGAAGTGATCCATCTTTTGCACAAGTTGCAACAATAATATTACCGATCGCGTCTTGTTATCGTCAAAGTCGTTTGTACATACACGCACTACACAAATGGCTGCAGTTAATAAATATCGAACGGACACAGAAAAAAAGAGGTGAAACAAATTAGTAAAAAAACGCGAGCCATCGATTCGTATAATGATTCGAAATTGCCGTTCGCGAGCAGAGCTCTTGCATCATCGTCGTCTGGCCATATCCCCTGTGTAGCAAGTCGATCGAGCACAAAAAATAAAAGAAGTCGCGGACTCGCGAGTAGCGGCACTAAGTGTACCGCGTCTCGGGCCACCTGTCAGTCTTCTTCTTCCCTACACGGAGTAACCTGACCACCGCGAAAGATGAGTTTCCGCTCGATCTTGCTCCGCTTTTCACCAAGACGACGACCTCAATCGAGAAACTCCACGCGATCGGTTGTGTATACGCGTTGTTGGGGGATGCTCGTAATTTTATGTACATCGACGGGAAACGATTAATTTGTGCCAGGAAAAAAGCCACGCCACGTCGGTTTTTATTTATTTTTATTTTTTTGTCTTTACGATTGATTATTTTTATCGTTTCGGACGTTCATGTTTACGAAAAAATGTACTTTTTTCTGTTTAATTTGTAATTAAAACTACATTGTAAATTTTCATAAAATGTATACGTACTACCATAATATTACAGAATATGCATTTCATATCATCTATTATTCATAGACGCGATTTCTTTAAACGAAATGAAAAAAGGGGGGGAAGAGCAAACAACAAAACCATACACTCTCTCTTACTTCGTGTGGTTATTACACTTGAAATTGCAGTATGCAATAATATAATACGTAGGTATAAAAGTATATTATACCCTCGTTTGCTGGTTCGCCGAAAACCGTGAAGTCTCAAAACCCCAAACGATCGGTAATTGGGTCTTTACTCCGCGCTTCTTCTCTTTTCTGCGAATAAAAAAAAAAGAATGTTATTTCGCACTGCTGTTGTTGCTGTACGCCCTCAGGCGTCCTCTTCGCGCGTGCGAATATGTGCGCCACGTGTATATACTTACGTGCGCTTCCGTTACGCTCAATCAGCGCGCCTCGATACTTAAGTATGTACTTGCACGAGAAACGAATCGATACGCTCCGAGCATACGAAAGACAAAGAAAAATCGGCAAATTTCAGATAAACGTACAGAAGTAGGCACCTAACCAGTGTGTTTAATTTTAAACGGCTGTCAAACTTTTCGTTAATTTCCTCCGTTTTTTTGTCACTATTCTCTCTGTGAGCGTTTATTTCTAAGTACAAGTGCCTTGTTTATTGTTCATACTCGCACTTGCAATGTGATCGTGCGTCAAAATGCGGAAATTGCGAAAAATGCTAAACAAGCCTGCGGCCCGCTTTTTTTCGGTTTCGTCATTTTTAATGAGTTTCGATCGAGAAAACAACTGGTGTTAATAGATCGGCAAACTATATATATTGGCGGCCTTATACCGAGGGCACACTCAATCTTTCGGCAAACCACATAATCAGCGGTTTTCAAGGTTCATTCTTGGCGTGTGTAAAGCAACTATCAAAGTCGATGAAAATTGTTTGGTACAAATCGAAAGACAAAAAGTAAACAATTAGTAGTGAGAAGATTTAATCCCATTCAATTTTTGAACAAAAGGTATGTAATTTTTTTTTTTTGCTTTATCATGTAACGTTTTTTTCCGATTTGATTAGGAAACTGACATTTTTACCCTTAAATGATGTATAGATCAAAGCTTACACAGACCAATACCATACATGCCCCTTTAATTTTCATTTCCTCGCTATAACATTTGGAATTTTTGTACTTATACATGCAATACACATGTTATGCTTGTAACATCGAGAGGAGAGAAGGGAAAAAAAGTTACGTGTATGTATGACGTATAATATTCATAGCAGCGTCTGGTTTACCGTTACATGGATGCGACTTAAGGTATATATATCTCAACGCTGTTGTTTATTACTGCGAAGGATGAATAATGGGAGAAAGGATGCATGATTTAGGAAAAGCCGGCGCCTTTGTTGCTCAATTCTGCCGATGGATAAGTATCTGAATTACGCTGAACTTCTTTAAAACCATCGGTGCACCATAAATATATAAATAAGACTCCGCATTCGCATAAATAGAGAGAGAGAGAGAGCCTGGATTTATCCGTACCTATGTACGTATATACGCGCAAGCACATTTAAAACCGCATAAAAAGTATCGTATATACTGTTATCAAAATTAAGCGATCCGATTAGCGATCTTCTCCTCTGCATGAGCCGGCAGAGCTCGAGATCAATAACATTAAGATCGTGCATTTTTCATTCCACTTTACACGCGAGCTACAGCTGCAGGATCAATTAGGCTCGGGAATATTTTAGGGAAGCATATAGGTATACGATGAAAGAACGAGAAAAAGAACAAGCACGCAAAGTCGAGGCACTCGGAGTAACTAATTGTATCCATTATGCGTATCATTTTGCAAAACTATCGCGGTGTATATGTATACTTATGGCAGAAGGGAGGTAACGAGATTCTATGCAACTGTGCCGGCGATTAAGCATATGTGCCCGGCCGGCCGGCCGGCTTATCTACCGGGCACGTTTTCATCGCGCAAATAAGAAATATATATATATATATATATATATATATTACTTATATACATGTATTTTGTGGAGAAGCACGTATTGAAGAAAACGGCTGTGTCTTTTCCTTCGTATTACGAGAGCGTAGGGAGAGATCGTTAAAAATTTAACGCCGACTCCGAGAAGTATCACAACCACCCGCGAGACTTCTACTAATAAATTTAATTATGAATACGCGTATGTATACGAGTGTGTGCCTCTTTGCAAGCGCTAAAACAGATTTTTTCGTAATTATGCGTTTTAGCGGTTTAACGGGGATCCTGTGGCTTTTTTTTTTTCTCAGAGGGCACTGCTGCATCCTTATATACAAGTCGCGTTAAATTAATACTATATGTGAGTAAAAGAGACGGAGGGAGATTTTGACGAGATAGTAAGTAGCGAATAATAAGAGCGTTATTTATTGGATCGCGCGCTCACTGTGTTTGGAGTGTGTGCTTTTGAACGGGTACTTTGGTGTACCGTTGGGCTAGTTAGGAGAACGTTAAATAATTATTATATGCTTGGTTGGTCATGGTAATGTGTATATGGACGCGGGAGTGAGATTACTTTGAGAAGGCCCATTTTTTTTACTTTACGAGATACAATCTTTTGTTCATTAAAAATCGGGAAAGTATGGCCATGGACATGGAATAGTTCCGAATCCAACATGTTATCATTTTTTGTTATTCAAGACAACAGAAGGTAAAAAAATATATGTCATGGATGTTTTATAATTGGTAAATCATAAATCTGAACAACATTTTCATGAAACTTTATTTATAGAATTTTGGTTGTACACGGTTAAGATTATTTAAGAGAACAGTACAAATAAATATTGGCATCACTTTTTATAAAATTGTGCCAACCTATAAAAAAAAAAATGTTTTTCCAACATGCTTGAAATTATTGTTGCAATCAAAAACTTTTAAATAATTATGAAAACATGCAGTTAAGAATATTTTAGAAATTGAAAGATTTTTTTTGAGTAAAATAACTGTTATCATATATATACATTAGAAAGAAAACAGCACTTTTGGAACAAGAGAGGCGTTAAATATATTATCAAATTTCAAATTTAATTCCGTAATACTTTCGCAAAGCAAACTTAAACAAATAAATTGTACTGTAATATTCACTACTGGGATTACAGTTAATTTCATGCATTTTAGTGATTGCTCTAGTTAGATCGTTAAAAATGTGAACTGCGCTTCCATCAGGAATATTAACTTTGTCAGCAATGATGCTCCTCCATTTGTCACAGTTAAATAATAACTCTGCAACTTTAGCCGTTTCTTTTTCACTGGTAAGCATAGACTAAAATTTATATGCAAACAAATTAGAAAATGGTAGCTTGATGATAATTTTGTTATAAATTTTGCTTGTTTAACTGTTTTAAAATCTACGAATACATGTTGAGAGGCAAAAGTGTTAAAATTATCATAACTTACACTCAGAGATGGTAAGCGTTCTTGTAAAGGCCACAGTTCGTTACAGGCTTGGCAATTACACTCAAAATAATAAGAACGTAAAATTTCATCGCGCTTAGATTTAGGGTCCATTTGGAACGTAGCTCCATAATTACTAAATATCTGAAATAAAATCAAAGTAATTTCTGTGCAATTATCAACGTTGAGATGACATTGAAGTTTAATAGTTTTCTATAATTTTTCCTTGATTACCTGTGACCCTTTTCGAATAGGTTGCAGAGCTAACACTGCTTGGCCTACACTATTATCTATGAAAGTTGAAATTCTAACAATATTTGGATTACAACTATGGTTCATTAAGCTGGTAACAGAACCACATACACTACCAAGAATAACATTATCAAACGAATTAAGTTCACCCACCTGTAAATAGGAACTTTTAAAATAATTGTTCAAACCAAAAAAGAAATAAAATTATAGAGGTTGATAAGAACCTCGTGACCGTTAGTTCCAATTTTCATATAATTTTTAGCACACTGCTGACTAAAGAACAAGGCATCTTTGTTTTTACGTAAAGCAGATATGCTTTTGTCTACATTACCAAACAGATTGGTGTATTTGTTGACAAGAAATATAATTACTGCTGAGACCAGCGAAATATGTGCAATACGAGGTGTAATAGAAGCAAATTCTTTTTTGTTATCTACATGTGTTATAAGACTGTACAATTGCCTGTACTGATCACTATGATAAATTCCATCTTCAGAATAACTTTTTTTCAGATAATCTAAAATTTCATAGCAAGCGCATAAATTATTTTAATACTAGTGTTATATTTACGAGAGTTAAAAATAATACAAAGAAATCAAGTGTTATTGAATATGAATCCATTAACAATTACCTTTACAATCATCAATTTTACTTAATTCCTTCCTAAGATTTTCGATACTTCCATATTCCCTAAGAGCTAAAAGAGTCAATTTCATTGAAAATATTCCCATATCAGGTGTGCCTGCAGCAACCAAATATTTTCTAACAGGGCACTCAATGTCATGGTACATCTTCCAAGCATCACCTTTGCATTTCTTAGAGCAATACATTGCATAAATGCAATCTTCGCAAGGTATACCATCCCACATTCTTTTGAAACAGTGCGAACAGTATGTATAAATGTTGACTGGATTCAAATAGTTAACATATGGTTTTTCAGCAATAAGACACTCTCCACATTTAATGTCACGAGTAGCAACGAAGTGCCGGCCAAAGTTATCGTTAAATGCCAAATCAATAGCTTCTGAGGCAGATGGAATAAACTTGTGTGACACAAAGCTAGGTAGTTTGACAGAAGTGTCTTTGAGCTTTGGTGACTTTGCAATCTTGTCAACAGAATCAATTCTCGCTTTAAGTTTTTCCTTCATCTTATTGTCTAAACTCAAACTCTCCAGCAGAGTCATGGCCTCTTTGCAAATCTTGTCTGCATCAGTACGACCCAACGTCTTTAGACACTTGGCTTTTCTTACGAGCAAATTTGGCTTCAGATGATCAGGATAGCTGCCCTCCAGGGCTCTATCGATGTCTCGCAGGCACTCCTCCAACTTTGAAAAGTTAAACAGAGCACAGGACCTGTTTGCATAGGCCTGTGCCAAGGCAGTGGATGACAGCTCGGCAAAGGCAATGCTTTTGGAATACATTGTAATGGCATCGGTTAAAACTGACTTGCTCTTCTGCATTAACTCATCCGCTTCCATTCTCAGTTTGACAGATTCGTCATTGTTTTTGCTCTTGGGAGAACATGGCAAGGGCAAATGTTTCTCCAGGACTTTGAGCATATAGCTTATGTGGAATTCAAAATCTTTGGTCTTTGTCAACTGCTGCATTATCTCGTAAATATCCAAGGTTGATATTATAGACTGATACATGACTATTTTAGACTTTTGAATAAATTTATACTTCCGAATGATGCTCACGCAGGATCGTGATGGACTAATTTTGTATGTTTATAATGAGGATTACACACACAGAACTGACAGATCTGCAACTTGCATGTAAGTACTTACATGTGAGATGATGACACCAATTAATGCATGCAGGTATTTAAGTATTACGCCAGTATACGTCATGTCGAGAGTACCTACCTGATCCGATGTGCATGCAATTTTTCCTGTAATTTTTCTTTTGGAACAAGCCAAACAAGTCCTGAATCAATTCAACACTAACAATGAGAAAAGTTTAATAGGTTACTTACTGCAGCACTACTAGTTCATTGGTTTCCGCAAGAAACAGTAGCCTTAGGGTGCTTCTAGATAGTCACGTACGGCCGGCACGGGTACATCGTGTATCCGACCGCATTTGACAATAGGGGTATGGGGGCTATTCTGCCGCTAGGGGCACTCGCCATCACATGTGGTGTAAAGGTATATATATATATATATATATATATATATATGTGTGTGTGTCTATAAATATATATTACGATGCGCATAGGCATATGAAAAATATAGACTGATCGTTCTTATTTATGGCGCTGAAGCACAAGTAGAAGGAGACACAGCATCGAACGTGGGTATCTGTGATGGGAGTGTGCGAGAAAGACATATACCCACGTTCAATGTTGTGTCTCCTTCTACTTGTGCTTCAGCGCCGTACATACGAACGAGCAGTCTTTATTATTTCTTAAATGCTATGACGATGCGCATATGCACTTACATAAGATATAGATATACTATGACGTATGTGATGGCGAGCGCCCCTAGCGGCAGAATAGCCCACACCTGCCTTAATTTACCGACGTGGTATAGAGCAAAGAATTAGCGGGAATAAGTAGAATAGGTATCATATTAAAAAAAAAAAAAAATCTAGCTGACAGCCTGACTAAAACTCACCCTGGGACCCTGGGATTAATTAAATTAGTCAATAGCAAACCATTATTTTGATGTTCTAGATCTAGAATTAATTTATAGATAAAAACAAGTGGGTATATATGCAATACTCATGGTTCAAGAAATAATATGTATAGTATTTATAGACATACCATACAAAAACCTAAGAATTAAATAAAGCTTGATAACCTATAAGAATTTAAAATACACTCGGTATAATTATAGGTTCTGTTAAATATTAGGTTAGGTAAATGTATTATGAGTGTGTCTAATCATCAAGGTTGTGTATTCTTTTCACGCGTGCACGTAACTTGGTAGCTTGTGTAACTTCTTGATTTTACATCTGCTCGATTCACTCTCTTGTACGTATACTACAATTTTATCATCATTATTATTAGTACCAAGAACTTCCACCGCAGCAATTATAGTTCAATCGGTGTCAAAGTGTAGGTATGTATATCCACAAATACACTAAGTGACGATAAGTGATATAATAGCGTCTAATATTTCTTTTTGTTATGCACGAATATTAATGTCACACACCTTCAGGAAGAGTACACCTTTTTCGATGCCATATATTATTTGTATATACATACGCTACAACCCGACCACAAAAAAGCAAAAGGAAGTCCGTAAGTATGCGGTCACAGAGTAGGGGCCCTATAGCTCTTATCTCTCGCGGTAGCTAGTGAGCCTTATCGCGTCGTCTTATCTACTCTCCGCTCATTCGAGAAGAGAAACGAGATGAAAAATCATGTCTTCCGCGCAGCAACGTGTGTTTACACACTAGTTTCATCTATGTTGACGATTTTTTTTTCTCGCAATGGGGTACACGGACATTCGGATGATAAGTGGCGAGCTCCACCTCGTCTAACGTACCATTTGTACGTGTATTACACATGCGTGTGATACACGTATTTTTTCGCTTCGCTTTTTTATATATCCACAGAAAAAAACGATCGAAGGAGAAGATTACAAAATAATTGATCATTTAAATTACTTTTGCGAATCGGCTGTACCTACGTTATACGCGGGCGAGTGATTTGCGTTATTAATTCTCTCGGATCAGCGTGAGCTTCGTCTCGATTTTCCGCATCGATGTAAGCATGTATTATAATTATTAATCACACGGAAATCATGTTTCACGATCATCACGCATGAGTTTTAATTACAAGTAATCAAAGGATTTTCTCGATGAAACTCCGATGCGGTAGCGAAAAAAACTACTCCATAGTCGCCCACACTGATGTTGGGATCGGTAGATCGGCAAATAAAGCCGTTACATCATAGGAGGTTCAACAACAAAGTCATTACATGTCAAAGGAAAAAAAAAATCGTTGTCAAACGTTTTATAAGACACGCATCTATATTAAAATTGTACGCTTGGGTTGTATGTTTATTCATCGATGTATAAGTGGAGCGCGCGCGCTTTATATATTGTACAGCCTCGACGTGCGCGCTTGTATATTTTAATACAAAGTAAGTAAAGGCCTTTAAAAGCTGTCAACGCCCGACGAAATTTCGCTCGATGAAAAAAGTCAATCATGAGGTTATATGAAAAATGCGCCGCGAAAATCGGACGAGCGATCGGGTGGGTCGGCTCGCTCTCCTTTCTTTTGAGTATCGCACTTGAAAGTAAAAAAAAAGGAGAAAAAAAAAAAAAAACTGAAACGTGTGAATTAAGCGTTGCAAGAAGCGTTGGAAAAAAAGGGAAAAAAATTATCTGGGAGTTTCCGAGGAGTAAATGTAGGAAAAACTACTGCATGTATGAGTTGAGTGTATTGCATTTTTTAGCCATTAAATTGTTGGGTATATTAAGTTGAAGTCTACAATTTTTAATGTTTAGTAACGTCCTGAGCTTGAATTATCTCCACACATGTCAGTACAAATTCCACACCTCTATGATGTTTGTGCTTTACGTGTTTCATGAGGCCAAGAAACCAGCCATTCTGTGATTCAAAGATAAATTTTAATTTCGCTTTTCATGCGTCCTTTCAAATTCTAATCCTCGTTTAGTTTAAAATTTTATCCAAAGGAGAAAAAACGAGTAAACACATCTAGCAACGTGACCGTCACAATGCCTATATCAAAAGTGAACATCCATCTCAGTGGCTTTTGATTAAAGAGAAAGCACACAATTATTGCTTCATCTTCATCTTTCTCTTTCTTTGCCATGTACCCCCCAAAAGAATAACTTCCTCATCATCGTAGCTAACGACGACAAACGTCGCTCGGAGAAACGGTACGTACATGTACATTTAGCTTGATTATTGATGATAGTTAACACTCTTTCACAAGTTGAGTAGAGAATCAGTGATTTGTTTGGTTGCAACATTCAAACTGATAATTCATTGTACTGAAAATAAGTTACGGTGACGAATTTCACGTGTCAAAGCTTACTGTTAATTTCCTTCGCAAATCTCGACGTCAAATATAATTGCGCTAACCAGATTTCTTTCACGCGTACATTCTATTTGTCGTCATTCAAAAAGATAGAAATTACAGGTGAGCATACAGCGAGAGATTATTTTTTAAGTTTAACACCGAAGAACTCTTTTTCATTTTTCTGCTCCCACGTACGACAAAAAAAAAAAAAAAAAAAAAAAAACACCTCCGTTATCTTCAGTGTCCAGTCGATTTCTGACAAACTACCAATAATTACGGAAAATTTCAGAGCTGGCTCGTCACAATCGTGCACGTATACTTGATACATAGAGGGGCGAGAATGAACTCCTTGCAAAATGTCAGAACCGATTTCCCTCTTTTATCATGAAAAGTTGTATTTCTCCCTTGTTCTGCAGAGGCGAAATACCCTTACTTTCGACAAACAAAGTCACTTTTTTCTCTCTCTAAAAAAAAAAAAAAAAATTAATGGCATACAAATAGAGCACACGCATTGTGAAAACAATCAGATATGAAAAAACCATCTCGTCACGGACCAGCACTTTCCCTTTGTGCCAAAATCTTGTTGCTGCAAAAACCCTTACTTGTATACGCACAACCGCACATTCGCAGGCGCAAGAGAGTAACAAAAAAAGAAATACTTGCGGAGGTGCATCGGCAGGCGGCGAGTCTTTAAACGCATTCGCGTGTACCTGCAGTAGATAGGTACATGCTCTAAGTACCAGGAAAGGATTACTTTCTCTTGTATACATATAACACAGGTACACGGTCGAGCGTACGTGTGTATATACGTGCCCAACCGTTCATTACGCGAGACTCGGGACGAAAAGAAAAAAAGAAAAAAAAAGGTAAAGAAATTACGCGCATCCCTTCGCCCGGTGCTGATGCAGTCGATCCATTAGTCCGTGAGTTAAGTATACAAGCGAAAACGACGACCAGTTGCTTGCCGATGTTGCAGTTCGCGTTGCGATCCACGTGAGGAACATCCAAGGATCTCCAGGTGTCCCGATTTCGTTTTTTTCACTTTGGCTGGCCAGCGAAATTGGAAAGGGTTCCAATTGCGGTCTTACGGTTTAAGGCTCGATAAAGGGAGGGGAGTGGGGCGTTGTTGGATAATCAGCTCCGGCGATAGGATTGTTTTAAGTTCACGCGCGAACCGCAAAGTTTTAGAGAACATAAATCGAACTTTATCTCCCTCCCTGGCGAGTCGGGGAAACTTATGGGCGATAACCTGTTGCGAGTAGTTACACCTATGCGTGTAATGCACGAGGCGAATAAAAGGTATTTTCAATTATATACTGTCCCGATCCAGGGAGATTGCACTTCATCAGGTTGCGAAAGCAGGCAGCTTTATTGCCCTTTGCTTTAGATCCGCGACGACGAGAAATCCGCGAGATGATATCGATAAACGAAATAAAAAAAAATTAAATAAAAAAACAAAGTCTACAAAGACATGGAATACGTGGTTGTGTGTGAGCGCACGTGTCCGCGTGCGTTTCGCAAACGGTGTACCTGTCGGCTGATATTTTAGGCTTTGTTGGGCGATAATCATCTCTGGCGTTTCCCTTTGTGATTTACGATGCGAAAAAATACACAATCGCTGAATTCACCGAGTCACTTTTGCGTGGTGTATCATGCGTGGCGCGTTGAACTTTCGCTTATCAAAGGAAAGGACGAAAAAATGAACGTCCACGTGACCGAGTACTCGAGGATTTATCTTAAGTGAAATTGGGAGGAGGTAGCCCGTTTTTTTTTAGACTTTGATTACTCCGGACAGGGAAGATTACCGCAACGATTGGTGACCCGATTTTCATCGGAGACGCGTACCCCTCGGCTCGTCGCAAAAACAAACACGCCGAGGATGTGGGGCTCCTCTGGACCGTGTCAGCGTCAAAAGTCCTTAACCACACGAGAACCGCGTCGATCGTCATTTAGTCGAGGTGAGGAGGAAGAAAGAAACAAAGTGAACTGGAGGTGTACGAGGAAACTCTTCAAATTGAGGGGGACAAGTTTCATCATGCGGTCGGGGATCGAAAAAAAGGGGATTTTAAGAAAAACGAGGCTCGAGTATCCCGCTAATTTTAATCGATGTAGGACACGTGTGAAAAAAGATCTGTTAATTCAAGATTGAAAGAAGAGGATGACAACTCTATCAGACCAAGAAAACTGATGTAGATGTTTAACCACGGAGTAAATCAATTGGAAATGGGAATAGTAAGGAACAAGGACGTGTAAAAATTGGATGATAGTCCTCGCTGCTTTGTTGCTACTAAAACTAACTTTCGAGGTTGACTGTACCGCTACGACTCCCTGAATAGTGATACTAGATTTTCATTTCGAGCATCGAAATCGTAGTTTTGTTACAGCCACTGAATTTAAATGTTAAAAAAAAAGTGACGTGGGTTGTCTAAAAATACCGGTTACAGATAGGCTCAAAAGTTTCCAGCTCATTTGGGCCTCACGTAACTTGGAGTGCACGATGAGAAAAAAAGAATATTAGATTTATAAAATCTTATTTCACCTGTCCAAACATTTTTTTTTTTTTTTCGTATAAACCGACCCATATATTTCCTTCTTGTACCGTACGCTCGGTCTTCCTGTCTCCGACAACGGAACCAGTATAACCCATCACGAGACATCCAAAAAATCGCCGACTGGTCACGTACAGTGCACGCCACGTGTAAACAAACTCGGAAACGTCCACGAACAGTCACAACAGCGAGCGTGACAAGTGCAGGACGGTGCGCGAAAAAAAAAAAACCCCTCGCCGGCATAAATTTCAATCCCATGAATGTAAAATTAACGGCGCGGCTCCGTCAACTCTGGCCATGTGTCACCTGACGTACTTAATACACCTTCTACAGCCCCGAATATTACATGTCCACTCGAGGATGACGAGACGGCCTTTTCGGAATATCCCTTCGCAAGACGTCGTTTTTTTCTTTTAATTCAATCGTCCGACTCCCTGCTGCCACTGATCCTCTCATTAATTGATACTTTGAAAGCTACCTGTTAATTTTGCACTGTATGCTGTACTCGAATTTAAACATTTTCAACTAGGAGAATAATAAAAAAGAAAGAAAAAAGAATCGGAAAAATTATCTGTGTACCGAATAACGGTCCGATATCTCGCAAGGGCTCGGCTCCGCTATACACGGTTCGATTGATTAATGCACTCGGGTCTTATTAAACACGTAATATGTACTATCCGCATCGCGAAATCTGTTGGAATACAACCAAAGTCCCGCGAGTCGAGCCCATATACATACGATAGGCATCGCCAGCAGACTTTGTTGCAATTTTTTTTTTTTTTTTTTTTTCTTCCATTCTAACGCTCTACACCAGCACTTTGTTAAGTTGCAGAAATATTTTTCCAGCCTTATCTCCGATGATTCCATCGGCAATATCGAAAAGTACAACAAACGAACCCAGCGCGTGATGGTTTATTTCGCAATGCGACCAACAAATGAGTTCCAGCGGGGAAAATTATTTTCACGCCATCACAGAGCTGCCGCGTGAATGAACGTTTTTCCCCCGACGAATAACCGTATACTCTGTCCATTGACAAGCTACATTATCTCTGTGAAAAAAAAAGGTTTCGAGTATATCGGTACAAAATAAAAACAGATAGGGGAGAAAGAGGCAGAGTTAGATACGAGAAGGACTAGGCCAATCGTTGAATCGTAGCGTCATAAATAACGAAAGGCCTCTATCTGCCGCTCATTGTCACATGAGACACGTATTGCACGTACACAGGCAGTATACCCGAGTCTCAATAACAACACGACACTTTCATCACTCGGGGCCATATTTTATATATACTATGAATCCAACGAATGTGAACTTTGGAGAGAAAGAGCGACGAGACGCATGAAGAGGAGCCGGCAACTTGATCAAATCTAATTTTTTCGATCGGCACATCTCGAATAGTTGCGATTACGATTCATTATATACGGGGGACTCTGTCGCTCGTGATCCAGTTAATATATTCGCTTATACTTGCGTCACACACACATACACATGTCTATGCGCAAGACGTCTGAATTGATCGGTTTGTTTCTCAATCACGCAGAGACACATATCCAACGGTCGTGCGAGCAACTATTTATTAAATTTTTTTTTTTTTTTTTTTTTTTTTTTTTTTTTTTTTTTCGTATATCTATTGAAACACAGACAGCTCGTTAGCTCACTTTAGTTTAATCAAACAGCAATTGCACGCACGGGCCCGAAAAATTACAGCTTTCGCCAACACACGCGCACACACATATCTTATGTGAATGAGCACTTTTTCCTCGCTCCCATGTGTGTCAATGTCAATGGGTGCGTGAATTTATGAAGCAAGTCGACACGTCCTCCGATTGATCGGGGCCATTAGCTCGAAAGAGCTAGTTATCCGGTGAAACTCTCGAAACCGGCTGGAAATCTCGATCGTGCCCCTCACCGAAGAAAAAATCTCTAGAGACACAATGAAGGTGAAGTTTGGGTGAATCCTCAAAGAAGGAAGTCGATATGTCGTATATTGCATTGTATTCCTGGGATGCTTGGAAAAGCTCTCCCCTTGTCGTCGCGTACGAGCTAGTAAACGTATTACGTGTACACAACCCATACCGAGAGTGAAAGCGACCCGACGACGTGAACTCTGGCCGGTGAAAAATCCGTACAAAACGAGAAACGAGAGTTGGCATATCTACAGAGCGCTAGCTGGCTCCGTATATCATTGTTTGTATAAATGGTAAAGACGATTCTCGTTGTGCGGGCTGGTTTTAGATAATACCTACATGTATTTGCGTATGGATGAAACGAGAGAGAATAAAAGTTTCGAGCTTGAATCTCTGGCAGAACTTTAGTCTCATTAGAGAGTCATTATAGAGAACTGCATCGAGGTGAACCAACGTCTGATCGATTTGCATGCCAGAGTACCTGCACACGTATAATAAACGTGATGCATCAGAGACGGAACGGTAGGTACCTGTGTGTACATGCACGTGATCTGGAGCTTATAATTATTAATGCATTTTATCGGGGTCGTCGTTAGGGATGGTGGGAACGTTATTTTATTTTATTTTTTTTCTCTCCCAGTGAGTATGCGTACGTGGTGTACGATGTTGCGCGATTAGTCGCGAGCGCTGGCTTGTTACAGAGTGAGGTAGCAACTTTCATAAATTAATAAGCACGTTATACATTACACCTCGTGTGACTTTTTTTTCTAGAAGCCGCGGCGACCGCTATGATTGTGAAATGCATTGTTGGTACATTATGTACGTGTAATGTAAAAGCGTACAGGTGCCTCAGACCCGGACGTTTCTCGCTATTATTTCGTGATTGAATTCAAGGATGAGATGATGGAGCTTAATTCAGTCCGAAATGCAGCCTGCTTCTTCGAGATGTATAGTGTTGGGTGATACTTTGTCGTTGGGATGATGATCGTGGGTAGTTTTTCTTTATGAGATTGAAAATCTTGGGAATGAGGTGCTTGGCTGGGTGGATCAAGGGACTCGAAATCGAGATGGGAGATTTTACACTGTCATACTGTGTTGGGAAACTATCATTGTTTGAGATTAATTTTGTACATTAAATTTAATGGATCTCTCAACTTTTTTTTTTCTTTTGAATTTTGAATCAAGATTGGGAATATATTTTTTACAACCATTGCATGTTAATTTGACTAATTTTCACTTAAAGGCATATATATCCGTTAGTCGGTGACTATAACATTATCAGTAGGAATATTAAATTTTTTGTGAGTAAAGTAATTCTGATACAAAAACCTAAGCAAAAATTATTTCAAGAAATTAACGGTCCTCTTTTGAATTCGTTTTAAACTAACAAATTTATTTTCACACATAAAGGGTATTATCGAATAAGAAAGGTAAAAGTGTCCCAACCGATTTTTTGACTTAAATTTTGTGGACCAACAGGTAGTATAAGAATATGTTCTTAAAATTTAAAGTATCTAGACCACTTTGAGTAGGTGTGATTTTAAGCTTTTTTTACATTTCTTTCGCATTAGAAAAGCGGAAAAATACCAAAAGTCTAAATTATAATTTTTTTACCTGTTTAACTGCTTTAAAAAATCTGAAAAATATTTAAAAATTTATTTTTTATTTCTGGCTCAATAATCAAATTTTTGGAGGCGTTTAAAACTAAAACAAAAAAATTTCAGAAAAAATCCTTTTCCAAATGGTATAACGAAAAAGTTGTTTTAAAAAATCAAAAATTGTTTGTATATCAGTATGAATTTTTCAGATTTTTAAAATTGTTAAACAGATCCACAAAAATTACGAACTGCATTTTTGTAATTTTTTTGCATTATATCTATGACAAACGAATGTAAAAAAGGCTTTGTAGGATTTTTTTTCAATAGAGTTTTTATGGAACTTAAAAAAAATTTTTTTTTTCGTATAGGTAGAACAAAACAAAGCTAAAAATCAGATTTCTAATTTTTGGACCTGTTTCACAACTTTTAAAAATCTGGAAAAATTTTGAAAAATGTATTTTTGAATAACTAATATATAATACTTTTTTTTATAATTTTTGGCTTAGTAATAAAGTTTTTTGAGCCATATTTTATTTTAAAAAAATTCTATAAAAAACCCTTTATCGAATAATTTACCGAAAAAAAAATTTTAACAAAACACAATTTTTTTTTATCAGTAAAAATTTTTTTGAATTTATTAAAAGTGGTAAAACAAATTAAAAATGATTAATAACTGCATTGTTAAAATTTTTTCCAGTATAACTACGAAAAATAGATAAAAAAAGGCTTTCAAAATTTATTTTGAACAGATGTTTTATGGAGCTTTTTTTTACATTTTTTCGTATTGAAAGAACGGAAAAAGGGCAAAAGTCTAAGTTGTAATTTTTTTTACTTCTTCTACTACATTAAAAAAGTTGAAAAAATATTGAATAATTTATTTTACAACAACCAATACATAATTAATTTTTTTATGATTTTTGGCTCAATAATCAAATTTTCGGAGCCATTTTAAATTTAAAAACAATTCTAGAGAAAACCTTTTATCGAATGGTACACCAAAAAAATTATTTTAACAAAACGCGAGTTTTTTCTCATCAGTACGAATTTTTTTTAATTTTTTGATAGTGGTAAAACAAATTCAAAATAATTAATATGTACATTGTTGGAATTTTTTTGCATTATAACTACGAAAAATAGATTTTAAAAAAGGCTTACAAAATTTATTTACAACAGATAATTTATGGAGCTTTTTGTTACATTTTTTTTTGTACTGAAAGAACAGAAAAAGGGCAAAAGTCTGGGTTATAATTTTTTTTACCTGTTCTATTACATTAAAAAATTTGAAAAAATATTAATTAATTTTTTTTCCAACAATTAATACATAATTAATTTTTTTTTTAATTTTTGGCTCAAGAATCAAATTTTTGGAGCCATTTTAAATTTAAAAACAATTCTAGAAAAATCTCTTTATCGAATGGTACACCAAAAAAAATTATTTTAACAAAATCCGAGTTTTTTTTTATCAGTACGAATTTTTTTTAAATTTTTTAATAATGGTAAAATAAATTCAAAATAATTAATAACTTTATTGTTGGAATTTTTTTGCATTATAACTACGAAAAGTAGATGAAAAAAAGGCTTTATAAAATTCATTTTTAAAAGATGTTGTTTGAAGATTTTTTAAATATTTTTTTCGGGTAGGAAAAACGTAGAGAGGTAAAAAATCGAAATTATAATTTTTTTTATCTGTTTCACTACTTTTAAAAATCTAAAAAAATTAAGAAAAATGCATTTTTCAATGAATAATATTTAATAAAATTTTCGAAAATTTTTGGCTTAGTAATCAAATTTTTGGAGCCATTTTTATTTAAAAAAAAATAGTAGAAAAAATTGTTTTAAGAAAATATACAAACTTTTTGTATCAATAAAAGTTTTTTTTGATTTTTAAAAGTGGTAAAATGAATTTAAAATAATTAATAACTATATTATTGGAATTTTTTGCATTATAATTACAAACAATAGGCGCAAAAAAGTATTTAAACATTTATTTTTAATGTATAGTTTATGGAGCTTTTTTTTACATTTTTTTCGTATTGAAAGAGCGGAAAAAGTGAAAAAGTCGGAGTTATAATTTTTTGTACCTGTTTAAAATCTGAAAAAATATTGAATAATTTATTTTTGAACAACTTATACATGTTAATTTTTTTTTTTTTTTTTTTTTTTGGCTCAATAATTGAATTTTTGAGCTGTTTACAATTGAAAAAAAAAATTCTAGAAAAAACCCTTTACCGAATAGTATAACCAAAAAAATATTTCAACAAAATACAAATTTTATTTGTATCTGTATGAATTTTTCATATTTTTAAAAGTGGTAACACAGATTTTAAAAAATTACAAACTGCTTTTTTGGAATTTTTTGCATTATAACTACGACAAATAAATGTAACAAAGGCTTTGTAAGATTTCTTTTTATATTAATTAAACAGAAAACGGCCAAAAATCGGAGATATAATTTTTTACATCTATTTCACAACTTTTTAATATCTGAAATTTGAAATTTGACATACGAACATATTTTTATAGTGCTTTCTGATCCACAAAAAAATCATTTAAGGCACTTTTTGCCCTAAAAATGGTAATGGCAACTATCGTATACGTGTCTTTTACAACTAAAAATAAAATAAAAAAATAACGAGTTTTAAACTTACATGACAAGCTAACATAAAAAAAAAACAAAAAAAAAGCATACTGCAATAAAAATCCAGATGTGCAATTATAATTGCAATAATAAAAACAACTGTAACACACAAAAACGAAGGTAAACTCAAGATCAGCGTCGTAAATGCGGTGCAATAAATCATGTACCCTTGCATAAAACACACAATATCCTCTTGTACAACTTATCCGTTACATATATACATACTACTTGTTGTTTCATCTGTGCAGGTACCTTTATTTATTTTTTTTTAAATTACCCTGCTCACGCTCGCATTAACTTCGTATATACAGTTATACAAGAGAGACGCTTTCAAGAGGGAAAGGGAATCCGAAATTTACAGCTTAATTTTTCATCCCGCGCGAAACAATGCACCGCTGGTTTACCGTTGGTTCTCTTACACAAACCTTGAGTTGAAGAAAAAGAAGAAGAAAAAAAACCCAAACAAATCATCCGGATTCTTCCAACTTACTAACTTTCCCTCACCTCTCACTTGCTCCTCAATAAGATCGAGAAGAGGCCGCGCTTCTCGATGAGAGTGTAAAAATAATCCACGGCAGAATAGAAACAATAGACGGGCGCTCCGCTTTTTCTGAGCCTGGGCGCGGAAAACAAGTGCACCGCTCTCAAATTAAACTCGATCGAAGACTTTCCAATGCACCCTCAGCTATACTGAGAAAGAAACACACGATATATACCTCGTGCAGCATCAACAGCGTATCTTTTTCGCTCTCGAAAAAACAATTGTGGGTTAAAAAGGCAAGCGCGTGACGTCATTAACGCTCTCGTTGTACAACAGTACACATTATACGATCGAAAGAGCCTGTTAGCTCTCCGAAAACAAAAAAAGCCTGTTTGGCAATAGTCCCACACGTCGTCGCGTGTTCGATGACTCCCAATCTGCTGGTTTCGTGTTCCTCTCGTCCCCTGCCCCCTTTTTTTCTCCCGTCTTTTCGTCGTTTTATTTTCGCGCGACCGTGTGTGCATTGCGAAACCATTGATCGTATACATACATGTGTGCATGCATCGACACACCTGACGCCATCAACTGGTCCTCTCTTTTATTTCTCCGGTCTGGGCCATTTGTGCAGAGAAGAAAAGAGGCGTTTAAATTCGGGTGTCCTCGCACGTGAAAAATGATGATCGAAAGTTGACTCTCTCTTTCTTTCTTGTTTCTCGATCGTACTGTGATATGCTTAACAATGAACGAAGAAGCTGCAAGAAGAGACTCTTCGCACACATTGTGTATTGAATTCGTTTGTTTTCCTATGGATAAATTTAAGCGAGGGTTGTTGAACTGGTTTAGAAACCGAACCGGTATTTCGGAATGGCCAAAATCTTCCCTCGAGACATGCAAATCGAGAGGTGCTTCTTTATTTTGCATCGTTTCAACGATAATTCAACAGGAATTAAGGCTGTTTTTTTTGTTTTACGTGGTTTTTACATTATAAGTTCGCTATTAATGAACAGAAGCTTTCTTTCGGTTCGCAAATCGTGATAATAAAAATGGCAGAAAAGTATAATTAAACAGATAGGCAAAGTTGATTATTCAAAAATTCTCAAACAAAATTTTATTAGCATCGTATAATCTTGTGGCTATTCAATACACTGGAAAGAGCTGTTTTTACATTCATTCATTGTACAAACAAAAAATAATTCCAGTAACAATAAGATGATATCATTTTTAAAGTTTGCATTGTCACTACTGGAGAGTCAACATCATGTCGATTAAATCACTTTCAAATTTTTTTGCATGAATACACTAAAAATCCACAGCGTTTATTTAATTTATTTTTACTTTGTAAAAACACGATATTCCTCATCCAATTTTTTTCCATTTTTATAGAATTAATAATATTCATGTTATCTCGATAAGGAACCAGAGTTTTATTAATAGCATAATTTGCGTAAACAATATTACTATACACAAATTAGAATCAATTAATCTTGTAGGCTTTCTTTTTATTCCCAAATAGCTTGACTGTCTTAATCCCAAATTAAAATTAATCATTCGAATTTTCATTCAAGTACATTTTCATGTCCATTTTCATCATTTTCTCTATCATTCGTAACATGGCTTTGATCTTTAACTTCATTTTCTTTGAAACTAGCTTTTGTTGACACATCTTTTCGTTTAACGCTAGTGCACTTTGTAATGTCTTGAATAATTACATCAACACGTATATAGCTACTACTATTTTGTTATGTACCAAAATGGAGTACGTTAAGAGGTATATAAGCAAAGTAAAAACGAATAAATAATAGGTAAAAACACACTATGATAAAATTATTATCAACACCACTTATAATATAAGTATATAGTGTTTTTGGAAAATACTGTGGGGAATTTGGTTTGGTATTAAATAATTGTTGCCACTGACATCCGACAGCTTAGACAGGCCAAATTTAATTCTCGATATACCTGATACATGTTAGACCCATATTGAGATTAGCATTAATACATATTATACGTATATTGTACGTAGCCACTAGGAATTTGATACTTTCCCGGATCTGTAAACAATAGTTTGCTAAATTTTAACCCTGCGGATATCAATACACGTGTTCATACACACTGTGTTCTGAAAACCAATAAAATAAACCTTGCATCATATTTTTTTCATCCCCAAAAACGTCAAGGAGTTTCCATAATTTCTCAAGACAAAGGGGTAAAAATTAATGTACCTACACAAAACAACTTGAACATCACTCAAATCGAAGATAATTTGGAGAAAAATAAATCTCTCGGCGTGTAAACAAAGCGCTGTTTGATCGAAAGCATCGGGGGTCGAAAAAACCCCCTCCAGACACTTCCAACGGGGTATCCCTTTCCCCTTGAAATATCAATGGTGAAAGGGAAAACTATAACATTTTTCCTCCCAATGGCCCAACGAATACCGGGAAATTACAACGCGGCGCACACGAACGATCTTGATTTACGAAGCGGCCCGGCCACTGCCGTTGTACACGTATACGTATATATATATATATATATATATATATATATATATATATATATATATATATATATAATGCCTGTCTAATCTCCAGGTAATTAATCGACCGTTCAGCCTCTCGTGTGTGCATGTGCATGCATATATATAGGTATAATGTCCGCACACGAGACGTGTTTCAGAAGGAAGCGAGTGGGGATATGCCTAATGGACCGAAAAACTAGTTTTGTCTCACCGCCCCGTAACTTATTACGAATTTCACGCGCACCCGCTTGATCCTTTATCTGGCGTTAATGCGATACGTATACATACTTTTTCTTTTTTTTTTTTTTTTCTTCAGCTAAAAATATCCACTCCCTCTTCTATATATATAAAAAAAAAAAAAAAAAAAACGAACCGAGACGAAATGAATCCACACCAATTGTTACATTCAACGCGCCTTGAGCTTTGCACTTTTGTGGTACATACTTTTCGGATCTGCATTGTAAACGAGTCCTAGCTCTTATCCTCTTATTTCGCGAGGGGGTACATAAGTACAACAATCGAACGACATTGCGCGCAAGCGTGTACAATATAAATTTTATGCTTATCGATGCGAAATTCGAGAGTCCTCGGTTACACGGACCTAAGAAGAAGAGAAGGAAGAAATACGACGCGGTCGAGTGCAACTCTCTCACGTTTCGGGCGCCCCGTGCGTCGTACCTGTAAACGTACACATATATATATAGTTTTCCACTCGAGGGCCTATACACGTATACGCGCTTTATCTACGGTTTCACTTTTGCCGGAGCAGAGAAAATCGTAAATCACGCGTGGAGTGACCATTTTTCCGACAACCGAAAACTCGGGGACGCGCGCGCGCACACGTGACTCCACTCGTAGGGATTATCCTTAGGAAAACAATAATAAAACACCAGGCAACCAACTCCCGTACGGCCATTTATCCCCCCCCCCAGGTTTCCCTGGCACTTGCTGCATCACGCAGTCTCTGTCTCGGACAAGACCGTCGGAGACTCTTTCCCCGAACTTATGTAGATTTCAGAGGGACGGGCCGAAAAGGAGATGACGAAGACCCTCTGTGTAGACTCTACACGGGGAAGAAAAAAAAAAAAGAAAAAACTAGTCCCAAGGGATCGGGGATGGGTGCATGTGTATATATATCTATAAGTAACAAGTGTGGATGGGAGTCACGCCGGCTTCTTTCGTCTCGTGGACGCCCACTGGGGGTACCTGTATTTACCTACATGTGGGTTCCAGGGCTCGTAAAAGTTTTATACTCTAACCTTTATCTACATGTACATGTGATGCACTTTTTCCCTCCCACAAGCGAAAGTATGTATCCGATTCTATGGATATATTCCTCCAAATATGAGCTACACAAAGGTGATGGGGCGCGTAAATTATCCGTAAGTACACTATATTATATTGCACTGGCTTCCCGGAGGTGCAGGTGCGATAGATAATTAGGTCTTGCTGGGAATACACCGAGTTATCGAGTTGGAAATCGGTTTACATGAACTCGTGTGGATGGGATTATAGGCGTCGACGAAGGTACACAGTAAATAAGGCAAATTGATTGTGCTTTCAAGTGTGGATCTCATGGTTTTTACCGTAGCTTCGATATTAGGCTCCAGGGGCCGCCTCATGGCTACGAGCATGTATTTTTTGTCTTGAGAAGAAAATCGGTGCGTCACGCCAAGTGAGCTCAACTTTTTCCGGAGGGCACGGGGATCATAACTCGTCGTAACTCTCTCTCACCTTGAAGAAAAACGATCCACGCTCCCCTGGCACCGCTTTTTAACCGAGAGTCATCGAAATCGTAGACTGCCCCCCTTGTTGAAAGGGCAGAGGTGGATGTATCACGTCACAGAGCTGCGTAAGAGTAGTTCCACGAAAAATCTCACTATTCATGGTGAACAAAAAATACATTTACGTACGCTTTAGGTAGTTTCACAATGGGTACATTATCATTTTGTTACACCAAAACAATGCACCGGATTTCTAGGTCAAAATCAGTTCCACCAACTGTTTATCTATTTGCGAATTAGAAGAAAAAAAAAAAATTTTGTTCCGATAAAAGGATGTAACTTTGATAATGGGACGATCATCGAAACAAATTGTTTTGCAAGAAACAAGAAATACTTAAATGTTAAACTCATCTTGAAGAGTCACTCAGTAATACTCGAATTTAAGCATCAACGTAGTCCATGATGTTTGTTTGAAATCTGTTGTCTTACCGATTCATCGGGTTCTCAAAAATTGGAGAAAAAATGGGCCCAATTAGGCAAATTCGGTAACAAAATGAATCATTAGGACATTGTTATTTGTCTCATTTATTTGAGTCATACTTGAAAGCTCCCCTTGAACTTACGAGCTTTTGCCCTCTGAGTATGACTTGTGCTCGAAAAAAAGCATTTGAAAAACGTCACAAGTGTCGCACCAAAAAAAAATGTCTCATGAATCACATGTTATGTACCGAAAGGGAAAAAAAAGGTACCGTTTTCAAAAAGGGGAGTGGGGCAAAGAAAAAACGAAACTTCAATCGAGCATTACAACGTTCTTTTGTCGAATCGCCCGTTCATTGTATCATCACCTATATAGGTACCTGCAACGTGCGTTAGCAGAGCATAGACAGAGGTGCCTCGGGTATTTTATAGGATTCTCATGCACAGGACGGTATAGAGCTGGGGACCTGTCTGTTGCTTCTTCTTCTTCCTCGTCTTCCTTTATGTTCGTACACGCACACGTATGTACACGTGCGTGTGTACCTACGTATATACATGTAGTAGCGGAGTAATCGAGCAAGTGCATTGTGCCTCCTCTTCGAGGAGGACTCCCATATATATATATGTACACATACACTTTAAAAGTGCACCCAACGCACACATATGCAGGGAAAGGCGAGCCACCATACACCAGTCCTACCGGTCCCTTTTTCCACACTCTGCCTCTCATTCTCGTATACCTTTGCACAGAGAGCCCCCTCTCTCTCTCTCTCTCTCTCTCTATCTGGGCTCTCTCGGCCGCGAATAAGGAGCTGCAATGGAGAAAAAGATGGCCTGGGACGGGCTATGATTCCAAGAAACCCGCCAAGTTGATCCCCACAGGCCGATGCGCCTGCTCTCTCCTCCTTCCTCCTCATTCATACGAGAGAAAGAGCCTCATACTGCCCAGAGAGAGAGAGAGAGAGCACCTCTCAGCTTCTTTTGCAAGTTCGTTAACTCCTTGTGTATGTTTTCTTCCTTCTCTCTCTCTCTCTCTCTCTTTCGTTCCATCCTCCCACATCCGGAGTGGAGTGGAATCTCTCTCTCTCTCTCTGTTTTGCTTCCAGATGATAATGATGATGACAATAATGGGACTCCTTCTCGTCTATGTCTACACTCGTTTCCACAATGTCCATCTCCAGAGTATATCATTCGAGCCTTTCGTTTGCTGCTGCAATGTTACTTACTTTTTTAGTTTTCATTTTTTTTAGCTCTTCGTTTTATGTTGACGCGCTGGTCATGCGAACATTTTTGCACTCGAGAACACGCGCATTGGTACATGTTATACTAATATAATATGTTGTACACGCGCGATTCAAGTGATGCTCGCGACGCGACATCTCTTATCGTCTTACAACTGCCCCTGCGTCCCTTTACGACGATGTACGTGCACTTGTACACAAGTATTGTAAGGTATATAATATAAATGTATGCTCAAATATTATGATCAGCTGCATGTATCAAGGTTCGTCCTGACAAGTGTCTCTAATTTTTTTTGTCGAAACACCAGATAGGAGATCTTTTACGATTAGAAATTTTAGATCATTGGCTAAACATAATCAGCTACCTAAATAGTGATCCATAGATGAAGTATGAGTCTTACCTATATACATATATATACCTAGTGATCCACCTTAATTGGTCATAAATAAAAGTAAATGCTTAATTCCTATCTTTAAAACATTTATTTGCAATACGTATCGTATTATTTCCGTAGGATTTTATGGTACTTGATACCAGGATTACTTTTTTATTGATGGAAATGTGATGGACTCGTGGTAAATGACATTTTAACTATTCGTAATGAAAAAAAAAGGCTTTTTACGATCGAGTGCAATTCACTGCGAGACCATTTAAATGGCCCAACCGTGGACCCGATTAAAACTCGATCAGTTGGCTTGAGAAGCTTTTTTTCCATCGCTATACAGCAGTAATAACAAATTGCCTGACAAATTTTCTTAATGACGACGTTCTCGGGTAGAAATTAATTAAGCTTGTCCCCATGGCAATCAACGCGACACAGTTTTCTCTCTCTCTCTCAATAACGCCAGAATAGTGGAGCTTCTTTTTTTTTTTTGCTTTTTTTTTCGCGTCCGAAAAAAAGCAATCTCACGCGAGTGGCCTATAAATTTCGCGAAATACAAGAAATTAAATTAGCGGAGCGAATGTAAAATTGTCCGACTTTCGCGCACCAAGTGCCGGTCCGGTCTCCCTACAGGGTCTAACAAATCACTTTCTTGGACACCGCTTGGTTTTTTTTAAGGAGACCGAAACCCCAGACAAACAACCGCAAGGCGGGAAGCGGACCTTTGTGCCGGTAAGAACTCGCCCGAGCGATTATGTCGTCCGATCCGAGGTTGGCAACTTGAATGAGGATATATTCCTCCCAAAGGATCTGCCGACCTTATTTCACACGTGTCCTACATCGATTAAAATTAGCGGGACACTCGAGCCTCGTTTTTCTTAAAATCCCCTTTTTTTCGATCCCCGACCGCATGATGAAACTTGTCCCCCTCAATTTGAAGAGTTTCCTCGTACACCTCCAGTTCACTTTGTTTCTTTCTTCCTCCTCACCTCGACTAAACGATGATCGACGCGGTTCTCGTGTGGTTAAGGACTTTTGACGCTGACACGGTCCAGAGGAGCCCCACATCCTCGGCGTGTTTGTTTTTGCGACGAGCCGAGGGGTACGCGTCTCCGATGAAAATCGGGTCACCAATCGTTGCGGTAATCTTCCCTGTCCGGAGTAATCAAAGTCCAGAAAAAATGGGCTACCTCCTCCCAATTTCACTTAAGATAAATACTCGAGGACTCGGTCACGTGGACGTTCATTTTTTCGTCCTTTCCTTTGATAAGCGAAAGTTCAACGCGCCACGCATGATACACCACGCAAAAGTGACTCGGTGAATTCAGCGATTGTGTATTTTTTCGCATCGTAAATCACAAAGGGAAACGCCAGAGATGATTATCGCCCAACAAGACCTAAAATATCAGCTGACAGATGTATTATTTGCGGTATGCGAGTGGAACGTATAAGTACATTATCTTTGTACTCTCTAAATTTCAAGGAGTGAAATCAGAGCTATCCGAAATTTTAAGGTAGAATTTTCTTTAAAATACCAGCAAAATTGTTTTGAGCTGTAACTTATCCATGTGAAGAAAATGTTGCCTTCTTTTCATTTTTAGACATTTGTTTTTTGTGTACTTACATTGTACTAACCAAATTTTTAGGCCCGATCAATGTATACGGGAGTGACTTATTTTGAAAATTAAATAACTGATTCTCATACTTGAAAGAAATTTTTAAGTTATTTGAAATAAATAAAAACAAATAATTTTTAACTATAAATGTATAAAATTCCTTTTTGTATAAAATAATTTTAAAATTTGAAATGTGAATAAACCAAATAATTCAACAAATTTATTTTTAATAGCGCATGTAAACATGTATAAAATTTTTCAACAAAATTTGTTTAATTAATATAAATATTTATTGCTTAAAGCAGAATAATAATGTTTCCTAACGTAGTATTTTTTTCAGTGAAAGTAAATTTTTGTCATTTTAATATCTTTTCATAAATACTTGTTGAAATCTACCTTTTTCTAAGTTCAGAAAAATAAATAAAATATTGATTAAACCTGAACAAACGTCGGCTTTTACTGCACTTAGTTAAAGATCTTAATTATCATTTTTTTTTGTCTGAAATTTTAGTATTCTCTGATACACAATTATTTATTAGATCTGAATATTTTTTATTTTTTATTTTTTATTTATATTTTTATTTCTATACATTTTTATGTTATATGTAAAACACGTACATCTAAGATGAATGCACTCATTTTTATGTTTTATTTTTAAACAAATACATATTTACTTATTATTTTCAACTAAACATAAGATGATAAACATTTTATCATCTCAATAAAAGTTCTTTTTTTTAATTTTCATTTACGTTTGTATTTTTTATTTTTACTCTTTAAACGTAACAATAAATTTTAAGGGCTGACTTTTTACTCTCTATAAGATAATGAGAATACTCTGTTCCTTTCAACACTTTACTCGCAAACCTCTATACTCGCTGAAAAAGTTATTAAATTCCCCACTCTACGCTTACTTAAAATCGATGGTGTCAATTAAAAAAAAAAATAAATTAAAAAATAAATAAACCGTGCAAAGCAAAAATATGTCACCTCATCAACGGTATCTCCCAAAAAGCCCAGATAAGCTGCCGTCAATGTACGTAATAATCCCACGTGCGCTTATCATCACTCTGTCGCGTCACGTACAACCAAATGGAGCTTCTCTCGAGCAAAATAACGACGAGATCAATTTATACATGGAAAAAAAAAAGAAAAAGTTATTAAATTCGTTTTAAAGCCAAGGACTACATGCAGACGTACATTTTGAAGGGCAAAGACGAGGGAGGAGCGCACCATACGCTTATACGCAGGAAAGGCAGCGGCTACTTCTGGACGATAAAGCGTGCCAAGCTGTTCATAAGCAGGCGCTTTAAATTCAGGCACGGTCTTGTATATACACATGTGCCGGGGTATAAAAAAAAAAAAAAAAAAAAAAGAGGAGACAGACCGGTCGCGCAGGCGAGTTCCTTTTGGGTTCGAGAGACGACGGAGAAAAAGGAAGCAGTAGAGTCGTGTATACGTATATATAGCAGAGCGACGCTCCGCACCGATGAATCATTCACCTGAAAAGAAAAAAAAAAAAAAAAAAACGCGGCAAGCGCCTGATGATGCCTCGAGAGTTTTTAATTGACCAGAGCTGATGCTGCTGGTACATATGGTTATACGTCTGGTGAGCTGTGTGTAAGGCGAGAATGGATGATTTCGTGAGACTAATTTGTAATATTTTTTTCCTTTTCATCCATCAACGCGTGTGTAAAACAATACCATTGCTCTACCGTAAAAGACTGAAAATCCCAGTGACGGACAAGTGGAAACAAATCCATCACAACTCACACGCTAAGACATACATTAAATGTATACAAGCACTCGTTTAATATGAAGCTCGTTCGTGTTGCATTGAAAATCTTGTCACGAACGAATTAATAATAGGTATTGTAAAAAAAAAAAAAAAAATGTTTTTACCAACGTATAGAGATAGCAAAAGCCGATTCAATCAACTAAAAAGTATACCCTCCCTAAAACGAGCTTAGGTTCGTATATAATATAACGTACCATTAACGATGCCAATTACCGTTCGGGGAACGCGGTAGTTCCCCCCGGTGTCCCTCTAATGCGCACCCACATCGCTCATTGTTGCCGGCTGGAGAGCCAAGCGTTCGCCAATCGGCAGCGTAGTTTATCTTGACCACCGCGCAAAATATGCACTCTCTTTCAGCCAATCATTGGAGCTAAACATCCCACGTCTGTACGTACTATACGTGCATGTACGTATTATATATAGACGCAAAACACGTAACAATGGCCTCATCGGTGGATGACAATATACTCGATCTGTATATATATATGTACATGTACAAGCGGGCGTACTTTTCATATCTCTGTCGAAGGGAAGATTTACAGCTAGTGGATCGATTTATACGAGGAGAGAAAGAAGAAGAAAAAAAAAAGGATGCACGAACGGGATAGAACCGAACGAAACAATTGTGCAACCGATCTCCCTGTTTATAGGAGCGAAGGGGAAAAAAATGTATTCGCAGCTGCCGTTTTATATACATGATACACTTGCTACTAAAAAAAAAGCATCATCGAGTCCTCGAATGGTTTATTCGAGCCGCATGACTTGTAAATCGCGCCCGGAGCCACGGTGAATCTACACATGTGTATATATATATGTGCGGACGCGCGGGTGCACTCTATTGTTTGTATAATGTATACATATATAGTTGACACTATGACGCGACGACGTTGAAACGAATGTATTTCGCGTATAGGTATGTTTTACATTTAACATCTTCATACCGTATCTATGTGTATACTATTGACAAAAGTCTGAGTCGAGATCGATCAACAGCTTTTAGCGTCGATTTTTCGTGTATTTTTAGCCCCGAGACAAGACTCAGCATAAATATACCAATACACGAGGCTAAAAGAACAAAGAGAGGATGGAAATTAATAAAAGTAAAACGAAACGTGGGGCGACGTGGGGTGAGAGGAGAGTTGGGACAGAAGTGTATATTATATGTAAGAAAGGCTGCGCGTCAGTAGTATAGGTATAATAGGAGGAAAACGAAACACAAAAGCGACAATCGTAACGTACAAAAACATCAGGTATATAAGTAAGTATACGTACACATTTGGATAGTACTCGCTAAGTAAGTTTTCCCCCTTACGGGTATGATCGGGCGTCTTGTGCTCCCCACGGCGAGCCTCGAGCACACCGTCACGCTCCGAAAAGCGCAACAGGACTTGCGACTCGCAACAGGTGTCCTCGCCCGGGTACGGTATACACAAGCACACATGCATATAATATATAAGTACTGGTATTATATATATACATATATATTTGTGTAGGTACAAGAGCGACGCCGACTTGTCTGGTTTGCATAGACTTTTACGAGCGCGAGTGTTGCGTTATGCTTGTCGCGCGCGCGAATGCATTACCTTCGTCCGTAAAGTCGATCGGTAGGTGTTTTTTTTTTTTTTTTTTTTTATGCACTTTTATTATTGATTGCGCCGATCGATCGGTAACGGACAGTTACTCAATAGTTCGACGGGACAAGTTCGCTGCTCTCCTTCTCTCTACGCGTTTATGCGATACCAATATATATATACTTTGGTCACATTGTGTTTACACGCGCGCAATGGATGATGTGGGTTTGGCTGCGTATCGTTACATTGTATACGTATCCTGTCTTAGTTATTGTTTTTTTTTTTTTTTTTTTTTTTTTTTTTGATGGGTCGATAAATTATTCGCGACTCGACGATTGATAACGCATGTGTATTTACTGCATAATATGCGTGGTGTAATACAATTGTATTAAAATGATAGCCCAATTTGGTGATGATTTGATCAGACCGTGTAATTATGTTTACTTACGGGAATTGCAGGTTTTGTGATGGAGCGGCCGAAAGATCGAAAGTACAAACGAAAGGTCTGATATGTTTGCACACTGTGCTTATTACGTTACGAGCTTACGAGCGGCATTCCTTGACAAAATTTGTATGCGAGCGGCTGATTGCTGCCATGCACGCGTTCGAGCTGTTTAATAGCCGTCGTCGTACAGATAGCCAATGTATACAACTTTTAAGTGGAAACCGATTTGTACAACATATACAGTTTCCTCTTTGCGTACGTACAGTACAATACAAAATAATACGTACGTTACTCATGGTGTGGTTAACAAGAAAAAAGAGAAAAAATAGGATATGTACTGTACGTTTTCGTATTGTAATTTTCATCGAAATCGAGTGGCATACACCTTATAATACGGTTGCCGATCGATTTTCGAGAGCGCACAATACGTAATAACAGACACGTTCGATTTTTTTTTTTTTTTTCTACCATCGATGAATTATGCTAAAGAGTCAATTGTGCAAGGAAAGGTATATTAGAATTGAAATTCGTTGGAAAACGCGCGTGTAATATTATGTGGCACATATACATGATTCGCTTTGCATATGCATAAAAAATCAGCCATGAGAATCCTGCTCAGCTACTGGTTTTAGAAAAATCGACTGTCATTGAACGAGGCTGAATACTATGTAAAAAAAAAAAAAAAGTCATCTGTTATATAGTTTATGTATGCGCAACATCGCAAATCTATTAACGGTCGAATCGATACTTCGAACGCCCTCTTAACCGCGCATGTATGTAACGTATTCCCAATAAACTATCGTTGAAAATCACATCAAGACCCGAGCTTTGGAATAACTCACTCTCGATACGTTACACGGCGAGAAAGAGCAAACTCCCCGTCCAAATAGAGATTGTACACAAATCACCGCTAGAATAGTGGAGGGGGGGTGTCTGTTTGTTCTCGAAAAAAATATCCTCGAGCTTTCAGGAGTTTCGCGAATCTCGCGTTTCGTTCTCCCTTACGTAAGTAACGAAACGCTTCGAAACAAACAAGCGTGGAACGATTGCGCCACATCAGAGCGACCCTTGGGTGGAAAAAAGCGCCTTTTTCCAACGTATAGGTTATGTGCGCACTTCCGCGCCTTCGTAAATTTATTTGCGCGAACCGGCAGTGTGCCGGCGTCTCTGAAAACACGTACTTACCTTGTATAAGTTGTATACTCTCTTGTGCACGTGCACGTGCACACACACACACACACACACACGAAGCATCATATACTATTCCCGGGCGCAATTTTTCGTACCAGCAGATGGACGGAGATAGGAATGAGGCGAAGTGCTCCGGAGAAAAGGCACGCGTGGTGATTCGGAAAAGAAACCGGCCGGCAGATAAGAGGCAGGGGGAGATGCACGGGACGAGATTCATTTTAATGAGCTATGTTATGGCGATGGAAACAACAGCTACGCGTGTGTGTACACGATGACGCTTCCGGGAGATTTTTGTGGGTTTTCGTGCGTAAGATCGCAACCACCGATTTCGGAGTGATGGTAGGTGATGAGTATTACAACGCGGACCACCCGAAAATCTTGTTCTGTGAGAGGTACATTCTCTTGTATGCGTGAAAGGACCTTATTTATGCGTTCTTTTTGTTCTCTGTGGAGGGATACCCAAAGCCCGACATTCTTTTGTTGGGATTATTATGATCGACCACAAAAACAATTGCCACAGAAGCCCGTGATTTGTGTCGTGTTCTTTGATATTTGCTCTTGTTGGATGAGAGATGTTTCGTGTCTGACAAGTTTTTTTTTTTTTTTTTTTTTTTTTTTTTTTTTTTTTTTAGTTACGTGTACGACGTCGGCAATTTGCCCTGCCTTCTGGGTCAAGGGAATTATTGTGGTTCCTTTTTTTGACACGGATTACATGTTTTTCCCAGACCCACGGGAAGTGATGCGTGTCGAGCGCCATCACAAAAAAACATGTACCTTATCTCTTGCCTGATATCTTAGTTGCCATTCACAAACGTACCGAGCTTGCGCAAAAGTAAGAATACGTGATTTGATAATGTTGATTACACCTTCACTTACTGGGCCAGGCCATAAATATATTTTCAGGTCCATTAAATTGTCAACACATTATTGCTAAGAATTGAAAATGGTGAGTAATTATATTTTATAATAATTGTTTTTAAGTATCATACAGACACTGCATTAAATTTAAGAAATTAAAACTTTTTTTTTATTTCAAAGGGCGTGATGTGTTTTTCAACTATACAGGCAAGATTTATAATTTTTTTAAATTGATTAGAAGTCTACAGGTACTTACAATAAAAATTACTGCACTGAGCAGTGAAGATTAGATTGATTGAAAAAAGTGAAATAGGTATACTTAAACATTAAGATGTAATTTTTAGGTAGGAACGTCTGTACCAAAAGAATGCCTTATATTTATGTTTATTTAAGCATAAAAAAAGGGTTACCATACACATAAATTGTATAAATTTTGTCCAGACCAAATCAAGTAACTTTCATCCCATCGAGCTCAAATTTTTATTACCACGTTTTTTTGTACTTGAAAGCGAAATATTTCTCACACATTTTTTCACTTATTAAGTAATAATTTACGTTTTTTCTCTTCGCACGTATACTTTGATAGCCATCAAACTTACAGGTGACCAAAAGTAAAAATATTACCAAAATTATTAGCGAGAAAAAAAAGTTACAGTTCATTCGAGCACAAATCCTTAACTGTAATATATAGGTGATAGAAAAAAAAATCGCAGCTCAACTATGAAATTCAAAATACGTATAAAATTTAAATGCCCAAGTGGAGAGGCCTCGTGTCCACGTAAACGTATACCGGGACACTTGTAGCTCACACGCGCTATCAATTTTAACGAGCAACGATTAAGTTTCTCTCTCCGGTTGTAAAGCGCGAATTTTTACGCGCCAGAGTCCGTCATTTCAGCGAACCGCGCCTCCAAGTTTTCGCTCATTAGGGACTACTCCCCGGTGATCGGTCGGTCGAGATTTTAGAAATTAGCGACGCCAACTGCGATATGCATGAGTATCAGCCGCGAAACGAGCTCTTTCTCCAAAAACTATACAAGCCATATATCCATGGATTTTCTAGGCGCGTAAATTTTCCCTAGTTGCATGTGTTTTTGATCCTTGAAATCTCGCGACTCGACGTTTCAATTAGCCGAGTTTTATTAACGAGCACACCGTAACTGCTGTTGCGGTAATTATTAAAATTTAACGCAGGAGCGAACACTGACCATCAGTTATGATAATAAATTTTAATCATCAAAAGGGACACGCCGTAAAACACGTCATTTTTGTCTCACTTCAATTGAATAAATTTTTAATTTATTAATAATTATTTGTTCTTTACTAAATATTTACAATAATAAATTATATCCACTAAAGAGAAAAAGACACCAAAGTCATGAATTTGGGGTTTTTGTATACGGTTTACGAGTCTTGGGTGATACCGATCCCCAAAAGAATTAACCTATAATATATTATTATTATTATACCCACTTTTCACAACACTGCGAGTACTAAGGTGTGTATTTCAACTGCAAAAGCATATATATTTGGGTTGGGATAGGTATTAAACGTGCAGGTTGCAGGTGTCTTTTTTCCAGATTTAATCCCGAGATTTGCGGAAGATCGTTTCCGAGCTCGTATCTCTGAAACTCGACTGGTCCCGATAAGATGGAGCTCGTTAAAATCCAAGATGTCTTTTTCGCGTGGCTGTATCTCGAGCAAATTTTTTCGCTCTAGCTTTCTTGAACCATCCCAACGTAAAAATGACCCCCTGAAGCAATAAATACGTAACGTATATGGTCCTGGAAAAGATAGAAACGATATTCATGCGAAATCGGTACGGTATTTCATTTCCCTCGATCATCGATGATATTTGGAAAATCTCGAAAAATATATTTATCCCTCTTGACACCATACATCACGATTGAGTGACCCACTCGCAAGAATGTGGGGCACGCGAGAATTGCTCTCTATCTGATCGATTACACCGAGTAGGTGTGCCTAATTTCGGCGTATAAAATTTCGAGGAAGCGAAAGTATAGAGCAGTGGCGCTTTATGAATGAGAGCCCAGTGTCATGGACCAACCGGTCGTTTCGAAAAAAACTCAATAAATCGAGAAGGCAATAATAAAAAGCCGATCGCCTTGCGCAAGGGATATTTCGCGAGCTCGCGGTGTCCAATTAATCCTAAATTTTAATCGAAACGACGCGAAAGTAATCTTGGATTATAAGTAAAAAAAAAAAAAAAAAAATTTAAACAAGACCGATGTTCTCGCGCATGCAGTATCGGCTGTGCTCATCCAGTGGAAAAGAAGCGAGCACATGTGTCAACACACCTTACGTCACTCGGAGGCGTCAGTCTCAGGTGTCGGGAGAGAGGCGCCGCTTCATCCGATCGTCATCGCTGACAACCCACGCGTACATATATACATTTATGTAATCATGTGGCAATATCGTGCACGCAAAAATCGTGACCTTTTGGTGTACTCACCGAAAATCGAGTGACTGCTGCCGTGTTGGCTCCGCGAGCGAACGAACCTGTCCGGTGGCGCCATAACTCTCGCGCGTCTCTCCTCGAATCGCTGTCAATCGCGCGCGCACACACACACTTTCGATTTTTCTGATCGTCCCTCAGTCTCACTGTGCCGTGGGAACATTGCACTCGCGATGCTCCAACATCGGCATGTTGTCGCTACTGACAGCCGGTTACGGGCACACTACCGATCTATTATACGAGAACTCGCGCACCAGAGATCGGTAGGCCATACCGCCTCCTCCGGTCACTCGTGCTCTTTGACATCAGCAGCGCACTGTCATTAACTTCGTGGTCGTCGTAATTTTACCTCGTTCGAAACGTGGAATCTCTCGCGTGTCGTAATAACAGAGCAACAGGTACACGCACAACACCGGGCGAACGGGACATTAGACGGGCATACTCGAAAGAAGGGTCTTGGCGATGGAAAGGTACTCACAGGAAATATGGTAAAATAAAAAAAAAAAAAAAAAAAGAAAGGAAGAGTAGAAAAGAAAAGTACAAAGCGGAGCGAAGAGCGCAGAGGTATGAGTTGGCGGCTCGCTCGCAGCTTGAGTACTGATCGAAAGGCTCGGGGAATCGCGCCGCGGCGAGACCGGCCGAGCGCCCCATCGGCTTTTCTCTCTTTCTCTCTCTCTCTCCGACTGTTTCGCTCTCCCGGAATGCGTCTGCAGGTACGGAGACCCTGAATGCGGCGCCCCACCCTCCCCCCTGCCCTTTGGGAACGTTTTTTTATTCGCTACTTACTGACTATGTGTGTGCCTCGTTCTTTTTTTTTTTTTTTTTTTGTTTTTTGCGTGAGAATTGTTGGGCCATGGGGCTAATGTGTGCGCGCTGTATAGCTTCTGTTTGACGTTTCTGTTCTCGTAGAGGAAGACGAGCTTCGGGCTGAATGCAATTTGCTAAAAGATGAGATTTTTCAGTGGTTTCTTTCGTGTTTTGAGGACTAATTAAAGATTTGTTCGGTTTCAAGAGCCTTTGCCGATTTTCGTGAAGGAATTTATTACAAGTATCATAATATGGTTGATACCGATTTTTTAAATATTACCTAGAAGAGCTATATTTTCAGGGCTTCAAAGTTGAAATAAGTCCAGGCCTTGTAGCTACCAAAGTATCGCAACTTTATAAGACTCCAAATATACGACTCTACTTCAGATGTTAAAAAAATCGGTAGCACATAATGGTGCTTATTAATCAATTTTTAGTTCTCGGATGAATTTATTTATTTTAAAAACTGTATGAAAGCACGAATTTTTTTCCCAAAATCCGATCACTTGAGCACAATGTTTGCCAGTGCATAGAAAATCTAAATTTTCTTTGGCTGAATCGGTATTACTCGTTCGGTACGTATCTTTGCCGATAAGCTCATTGACATCATTTTCTCCGGTACGCAAAGAAAGTCACAATGGCAATCCATCTTGACTTCAATATTACTAAACGCGATTCTTTTTTTTTTCAACTTTCAACTGTAATGAAGACGCGGAGTATAATTAATCTCATTCGTACACGCGCATCGATACCTCCTGCACTCGATCAATCGACCCGCCATAAATAACAACTCGATCGTGAAAAAATCCAAATACTCACTCACTCTCTTTCTCCCTTTCATTGCAGTTTGTGTATGCGTATGTGCGCGCACAAAATTCAAGAAGATAACATTGTACCGGCACCAGCACATATAATACGAATCGTAGATGCCGGCAGACTCCCGAGGCGCGAGAAATTTTCTGAGGCCTGAATCTCAGCCGAGCCCGTCTAGCCGATAAATCCCGAGCCCCTCGCGTAGCCACTAAAGTATGGTTTTTTCCCCCTCATGTACTTACACTTCGATCAATGAAATAATCGCCGATTTCACTTTGGCGAGTACCTTCGGCTCGAGATACAGGCGCGCGAAAAATCGACGCTCAGAAAGTAATTTCCATCCGTTGGTTATCTCCGAAAGGGTAACCCTGCGTATAACTCTGAAAACACCAAACTTCGGGTAATGAAAGTGCGATGCAGTGCAACACGTCGCTCCGGAGGAAGGTTGGGAGGAAAGGGTTGCTGCATCAAAGGAGGCCAGCGATTGAGGCGAGAAAGGGAGTATGAAGCGGAGGAAGCCGGAAAGAAGGAAAACCGCACGCGCGTCCATTTAAAGGAAGGAAGGAAGGCACGAAATCGTGCCGCCGAATATATTCGTATGGTGCGTCCAATGATGGTTTCGTGGGCTGTATATACCTGTTAGATGCAGGGGGTATTATATGCACTTTCTTTTCTTCGTGTACAACGCACTGTAATGACGTGTGTGCCGGTCGAGGATTGTTGTCGGATTTTGATGGGATTCTACTGGGTTTTTTTGTTCCCTGGTCATGGTGATGAAAGTTCTCTCTTTGAGGGGTATAACGAGGAGTCGTTGCAGCGAGCAAAAGGTGATCCATCTTTTTTGCTGAAACGAAACATTTACTGCGTCGACGTGAAAAGAAACCCGAAAGTGGCCGATTTTCCTTTTTGTTTATTGTTCGTCTGTGACTTCACGCCGATATTTCCGAAGGCGAGTCGAATAAGCGGAAGTTATGGGTGTTGGGGCACGAGCGTGCATCTCTCGTTCTTTTGTCTGTGTTTATTTATTTCGAACGGATGTGACGTAAAGCAGTGTCAAGAGTATTGATTTCAAACAGGCGGACAACAAAAGATAACAATGAATTATTTTGAGGGTTTCATTACTCATATATTCTGGTTTCATTAATTTTTTTTTTTATTTTATCTAAAGTTATGAAAAAAATATATATATATATTAATTACCGTTTTAAATTACATGTTTTCTGTTTCAATGCCAAATGCACACTTGACATTTATTTTTTTTATTTTGTATCTTTCTCTTGAACGCTATTACATTTTATTTTTGTCTCCAAATCTTTGTAAATCTTTGTTTCTCAGCTTCTGTGGGACTATACTACTCGGTATCTGTCTTTCTCATGTTTGACCTTTTATTTTGTTAAACTCTTTCTAAATTTGTATAAAAGTGTCTCTATTTCATGTTATCATTTTTTTTTTGCATTCCATTGGTCACTGTATCCTTTTCTATCATTATGTGCTTGGTATCTTCTTCATAACCACTGCTTTTTTAGATTATTTGTAATTTGCACTTCTTGTTTCCGCTTCTAAAAATTGTTGTCTCCATACATCTTTATCACTTGATGCCTTTACAAATAAACCCTTGTTCTTGTATCTTTGCTATGAGTTGGAATTTTTATTTTTTTCGTTTTGTTCATACAAACATCTGCCTTTTTGATATTGCTACACGGAGATTACCACTAAGGCGGCGTGGAGATTATCCACATTGAAAGCTTCGACCTAAGTCTCATGGAGCTCGAAAATTCACGTAAATGACGTAAAAGCTGACTCCATGGGGGTTATTGGGTAATAGAGCTTACCGTATGACCTTATCAGGCTTTAAAGATTTATGTTATTATGAATATTTAGAAGCTTTTGTTACAAGGAAAACATGTTCAAAGTATATGTTAGGGATACACAGTATGTTCAAATAATTAAAAAAAAAAAAAAGGCAACTTTCATCAACCAACTAAAGAAATATGGTTATTTATTAATAATCTAACATCATGAAGTGAATTTGGTGTTTTTATTCGGTTCAAGCTATCCAAAACTATTAAGATGAATTTTATTATCAAGATCGCGGTCTCAATTCCTTCCTAGTCGTGTCAATTAACTTTCAACAAGCCATAAGCACGAAAAAAAGATACTATCCACATTTTATCAAAAAAATAATTATTACTCAATCTTACGTGCAATATTAGCACGTTAATACATCATCTGCATCCGCATACGTATCTGCTAGACATTAGAATAAAAAACAATCATTAACAATAAATATTAATTGCTTTAAATACGTGTATAAATCACCGGATACTCTCGCCTTTTGCACTGAAAAAAAAAAAAAAAAAAAAAAAAAATGACGTGTAAATGATTTCAAACAAATCACGGGAGATCTATTTTTAAACCACGACTTCATAATACTCTCGACGCCCAAAGCGTACGTGTGCACACACACACACAGACCTTGAGGGGTATAATATATAAGTCAGCGTCGCCCCCGTAAAAGCTGCGTCCATACGTATAAAATACATATACAGAGTCAAGAGGAACCGGAAAAAAGGTTCTCTCTTTCTTTCACATGAATATACATGCACGCGCGGAAGCACATGTGTATATGACACTCATACATGCAGGAGATGATGGAGAGGCGGAAGGATCTCTCCTCCACTCGTTTCTCCCTGTACCTCTCTCGCGCGGATGTACGTATTAATTAGGATACAGTAATGAATTTATCGCGAATAAATTACCGGGATTAAAGGAATATCGGGAGCATCACCCAGCGTTTTCTTGTCTCCGCTCGGAGCGATGCTCTTTTTTTTTTTTTTTTTTTTTTTTTTATCAGTCCGATGCGTAAGACAAGATTGATATCTCCGAGAGCGGATTCACGGCGCTGGGCCTCTTATTTCCTTTTCCATCGTTTCGGATGGGCCGTCGAAGCGGGCGCGAAATTGAGCCGTGAACGGACGTTGCGTAAAAAAAAGAAAGTCGCGACTTGTGCGCGCGAAAAAAAGCGATTCCTTTTGCGCAATCGGCGCGGTTGTGGGTTATTTTTGATTTTATCTCGGCCCTTTTTATTTCTTTTTTTTTTTTTTTTTTTTTTTTTTTATTGATACCGAACATTGTTCGTAATTAATAAGAATCGATGGTGATTGATTTCCCCTCGACTGAGCATTACGTAAATAATTGACCGTAAATTTTACGGTAATACATGTGTATGTATATATATATATTTTGTGCTCGCAAGTGTGTTATTACCTTAACATGACGATTATAATAAGAATATCGTTTTTCATATTTATCGGCGTCGAAGTTGGCGGTACGTTGTACTTTGGAAACACGGGCGCGCTTGTATCGGTCACAGTAGTACACGGAGCTTTGGTCTTGAATATTGAATAAAAGAGATTATGATTTCTAAAAAAAAATTTTATTGCTTACCGTGTGCACGCGAATTGAATTTGTGAGAGCCGGTGTTGCGCAATGTGTTATAAATTACCAATGAGACGTTGTAATTAACCCTATCTCATTGAATTTCGAGCTTTCTGGCGCGATAAATAATTTATGTAATGCAGTACAAAATAATTGCCGCCGGGAGTGTGCGAGCGATGTTTCGACAATGGATTTTTAAAGGTGCAAGAAATTCGCGTGCACGAGCCGTATTAAGTAACTAAACATTTTTATCGTCGCGTAAAATTTTATACGTGCTGTAAAATTATGCGCGATAAAAATCTTGAGAGATGAGTATACGTATAGTAAAAGGCTTTACAAGGCTCGTGCGCTTTCGTGGATTTTAATTCCTTCGGAATCAAACGTGTACTCGAGCATTTCACTGGCTAAGTATAAAAAGTATATTCTCTTGAACTTCTGTCTTACTCTTGCTCTTTTATCATGTACATTATGTTAAGTAAATTTAAAATGCACACATGATTAAAAAAAAAAAACAATAATTCAGTTAACTCGTTGGTTGACTTGACCGAACAGAATTTGTTACTGTTACTATAATTTTTTAGTTAATACAACAATAGTTTGGTTATCGTAACAATTGAACTATTTAACTATTTTTAACAATATTTTTTTTCTTAACTCAAATAATTTTTTTTCCGTGTTGTAATTAGTTGAGCACAACATTTAACTACATTCAAGGGCTCATGGTTCTGTTGTGATTTCACATGAGTAGTACAGTAATTGCTAGGAAATTTATTGTCAGATTAGCCATTGCTTCTTTGGGAAATTTACAATAAACTTCAAAAAAATTAATTTGCTTCAATTTTAAAATGCAGTTGCATCGATTACGAAGCTGGAGATTGTTAAGTACAGAAAATACAATTGGTGGAACAAAAAAAAACTTCAGTAACAGTTTGGCATGAAAAAATATTTGGATATTATCACAAAAAAAACCAATCGTAAAGCCTGAAATTTAATAACTACAATTATTTAAAAAATAATACGCTTTTATAAAAAGTTTTATATTCATTCATCATAGTAAAATTATAAACAAGTGTGATAGTTGTATTATTTTTCTCGCAACAGCATAGCCCCGGAGATGACATCAGAAGCATGTCAAAGTATGGGAAATAATTATTCATGAAAAAATAAATTGTTGATTTTTATAGGTGTATATATCCAATAAAATAACATGTATATACGTTTAAATTACTTTTATCACAAATGTTGTAAATATAGAGAGAAAAAAATCTTGGCTTGTTTTAAACAAACTGATATTTCGCTCGATTCCACCAGTGAACACATCTATAAATTTAGTTAAAAAAAAAAAAAAGAAAAAAGGTGCACAACACTTTATGTTTCTCACACCCCACCGCGACTCCGTAATATTCAACCGAGACACGATTCTGCGAAAAAAGAAGGCCCCTTGCATTTCAAGGCAATCTCTCGGCCGAATTTCAGGACATCAAAGAAAGAAAGGTATACACGACGACAATTACCCGAGATCTCGGAGGTATAAGCACCGCGAAAATTAACGCGATCCGTAATGAGAATTCACGACGACTACTGTAATTTTTATTGCCGCGTCGGCTCGTTTTTTATTAAGTCGCTTGATACGCCGTGTGTATTAACGGTTATTTAAGATTTCATCAAGAGGAAAGGAAAAACCGAAATTCGGACAAGATTGCTGGCGTAGGAATACGCATACTCGCGAAAGCTTCGTGTAAAATTTCGTTTATTTTTCTATTCAGTTTACCGATGAACCTTACACCGAGCAAGGTTGACTAGAGTATCCTCTAAAAAAAAAAAAAAAAATTAAACAAACAAAATAAAATAAAAAAAAAAAAAAAACCAAAGGTATAAATGTAACCACGAGAAATCAACCCAAATAGTCCTTAAAAGAAGGCGAAGGTTGCACGGATTATTTCGGAAGTATAGCGGACACCGTACAGTCATGAAAGGAAAAGCCCTCCCGAGACCTTGCGCGTATACATGCAAATGCGAGGGCTGAGATACACATTACACGTATAGGTCCACCTATGCACGTCCACGCGTCGTTGTCGTCGTCTTAAGTTCCGCTGCTAACACACGCGAAAACGGATGCTCGTGGGCGGACCGGGATTATTGCGTCGAGGCGCGACAAATGGCTCTTATACAGAGGGAGAAAGAGCAGTGTTCCTGTACAGCTCGTACATGTAGCGGTCAGCCTTTTTTTCGCGCATATTCGCACACAGAAAGAGAGAGGGACCCATAACGCGTGCTTGTGTATAAAGTGTATGCTTACGGGTTCTCTTTTTCTCGGGTTTTAAATAACCTCTTGCTCTATGCGGTGCTCGTTTAATTCGATAATTAGAGGCATCTCCTGTGATGGATGTACGAGGGGATGGACCAAGAAAAAAAAGGTTTTTGATTTGTCGAAAATTTGTGGACAAACATCTTGAGTCTTGTTCCAAGGTGCACTGCTTATGAATTGAGAGAGTAACACATTTTTTTTTCTTTTGGTATGACTATTCAATCGAATCATCAATCCTAAAGCATTGGTAGCGATGTAATAATTTTTATTGGTCTAATGTTTGTTTGGTGCTTAAAAAAATTTTCGATATAGCATAAAACATATAAAATGTGCTCGCTTCGGCTTTACTGAGGCTAATTTTACTTTTAAAAATTTTTAATTTTTTGAAAAATTTTAAAACTCGATCAAGATTACGTAGTCCCAGCCCAGTTCATTGGTATTAAATATATAATGAAATATTATTAATAATATATGTTATATAATATAATATATTAATATATATATATACATAGTATTATATAAAATTATTATTATATTATATATTTAATATACAACAATATAACATTAAAGAATTTTCATTTAAATTCAACATAATATCTGTTTAAAAAGATTTTCCTTGGTAAAAGATTTGTTAATAATAATTTTTGTATCATGTCACAAGATTTTTAAGGTCTACTACTTAAATTCCAATTAAAAAATCTTATTTTATATTCGAAATTTCTTTACGTTATTGGTAAAATGTACGTTGATTGAATAGCTGATTTAAAAAAATTGAGATTTTTTTGTAATATGTTTGAAAATATCACCGTCTTACCATAAAAAAAAAAAAAATATTTATAATATTAAATAAGAATTTTCTTCATTGTTACTGTCAAAATCCTTTTGTTATATATTTGTATTTTATGTATTATTTTAAATATTTTTCATTTACACATTTACTCATTATTTATTATTCTCAATAAACACAACAAATCTTAAACTTTTTTTCTCTATTTTTACATTATATTAACAAGAAAATAAGCGATCAAGGTTAAAGCCCAGTGTAGTTACATAAGTCATTCTCATCATTATAAGCTATTATTTATTTTATTGTTATTATTTTTATTGTAACGATTGCTGATTTTCTCCTTGACATTTTTTTCTGGTATAAATTATTTAATACTCTGAAAAGTTTTGCTTACCTGATTCTTCTAGCAAATAACGGCCAATACTAACGATTTAAAAAAAATTTTTTTTAATGGTACATGCAACGGGAGAACGCCAAAACTTTCATCTTTTCCATCGCATTCGTCACTATATACATAAAATAATAATACCCTGCACGGTTGTCTTTGTTCCACATTTATGTATCCGTGACGGGGCCGCATTACATAATATATGAATTACATCAATAATTGTGCCCTTGCGATTCTTTTGGTCCATAAAAAATCGCTTTCCTATATATTTTATTGGAAATTCACGTCCCCGAAATTTATGTGTCGCTTTAATAACAGGGTTGTCCGCAACACGATGCAAATTAAATGAAAAAAAAAAGTGATGCACACGTGTGACTGCAAAAATGTATTATATTTCATTTATTTAATTACACGTGATAATCTTCTTTTCTCTCGTCGTCGTAAAAGCATATTCTCTCTTGTAAACACATAAAATTACTGGAGTAAAAAAATCTTTAGTCGAAACAAAACTAATAAGCCGTTAAAGCTCACCCAAAGTTACTATGGATAAATATTATACCGCGGAGTCAGTGTATTTTACGAAGATTTTTTGTTAAATATTGTGACCTGAAAATTCATACACGTGTTTTTAAGACCTGATTGAACAATGCTATACGAAAAAATTGTATTTGTAATTGTATTAATTTTTGCATAAATGATAATTATTATGATAATTTATGAATATACGTTGTAGTCCTACAACTACCGTGCAGCACGTTAATTTTTTTAGGGACAATCACGATAAAAAACGTTTTGTTTTTCCCCTCATTTGTATTCATTGAGCACATTCATGAGTACACGTAGAATCACATAAACTTCAAATTCCCATTAGATTCATCCAAACCTAAAAATTTTTTCATAGACCGTAAAGGCCCTATTAAGCTTTTATCGCTCAAGTTTTAATTAGCGTCACCCATACAGCTCCTTGCGATTTTGACCGCACACTCTACCCCCATCTCCTTTCATCTCCCACAAATATATGCACGAACAAACGGGCGTAAAAAGAAACCTACGCGTCAACGAGGCTAGAAAAAAAAAATCTCCTAATTAAATTTACGACTCGCTTGCAATTCGTGTGTATTCATTACCCACGTGCCTTTGCATCATTTTTGTCCAACATTTATGCACTGCCGTATACTAATTTGTACGTACATATACATATCGTATATATATATGCCAACGAGATGAACTTTCGCATAGCCGTTCGTCGGAGTTCCGACGTAAGCAGCGAGAAAACCCGAAACTTTTCTCGCTGTCTCTCCTTCTCGAAAGTACAAAATAATCCTCGTCGGTCCAATTGACGAAAATTGTGTACCGCTTGTTTATTTGCATTTTTATTCCTTTTTTTTTCCCCCTACGTATTTCTAATGACGTAAGTACACGCCACTTATATGACTGTATAGACGGACGGGAGAGAAGCAGAAAATTATGTAGATAGTAAAAGACGGCGCTTGTTCAACAACGCCACGCACGCATACTCCCCCTTCCCCTAAATTGGATCAGTCAAGCGTGCAGTGATGCGAAAACGCGTGCACCCACGACCGTCGGTATACCCGTGATTTGCGCTCGATACCGTGGTACAAATACGTATACACACGCAGAGGATTTATCAGTGGCTTTTCTCTCGTTGGTTTGATTTATTTACCGCCATATTCGAATGTTTTGCATAAATTTAGTTTCGCGCGTTGAGGAGAAAATAGCTCAATTTTCGTCCGATCCAACTATGGTATTCGCGTATCTGCTCGTCAGTTTGTACAATACATGGGTATATACTCGTTAGCTGGGCCTTTTTTTTTCCAACGAAACTGAACAATTTTACGGCGTTACCCGTTTGGCTCTTTAAAACCGCATAAATGAGAGAAAAAAAAGAGACAACGGTTGCTCAGACCCCAAAAACCGCACATCAATAACGCTTTGCGAAACGCGATAACTCGTGGTAGAGAAGAAAATCACAGTACATGGAAAAAAAAAAAATGTACACACATTGAAACGAAACAACGCGACGCCGGTGCCATCAGCCAATGACAAATGACGGAAAACGCGATAATGTTCATTACCCCGCAAATTGGTATAAGCGCATGCGGGCAATTTTCATTTCCAACGATGAGGTTTCTCCTCTCTCGTGCCATTACTAATGTATTTCTGCACGCGATGGGCCCCCAACTTATTTGCGCGAGAAAACTTACGTACGAATACCCTAAGACGTGCTTCTCGGCCAGGGAAAAAAATTCCTCGTTCCATCAATCAACCCTCGGACTCGTGTGCCAAAGCAAAGATATATACTTAATATGTGTGTTATCTCGGCGTGCGAAGCCTAAATTGGGTACGTATAAGAATTACGGTGTACCGATGACAGGAGCAACCAGAGCCAACTATGAGGCGAAACACAACAACGTCATTATACGCTATCTCCGGTCTCTTAACTCTTGTGATTGTGGGTTGACGATAAAAAAAAAAAAAAAAAAAGGTTGCGAGCGTTCACCTATGGCGATTTTGAGCCGCTGATTTTATTAGTACTAAGGCATGTTTACTGCCCTGGGCAGGTCAAGTTTCACGTTGCCAATCGTAACAAACCAATAGGTATTATTGGGGTTGGAAACTTCTTGTGTTATAATTTCTTCGTTTCATGAAAATGTTTAGCAAAATTTCAAAGACACCAGGTGAACATTCCATAAGAGGCGGAGTAAAAAAAAAAACAAAAAAAAAAAAACGAGTTGATCGCCCAATGATACAGAGCCAAGGTGCTGACTCGGTTAACGATTACACAAGTCTAAACTCGTCCGTTAAATTTATACCTCCCGGTAGCGAATGAGAACGAACTTTGACGGCACTTTTATTTCCTTTTCCACAATGCAACTCAACGACCGCACCATTAGGCAATGTTTTAGCGAAAAAGACCGTAGTAATTTCTTTTTTTATTTCATTTTTTTCATACCGTTAGAGCTCGGAGTCCTCGTTTCGTCTTCGTAAATTTAACGATGGAATAACATTTTTCCAAGAATTGCAGTCCATTGGACCATCGCTGCGTTCCAATGCTCAACGTTTGATTACACCATCCTCGTTTGGCGCTCAAAAAGTGTACAGTATACACACAATGTTCGTTTGAAAAATACTCTTCATTACTCGACATTTCTCGTACGCATTTGACCTCCTTGAAAAAGTAAGTCCCAAAGCCCAAACGCGTCGCAAGACCGGCCGGAGAACTTCGAACGCGCATTGACGATTTTGCACGTGCGATATTCCACTCTCCGATACATCGATGCTCGCTTGGAAATGGAAATCTTCCCCGGCCCATCGTCGTGACATGTAAATATATACACCCACGCACGAGTAAGTCTATAATCCTGTGTTCTCCCAACACACGCTTATATACCAATAAAGACCTGTCGTAAGTACATTATCTCATTCAACGTCCGATGTACTCCATTGTACGACACAACAACGGCAAATCCCGTGTGCCAAAGAGCTATGCAAAATATTGTCCGTGGTAGAAACCAGGTCGCATTCGTAATGCGCGAAACTCTCTCTCTCTCTCCTCCTCGAGTGAGAGGGGGGCAACACAGGCAAATACACGGTGTATGCGTAGCAATGGTATATCGTAGTTGGCTTCCTATGCGCGTGAAAGAAAACTCGCGGCTTTATCTCCCGGCAGTCAGGACAGACACTCCGGCGCGTCGGACATCGCCACCTTCGCGCGCGCGTAGGTATCTATGTATATACGTGTAGCGTCGTCCCACGCAGGAAAGTTCGATTATGCGTGTACGCGTGACGGCAAAAAGAAAAAGCCAGTCTCTGGTGGATCGCCCACAGTGACCAATAAGTGCCCGTTACAATACATATGTATATGGACAATGTGTCGAAATCTCGGAAAAAAAAATCTTGGACGATAGACATATACGCGCATTTTCATGATTTCATCGATAGAACGGTTGTTCCGTCGATGCTCAATGTCTCTTGGCTCATATATACAGTAATGTTTACCTCCCCCCTTTTTGTGTTTACTCTCGAAGAAGCCCTTAAACGATGAGTTTAAAGATGTTAAACTTTGTATTTTTTGTTGCAGGGGCACATTAATATTTAAGAAAGAAGTTAAAGTCACAATAGCTTGGAGACAAAGCTGTGCGGATGGACAATTATGGGTGCAGGCAAGCTTAGAGATTCAGAAACTGAGCTATGCAAGAAAAACATTCAGAAAGAAGCACAGCGACAGAGATTAATTTATAAATAATTGATATTGAGAGGATTAAAATAAGGCACATAAGAAGAAATATGAAGAGAAGAAGTTGTAGACACAGAGACGAGGGATTATAAGCCACGAAAAAAATGGCCCGTAGGTAAAAGCAATGGTAACGAAGATAAAGAGACTGAAATGTGAGGACATTGAAGCTTAGAAACGTGATTCCTCAGCTTACTCCTTCGTAGCTGGAATAAACTAGTGACAAAAATGACAAATGATTACAAGTAAATTTGCGATCAACCCTGATCGGTAATGACGAGTAGTTTTGTAAATCGGTGTCTTCCATTACACCCATCTTTAAATGTAACGAAGTAAACAACGATGGCATTAGTATAAAAGCATCTTTTTCCCCTCGAGCCGTAAAACACGCGTAATAGAGACACATCAGCTGCATCTTCGTTGCCGGCAAGATATAGAGCCCGACATCAAAGGTAATTGCTCATACAGGCCATTCGTGTTTTCACTGGTGGTAAAACGTAACTTTTAAATCGAGAAACAGATAGAGAGTGCCCTCTCGGCAAATGCGGGCTGCTGCCGCGTACAGCGTCTCATGTACATTGGTGGTGTGTACAAATGGCCCCTGCCGCCGCGGAATTAATTCAAACGCCGACGCTTAATTTCTCATTCCACCTGCGCCTGTTGCCGAACTTTTATCCCCCCCCCCCCCCGACGAAACGCGACGCTAAATAAATGGCACCGCGGATACATGTATACGTGTACGAAACTGCACGGCGCAAAATGAAAATATCGGGACTCATAAGATAACTTTCACTTTTATCCGCGCGGCCCATCGGAGATACACACATACCATGTATATACATATATAAAAACACGTGCGGTGATTTGTCGTCGTCTATCCTCCACTTCGATCCCCCCTTTCTCGGTTAAAAATCGGCTGCCCGCATGCATGAGTCTCGAGACCAAATAAAAAACAAAAAAACACACTGTTGGCAAAACGAAAAATAATCAACGCACCTACTACGTATATATATGCATCGATAATCGACTTGCAATTGAGATCTCGACCCGTAAGTAGTAACTCGCGTACGTGCGTTATAAAGGCGAACATGTCGCCACAGCAGCGCATGGGGTGTCGATCTGGATCTCCTCTTTTTTTTTTTTTTTTTTTTTTTTTTTTTTTCATAAGTTAACTGACTAAACGCACATAAACACACGTACCTACACACTGCACGTAAAAGCTCCGGGTTTCCCGGGGCGTAACGCGAGGCTCCCCCGTCGGGTCCTTTTTGCTCTATCTTTCGACTTTGTACACATATATACAATATTACGCGCTTACATGTGTGTGGTGTCGTACGGTGTCGCGTCGCCGCCGGTTAATTATAGCTGTAGTGGAAGGAGTGACGTGTGGGCGAGCTTGCGCGTATACTTATAACGTATACATGTACGTGTATGTATATTCCCCGGGCACTTCCTTCCGCTCTTCTTTTTTTCGAGCCTTCGAATGACGATGACGAAGAGAGAGAGGGTGGCGTTCCACCGCGGGCGTGGGCGGAATTGCCGACGTCACACGACCGAGACGCCATCGTCGTCGTGGTTGTGTACACGAGTTGTTGTTTTCATTTGTTTATCACTCGACTCTTTTGTGTATGTATATATATGCAAGTGTGGACAAAAAGTAGTTCAAACGGAGGGTGTCGAATCGGTGAAAGTGCACGCGGAGATGATTGGGGGCCCGTCGAGCTGTTGGGTGTGTGTGGATGTAATATGGGCGTATACGCGAACGAGTGGGTGCGGGTGAATTTTGCCGATTTTCAGCGAAACTTGCCCTCAACCGGTGCCGCTTATCTTTTAGAAAGTTCGTTGGTGTGGGTCGCAAGGATTCCGGAAGCCCTGGTAATACGTATATACACATTGGATTTATATGGGCATCAGGTATAGACGTACATGCATAATATATGTATACAGTGACGCCAACTTGGGCACCTACAGCTTATGCGTTACGGTAATAATATAGTTTATCGTTATTTTGTTGGATGAAATCTTCCGTATGGTTCAAAAGAGGCATATATATGTCTTGTTTGTTTTTCATATGCGAAAACGCGAGCTTTCGACGATCATTATGTTTTATGGATGTCTTGGGATTTACATGGGTTGTCTTATGCCAGATTGTAATTACGGGCCATAAAACTCAAAAGGACATTATTGCAGAAACGAGGGGCGTTTAGTTACAAAATCCTAGGAATGTTTTTTTATCTTACGTATAGGATGAATAACAATACCAAGAGGATAATTGAGTCTTCAAAGAGGAAAAATATGAAAAAAACTTGCGTCGTCCCCCAAATTAACTCTATTATATTTTTTTTCAGAAATCCTTTGCAAGCTCGAGCCGTGAGATAATCAAGGTAACTTTAACCAGCTAACCGTTGTAAGTACGTGTACACGCACGCTCGATGCGCCTCAATTACAACTGGCTTAACAGTAAAAAAAAAAAAAAAAAAAAATGCCACGTTATTCCAGGAATCGAGTCCGATGCGCAAATCGGTTCGACACTTTACACGCAATGTACAGCGAGTCAATTAAGCTTGCGGCGGTGTGCACGATCCTTTTGCGAGGACAACAAAAAAAAAAAAAAAAAACAAGTCGAGAAGACAAGAAGGGCCCATCCGAAGAAAAACGCGGAATCCTGTCTTTCGGTCCATGGTATGTATACATGTATATGTATATATATATACATATATACGGGGGACGCCTTGCCGATTTTTCTCTCGCAACGAGCGATCGCGATAAACAGCCAAGGGCTCGTTGCTTGGATTCTCGGTTAATGTTGCCCCGTGCCATTGCAAATGTAGTACACAACGGGCCCCATTGCGACGATAATTTTGCGTACAAGTGGACGTGTAACGGCACTTTTGGGCACCGAGGCGTAACTGTTATATTATACACGCATTACGGCGCTAAATTTATGCCAAAGGCCGATTATTGTTGTTATTAATATTACTACAATTACAGTCAGCTATTTTCATGCAAGCGTATGTAATATACGTAAATATATGTTGTCCTACGTAAAGGCTCTCTTCAAAGTTGGCAATTAATTTTGATTTTTCCTCCCTCAATCTTCACCGTCTGTGCTAATGAATTTATCTTTGTATATGCACGGTGCTCGGCTCTATCTCGGTCTGGCGATCGGACGACAATAAATTTCAGCTAGACTCCGCGGGCCTCGGGGGCCCTAATGAATCTTGTTCGCCTGTGTGTGTGTGTGCACATGGAAATCGGGAAAATTTTCGCGGGCATAATATGTCGTGTCAAATCTCCGGGCGCGCGTGAGAAATCCTGAAACTTCGCGCCCACGTGTCCCCCTCGTATGTGAAGGAAGAACGGGAATCTGCTCTCCGTGCGAGGTATGAGAAATGCCCGTGCTTATATGGTTTCGGAAAAACATTTATATGGGGGGGGGGATTTTTCGAGCGTTATTTATGAAACGGAGGAAACTTTACCGGTGTATGTTTTTGTCTATATCCTCGCGCTTACGCGTTTTTGATTACTTTGTGCATATCGAGTGAAATACAGCGCGAGGCGGTAAAGTTACGCGAGAAGGAAGCTTCCATTCCACCCTTACTTTTTCTTCACTTAAAAACTGGGAAGGTCAAAATTACCGATTAATTTTTAACTGCACCGGTATCTCGAAACAACATTTTGCGTTATTTTACCAGATTTAAATTAAGCCGCATGAAAGTGTACCACTTAAAGACGTACTCAATATTTCCCGATACTTATGGGATGTAAAATCGGCATCTTGAATATCGATACTTTAAAAAAGGATCCCCCGAGCAAATGGAGGATTTCCGATTTCTAATTTCAACGCTGAGACGCGCAAGAAAGAACCGCGAAGGGGAGAAAAAGAGAGAGGCTAATTGCACGGCGTATGCAGGTCTATCTAATGCAAATCGGTAGCGGACAAGTATGCCAGCCCGCGGTGCTGAATAGTTCACGCTTGCCTTCATTATACGTACATACATATATATGTATATATGGACGAGAGTCAATCAATTTTGATTTGAGTACAGCTGCAAGGCACGTGTACACGCGTACGTTCGTACAATTTAATCATCGTAATATCTGCCCCGTGTTATAACGAATGAATATATTCGAGCGTTGAAATTGTGTTCATCAATCAGACGGAGCGCATAATGTGCATATAATCCTTCCAAATGAAGTTTACTTGGGCAATATGTCTTTTAAAAAACAATCACAAAGCCATATCTATACATTTTCTTTAGTCCATTACCTTCTCGAATTGAAATACATTGTTATAAATTGATTTCTATGTGAAGTTGGGAGTGAAATAAAGATCATTTGGTTCAACTCTTACGGTATTTAACGGTATTGTTTTTTTGCTCGCCACTCCTCGAAGCCCCAAAAGTCCCCAGCTAGGGACCCCACTCCTCACTCTCCTCCAACAGCACGACCAAACACTCACCCCGGGCGACCGCCGGCGCCAGACGCTGACGTCAGAGGTGTCTGGAAATTACTCACCCTTACTACTCCTGTGCAAATTTTCTCATCACCTTATGTGATTTTACTATTCAATGTTGACAGATTTGTCCAGAATCCAATGAATGTTGTACTAAAATTCTGTAAAATTTATTATTCATTTATTCATAATAGAATTTTAATCATTGCTGTATTTCAAGGAGTCTCTATGGTAACTTTTAGCATCCACAGTTAAATGGTGCTCCTTCAAAGTTCATGGCACCGTTAATACTTGTGGAGTAATCGTATTTATGAGTTTTTGATCAAATTATTCGATATATCTGAAATATTTTTTCTCAAATAGTATTAAAATAAAATAAAATACTCGATATCAAAAAAATACGTGACAGTCATTAAAAAAACACACAAAAATGTTCGAGTTAGCTTTTGCACTGTGCAAGTTTATAAAAGGTTTAAATTGTAGCCTTACAAATAATTAAAATATTTATTCGTCTTGTAGTACCATTGTGGTTGAACGATTATTTTAATGACAATAAATCTATTAGATAATTATTTTGAGAACAAAAAAAAGCTTGGAATGTTGGTGTACGTAAATAAAACACCACTATATAAAAAAGGTCCTATTTGATTTAGCTCCGATTATACACACTGCTGAGCTTATAAAAAACTTCAATTCCTCGAAACTCGCGCAAATTAAGTTACATACCTGTATAAGATGATCAAAGGGTCTCATCGCATACACACATACCGAACTGCATCGCTCACGTGCGATCGCACTTGCTCCAAAACGAAAACTCGCGCACACGTGAAACCTCGTATCACCAAGATGATATCTATGTACCAACCTCAACAACAAGAACAAGTGCACCGAGTGAGCCACGCATGGGGGATGGTAATAGGTTGCATGTATACGTGTATTTACGGGCACGCATAAAAAGCACGCGAAGAGAGTATACGTGACCTGTACACTATACGTATACGTCTGATATAAGAACAATTCCACAAAGCATCTCTACCAAAGAAATTCCAGGATTAAAGAAAAGTTTCTCAAGACTTTTTGCTACACTTTAAGCTAAGTTCAAAGAAATTTTTTTATTTTTTCTTCAAGTTTGTTACATGGTACAAATGTTTTTAAGATTTTTTCGCTTATTTCAAGTTAAAACAATATTACCAGTCAATTATTTTTGTAAGCACCATGGCGCTCGGTCTAAACGTCGTATAACTTTTAAACTCAAAAACCACAAGATATTATATCCCAAAAAAAAAAAAAAAAAAATAAAAAAATAGATAAAAAGTCCAAAAACACCTCGTAATAACCCTTGATCACGTATTTCTCCACATTCCTACGGTATGAGGAAAAGAAAAATCTTCATGCCGGAGAGGTGCGCCTCGAAAACCACCGTTTTCAACCCCCGGACACATCCAAAGGAACATTTTTCGTGTAAATATTCATGTAATTTGCTCACATAGTAACGCTGTGGGCAAAAGAGAGCGAAAATGACATTCTACACACGCACTCGTTAGCTTGCACACGTAATGCTCTCTCTCTTTCTTTATCTCTCCGCGCGCCCACTCTTCGCTCCCACGTTTGCGTCTATATATATATATATATATATACACATCACGCGTGCAGCGTTATTCCTTCTTTCTCGCACTTGGTTCTTTCTTTCTCAGGTGTACCTGCACACTGTACCTACCAACATATATATTACGAGTCCTCCTTTTCCCTCCTTCGTATCCTCCCCCTCTTTATCTCCAAGTTTGCATCGCTGCCCTTCTTACATTCAGTGCAATATATGCGAGGCATCCATTTTTTTCCTCACGGCTCGCAAATTTGCCCACCACCACCACACGTACCTACCCATATATACATATATGTATTATAATAGGGAAGTCTCCACCTCCCATCGACTCTATATATGTATGGTTACATTTTTTTTTTTTTTTTTTTTTTCACTCGTATTTCATACCAGTATACAATGCACGCTCCCCCATCTCGTTCTCTTGGCGGCATCACGCTTTTAAATTTTATTTCTATTACCACCAGCCCTACACGTTTATTATCGGATCTCCTTTTTTCCCCGCTAATCTCGTCTAATTACTTATACGCCTCTGTATTTCCCGCCTTTTTGCTCTTCGTTATAAATATTGTACGGCCCACCTGGGCGTGTGGGAGACGAACGCGCGTTTTTGTTTTTTCCCTTTGTTTCTAATTATAATAATATACACCCACTCGGGGGGGGGGGTTGCTTTATTTCACGCTTGATTAACTTGAACTCGTTCAAAAGGGGAAAAGTAAAGCGACGGTCTCATCAAAATTTTTCTTTTTTTTTTTTTCTTTACTATACACGTAAGGGCCCTCGATTCGCACAGGTAGCGCGTTTTCGTTCCTCCTTTCTCTCGCATGTAGTTATGCACGAATTTTCGCCACACGTATAATACAGAGACACTCTTTGCTAATGACTTTTTTTTCCAATGTCAGTCTCGAAAGACTTTTCCACTTGCTCTCGGAGAAAGTTTAGATAATTCCACCGATTACCTCTGCGAGTGGTGGTGACAGTTTGCAGGTTTTTCCCGCTGTTTGTTTAATACAGGGAATCACCGAGGGTATCGCAGGTGTGTTTATATTAGTGGGTATAAACCGATCGTCACGTCCGAATGAGCGGATAAACCGTCGAGCCAAGATTTTCCTTTCGCTCGTATAACGCGGCAAGAAGTAAGTCGTCAATCCAGCGAGTTGTCTAAGTCTCTTTTTTTTTTTTTGTTTTTTGTTTTTTTCAAAATGTTCATCGGCAACCCACGCTCGTTTGAAAATAGCGAATTGCAAGCCATGTTACTTTGTGAGACTTTGAATTCATCAGTAGCCTCAGACAATTAAAAAAATTTTCAATAGTTTTTCGTAAACTGTTAGAGACTCTTAAAGACCTTATGTGACTTCAATGACTTGCAATTTTTTTTCGATACTTTGTTAGTCTTTGAAAAGTAATAAAAGTCTTGAAAACCATCAGTACTATTGGAAAATTTTAAAATTTTTCAATAGTTATTCAATATTTTTCGTAAACTGTTAGAGACTCTTAAAAACTGTATGTGACTTCAAATAACTTTTCATTTCTTTTCTTGAAATCTTTGGAGTATTTGAGAGACATTGGGAGACGTTAAATTCATCAAAAGTCTCTATGATAACTTTACGAGATTATAGCCACTCCCCCCCCCCCCCCGTAATTGTAGCAAAACTGTCCGCAAAAAACCATTGTATTCTCGGTTATTAACTTGAAAAAATCCGGTCACCCAATTTATAAAATCTCTTCACCTAGAACTCCTATGTACGCACGCGAACAAGCTCACCGATGAATTAACCCTGCGAAGAGCTCATCAGCCAAAAATTTATACACGTCCCACTTGCTTTTTCACTTGCTATCATTATTACTCCCATTTGCACCCTCTTTTCCATCCATACGAGCTCCACAACGTATGACTCTTTCTCCGGCGACGAACCGGTCACCATATACGTATAATAATTTTATGCACTTACACACAGCGTAACTGGCCCTTGGCCAGCGTGTTTCATTCACGTGAAACCACACGCAGATATAAGAGAGAGAAAACGAAGCAGGGACTTCCTCTTCTCTCTGTCCCCCATACCTATATACTTGTTTTTCTTTCCTTCATTCAAGCCGATGGACGACACTTATAGCGGTCGTGCACGTATAATCGTATACATTGCGCAGTGGACCCAGCCCGGATGTGGCTACCGATCAACTTGACTCTGCAACAACACTCGCTGGACAATGGAATTCGAGAGAGCGGCAGCAAAGGAGGGCTTGCATGGGGAGGAGGCCTATATTTTATGGTTATTGAACGCATGAGGTGTACACTCGCGAATTAAGGACGGTGATTGTGGTGGACGCTCCTTCTCGAGGGAGTGTGGGTAGAGATATACTCATGTGTGTGCTAATGCCTGCAATTGCACCGATGGGACGCTTATGGGGTGTAGCACGTACGTACGTATAAGAGGTTTGAATGAATGGCACGTGCGTGCTCGAGCTCGTTCAGAGGAGCTTGGGTTGTAGGCGATGACGTCGATTTGGGGACCGATTGGTTAATGCCTTCGGTTGGACAATAAATATACTGCTTCAATTAACACGCGTTTCGCGCGCATTTTCGGTTCTTTTTTTTCTACTAAATACTTTTCAGGAGAAAAAAAATTCAATTTTTGGCTCAACACAATTGGTGTTTCAAAGATTTTAAAAAGTTTTGAGAATTATATGATTAAAAATTTCAGTCTATAGTAAATGGGTCATATGTTCAATATCAAAGTGCATCGCAGAAATATTATACACACAATATTATTACTTTACAGTATTTTTATCAAATTTGATAATCTAAAAATATTTTAAAAATGTATGTGTGTTGATCGAATAAATCGTGCGTTTCTTCAGAATTCTTATAATATACAATTTTTTTTTAATTATAGTAATCTTAATAAATTGTAATGTATGATAAAATTTTTAATTAAATGATAGCCTTTTTGTAATAATACAGTGGTTGGTAATTTTAAATAAAAATACATCCACGGAGAAAATGAATATGCTTGAAAAACCGTTTTTTTTTTTTTACATTACAAAGGAATATGTTTGCAGCGTTCTAGTGGATTAACTATCAAAGGGATTGTACAATTTTAAAAAAATTTACGGTTAATGACTTATTTTTTATTTTTTATAATTATCACTGGAATAAATTAGGTGTTTATTAACATCCAGATATCATCTACTAAATCAATGATTTTTTATTGGAATTATTTATCATTGATTGAAATTTATTTGTAAACTTCAAAAACTTCATAACCCACATGTGATATTTTTAAAACAAAGAAATGTAAGCTAAGAATAATTTTAATTTTACATGAAAAAAATGCATTCCGTTAACTTGCATGAAAATATCACACTAATTTTATTTGTTTGACAATTTGGCATGGCCTCTCAATTTCCTAATGCTCATTTTATACTAAATGATCTTGTAAAAGCCAAACGTATATTTGAAAACAAAATTTAACCTCAACCAGATTGATTTCTCCTGGACTTTAATTATTGACGTTAAAAAATCAAAAATACTATCGAAGGTTCTATCAGAGTAATAGTAAATTACAATGACGTTTAAGATTTTTCAATGCACATCTGTCAAATATATATTGTTAAGCATTTTTCCAAAATTCTGAATATTGATAATCATATTTACATTATAAAAAAGCTACAATAAGTCTTTACTATGGCATTAAACAAACGTTTAACTATTCATTCAATAATTGAACTGTTGGAATGGGGGTTTTTTTCTCTCAACGATTCGACATTAAATTACTGAATTGGCTTCTGTACTAACAAACTCATTCAGCACCAAAATAAATAATCCATAAAATAATTTCAATGAACGGTTACTTACCTTCATACGTACATATATACACTTACAAGTCACATGTTCGTACACGTAACAAATCGATGTAGTAATTACGAAGGAAACGAGCAGTGACACCAATGATTTCGAATAGATAAAATCCGCACGTTACTCTAGGAGAGTGCACTAATTTTTTTTTTTTTTTTGTTACTCTGTTAGGCTGTACACGAGATTACAAGTTTTAAAACGCTAATCGTTTCGTTTCTCATAAGCGTCAATTTCACTCGCATGCATTAACCAGTCGCTACAGAGTGCGGTATTCTCGTTATTAAAAAACGCTCTGATATTTCCATTAATTATATAAAGCCGCAGTGGCAAGCAAAAATTAATGAAGCGCCTCGAGAGCGAGGCTGCTCTCGATGTATCTCATGACGCAACGGCGTGCTATTAAAAATCAAAAACAATTGCGAGCGCGGTCGCGCGCGATAATAATATCAATGAAGTAACTAAGTATATTGTGCACATCAGGGTGGGAGCCACGGCGCCGGCGATAAAACCATTTATCGCGTGTACACCGCGCCGAGATGGCGACGTCCATACAACGACGATATGGTAAGGCTATTTTCTTGGTCTCACGACGACACCAGTGGCGTAACCATAGGGAATCGCATGAATGCTCCACAGTTGGCTGCTCGGCGTTATTGTTAGTTTTTCCTCTATCGCATATATATATATCGAGGTTTTTGGAATTTTTTCACCGATGCAAGATGCAAGATTCGAGTAAAACGTTTTGCTCCAGCCTCCGTTTGAGTAACCTGCATCTTTCAACAGCGAGCATCAATATTAACGATAGAAACCATTAATTTTATTAAAAAAGTCGAATCGGAGTCGAACTCCTATAAATTAACACTAAATTCGCCTTACAAATCTTCAAAAGCGCAACATAGTTTCAATTGCACTCATATGATTTATATTCAATTTTAGTTTATGATTTATTCTCATTTCAATAAACATATAGGTACAACTCACCTTCTCCTTAAACGTGAAGTCACGTTATCCCGCGGATCTTTGCTATACATATAATATGTGTTTATTGCCGTCCATCGAGACCCACGAGATAACCAATCAAATCGTATCAACCTGTACAGCATCGGCATGTTTTTCGCACTACTCGGGAAAAAAAAAAAAAAAAAAAAAAAAAAAAACCTCTAGATGAGCATTCGTCACAAAGATTACGAGCATCCTCATTTGCAAGTCAAACAGCAGCACTCACTTGACTCGGCTTATCTCGACATTTCGCTGCTCGTCGCTAATAGCACCCCTAAAAGTGGGTTACCGCAGTAACGGACGGTGCAGCGGCCACAGCCGAAGGCCACGATGCAAATCCGCGTTTTCTCTTTCTTCGCGGCTCTTAGATGCATACCATGTGTATATATATGCACTCAGCTTAACTAGGATGATAATCTATATGCTCACCGTTTATGTACACTTCCGCGTTGACCAGAGTCTCCTCGTCGTCTGTGTCGGGGCCCAGGGACACCGGCGTGTACACCATCGACTCCCTCGACCTCATCTCTCCGGTCCGGCTATCAGTGGGAGAAAAACAGTAAAGCCGGGTATAATCGCGCGTTCGCCATCTGCAAGCACAAAATAAAAAAATTTAAAAAAATAAAAAAAAAAAAAAGAGGAATGAAAAGTGACATTGGCAATTTGAGCGTCGTCGATTTCATTAATTCGGACGGGAGCTGAAACAAGAGGCCCCCCCCGATACTTGCGCGCTCAAACTTTCTTTTGACTCGTCTTGTGTGTATCCTCCCTGACAACCTGCGCCAGCGATGATAATAACGCGCTGACGTTTCGATGTAATTTTTTTCTTTTAATTAAACATTAAATCAAGCGACTCTGTTGATTTTACTCATTGACAGCTGGAGGGTACAGCTCGAGTCGCGGCTTGTTAAACCTCGTGTTGATCAATAACGAGGGGGAAAAAAGAGACGAGTGTCATATACGCCTCGTGAGCGAGTTTGGGCGTGTGTACAATATAACTTTCAGCTATACGCGTAATCGGCTCGTGCTCGTTGCATATTGTGCGAATAAATCGGTAAGGCGAAAATTAATTTTACATCGATTTTTTTCCCCCCTGGGCATCACTCATGCTTCAACTGTGTGTACGCAAGTACTTTGGGCAGTGTGTGGGTTTGTTATCTCCGCAAAAGTGATTAAAACGTCGTTAGTGTTCTTCGCATTCGTGTTACGTACACTACATATTTCGGTCTTGCCAGCAGATCATAATTAGATCAAAGTACGGAGCGGCGTATTAACGGAGAAAAAGCTTTTTTGATGCTATAATCGCGTTGTTACGTTGTGATGTTGTGTTACTTCACCGTCCGGCAACAAAGGTTTCATTGGTTATACCTTTAAAGATATAATCGATAACTAAATGACTAAAAAATTTACGGTGGTACATGACACGAAATTCCATGATGGGACAGTAACTCTTTGCTTGAATTTTGTAAAAAAATAAAATGGTCAAGTTCTTGCAATCGATACCTATCAGAGCAGCCCAGTGTAAAGTCCTTGCACTGTATACGAGGTCGAGGAAATTTTTCGGGAACACAGATGAAGGGATCAGAGTCAGAGGGTGACAAGTATATGCATTAGGGAACACTGCTGATTATCTGTATAGAGTCAGTGTATGAGGAGGAAATGCATTGTGGATTTTGCTTACCATGGCGAGCACATAGTGAGTGGGACATGGATCTTCGCTTTGATCTCAAGATCAGCGTAATGAGAGGTAGCTGCTGTGCTCTAGAGTTTCAGCTTTTGCTGCTGGTGTTTTTTTGACACGAGTCTTTGCGCGCTGGGTTTCTTTGATTACGAGGACTCGCGGCAGCGAGTTTGATTTATATTTTGACTGCCACGGCTGGTGCAGACCTCGTCTTGGGCGTACTGGCGTCATGATTTGTGCGTGTAGGTGCTTTCTTTAAAGGGGAGATTTTTTTTTTCTTTTTTTTTTTTTTTTTTTTTTCATCGAAAAACAAAAATGGCTATTCTGAGCGGTGACTGATGTTTTGTAAAGATTTTTTGGGATTAATAATTTTTGAATAAACATAGTAGGTATCGGGAAAATGCATTTTATTTTCATTTTGATGTAACCTTTCTACGTGTTAATCATTTGGTCTGGTAATAAACCTCAAAGTATCCTCCCAGTTTGAAACTTAGTTACAAAAACATACTTTTGTATGCCCATCATGGGATCTACTGGGGCCATTTACTGTCAGAAATTATTTTTCCACTCAAAATGGTGTTTTTATAGGGGATTGCGCTTTTTTCTCCGACAAAAATACAACATATCACCGTATATCGGTCATATACCCAAAAAACCTTTGCACTCGGAACTGGTTGAAAACAAAAACCAACCTTCAAATAGAAATAACAGCATTGAGTAAAACAATGGTACTTCCATCCTTATTTGGTTTTATTTCAGGACTCCGTAATGAAGCTGTAATTTCTTTACTTTTTACTCAAAACTGTAATTTCGTAAATTAAATATTTCCAATCCAGCCTCGACATCATTTAAATAACCTACGTCAGATTCAGTTGGTCATAGATATCGATGATAAAAATGTGTCCACGCACGGATCATCGCTCATAATTTCTCGATCATTGCCAAACACACATTTGACGTTTCATTGAATTTTGAAATTAAAACTGCATATTTTTAATACCGATACTGCACACAGACGTGATCGTTGCGAAATCGAATGAAAAATGTCACCTCACCGCCGATCGTTTTATTAAAATCGAAGTTTACGACAACTTATCGGCGGATAAAAGCCGCTCGGGCATCGAATGCAAACTACACGACATTATCGTACATGCCCCTGGTGGCGATCGAGGGGGAAGAAAAAAAAAACTTTTATCGCGACGTGCCCTACTACCGACCATCAAGCGCGCAATACACGTATACACGTATCGAACGAGCGTGTCGGTGGCGTTAAAAACGAATTGAACAGCCTCTGAAAAAGAGAAAATTAAACCGAGGCTACACCGTTGACCCGCACCTAAAGGTACACACGTATAAAGGCGCATCAAGTGAATACTTTTTACCGATACCCTCACCTTTGCCTTCGAATCGGTTGACTCGAAGGTCGAGAGCCGTCCGTTCGAAGCGAAATTCATTAAGCGAGTCTAAAATAAACCGGGCACACGCGAACACGCGCCAGTGGAGATTAGATCAACGCTCTCGGTTTGTACTTGAATTCGCGCTTCCGCGAACGGTGTCCCCTGATCTTGCCCTCTCTCGCTTTGGTGACGTTTATAACATAGAGTGCACGTGTGCGTGTAGTCCGATTGTTTTATAGAGAGCCCCCCCCCCCGTGGTAGAGCGACAAGACAGGCAAGGGGGAAAAATCGAGCAAGTCCGCGTCACGTGCTCGGATGCAAAGCGATGCGTCTCTCGCGTCTATTTCCGGCTATACTTTTCCTCTCTCTCTCTCTCTCTCTGTACCTACTTACCATCCGGCTAGACGCAAGAGCAGTTCGGCGTCTAGACGACGTTTGGATTCCCCGGAAATTTCGGGTACAGCGGTCAAGAGGAAATCCGATGTCTCTTGATTTTTCTTTTTTCTTTTTTTTACTCAAAAGGAAGAGAAAGAGACCCAAGTTGGCCGCAGAACTCTGTCTCTCGTTCAAAAGGGGATGACGATGACAGCCAAGTGTCCCGTTGATGCGATGCCGACTGGGACTTCCAAGACAGTACATCGAAAGTTCACCGTAGCCATGTAGATATTGAATCTAGTACTTATAGGTACTTGGACACCCTTGTAGGGATGGAAATTCAGTTAACGAAGGGTTGTCAACGTTTAAAAATAAAAAACCACTGTTACAAGTGAAATCGTCCACCTGATTCATCATCCGATCGATCGATTTTCCAGACGATCAGTACTCGCATGGCTTGGGTTTAAGCAGCATGGCGGACACTCGCCAAGTCAAGCTCGTCACGATCACACCCAAGTATATACTTATACACGAGGGGGAACTCGATAATTACGTCCAAGAGACAGGCGACATCAGGAGCGAGCATATAATATATACCTATAAGTACGTAGCCCTGAAATAAAAGAACCCACTCGAAAGACAAGAGGGAGTGAGTATATATATACATCGACGCTCGCGCGCATCAAAGTATAGTAGTATATATACTTATGGAGTAAAGAATAGTCGAGAGAGCGCCGGAGAATCCGTTTATTCTTAGCCATGCACGCGCGGCGAGCGGGCATTCGCCCACTTTGGAAGCCCGTGTTATCTTTACTTTGACCTTTTCTCCCCCCCCCCCGCGCGCGACTCTGTCCTCGTCATTTCCTTTGGCGTCTCTTTCCCCAAAAACTATTCTTCGCTCGCATTGTTTTCTCTTGTCTCACTTTTTTCCCCTCCGGTACGAATCGATCCTGAAGGAGGAGGCACGCCAGTGACCCGCTTCCGATGCCCGTGGGTGCACAAATTTGGAAATGGAATGTATACATTATGCTCTCGCGCGCCTGCATTTTTCGCCGCCTCGTACAGTCGTGTGACTAATAGAGTTTCACCCCTTTTTTCTCGAATCGGTGAAAAGAAGAAGCTGCATCCGAAAAAGAGACTCCGATGCGGAACAAAAGCCGAGGATTGATTTCGATTTTCGACCTTACAGTGATGGCCCGTACATGCGTCTGTATACGAGAGGAGCAGTGAAAATTAATTTACGATCGCATATACAACAGACCCGAATGACGAGGAAAAGCCGACAGACAAGTAATTATCACCCACGTGCAGGGTATACAAGAGGAATTCGAGTGCATCTGCTGCACCGTATATACTTACGGCCAAAGTTAAATAAACCGTGAGTCACATAAATTACGCGGACATGTGTACCCGAGCGTTTAATGGGCTACTGCATAAACAAGGGCGATCATGAAAGATTTTCCTTGATGGTTCATTAAAGAAAAAAGAAAAATAGAAAATCACTGCAACTGTAAGCTCGACTTGTTTTGTCACTCGCCTGGTTTCACTTGACGATTACGTGCCAGCAGTGCGAACGACAATATTTGTTTATGGGGAAAATATTGGACGTAAATGGAAGATTTGTAAAAGCCGTGAAATATAGTGGGGTAGAGAGGAGTTGTTGAAAAATGCATGTGGTTCGAATGATTTTGAATATGTCTACGAGAACAAATACATTTTTCCAACAGTTTTCTCGTAAATTATCTGCCTTGGACATCCTAGGGAGCTTTAACATCTCTTTTCTTTCTTAACTGGAATTGATAAGTAATTGGTTTGGGTGACGTTGAAAGCGATTAAAAAATAATGAAAGAGGGTGTGAGAGACAATGTGCACACTATATTTGCATTAGCAATTGAAAGTATTTGATCTTCAGTAAAAGCTGCAATAACTTGTACAAACAATGGCTCTGATTATTCAAAAATACATCCACGGCGAACGGTAAAATCGAAAAGTTGCATTACAACCCTTTGAAATGAAACACAAGTACAAATAAAACTTTCAGCTGCTCATTTCTTATCCTCATCAAATCCCATACGGAGTCCGCCGCGAACACGCGAATCCGTACTGTGCTTCCAAAATTAAAACCCGTACTTTTTTTTCATCGCAAAAAGATCGGCCTTTAAATATAATATTACACTTCTCCGACCCTAAGCCCCTTTACAGAAAAAAAAAAAAAAAAAAAAAGTACTCCTACGTGCACGAACGCGAGCGAGGCGAGCTCGAAAAAACACTCCCCCTCCTTCCTCCCCATCGAAAAAGAAGAGCCAAGACTCGCGTGCGTTCTATACATTTCTTCTGGTGCAACAGGAACAATTAACCGCGGCGCGACGTTTGGGGGTTCGCGGGGGGTCTCGTGGAAGCCGCAGCTATATAGCACACATCCGACAAGAAAGTTGAACGAACTTCTCCTCCCCGCCGCTAACACCGAGGCACTGCACGCCTTGTAAAATATATATACGCCAGCTTCTGAGTGGAAGGGGGAAGATTCCTAAATGGGGTGACTCCCCGTAATGTCTCCTCTCCCGATAGTGAAAAAAAAAAAAAAGGACACGCTTCCCTCCCCACTCCGAGCGAGGTTTTATAAACGGACTCTCGCCTCGTGGTGTCGACGGCGCACGCGTTTTTCCTCCCCTCGCCCCTGTACAGCTCGATCCTTGGCGCTTTTTTGTCACTCCGTTTTTTCGGTGCTGTGTTACGGCGAGGGGGTAAAAAACGGGGCCCCTTCTGACTTTTGACCTTTTGGCTTTTTCTTGATGCTTATTTGTAGCTTTTGAAACTATAACTGCTTTGATGGAAGTGGCATTTTTTTTTTTTTTTTTTTTTTTCCAAGGTGGTTTTTTCAACTTGGCACTTTTTTCGTCACGTGAGAGCTGGATAGGAACGAAGAGGGAAAAAATAGGGCGGGTTTCAACGGTTACGAACAAGGGGGGTGGGGCACGGTTGGTGTGTTACTTGACTCAGTTTTTTAGAAATAGACACATTGAAAAATGATGAAGCTGTAATGCGTTACGTTTATCGTGGCACAGATGTATTATGTCAAGTTCGACAAAAAAAAATGTCACATTGGGGTCATCCAAAAAAAAAAAGAAACTTTAATTTAGTATCTTAAACGCCACTCCAAAACTAGTCTTATTTCAATCGGTGTATTATGAAAATGTTATGAAATCAGGAAAACTTTTATTTATTTAAATAATCAGACACATTCATAAGTCAGAAGAATTTCTCAAAAAGTGTTTGAGTGAAAGAAATTAAAAAAAAAAAAAAAACTAAAGACAATTTTAAAATTATCCAACGAATAAATACATACTTGCAAAGTTTGATTTGCTTTAATACGGAAACTTTTTATGCATTCGTAATAAACAATAAAACAATGAAATATGTGTCAACAATCTGAACACAAACCTCAAACGTGTAAAATAAAGTTATTGTAAAATTGATTATTGAGTAACAAACGATAAAAGAAATTGTCTAAAATATTTTTCAAATGCGTACATAATGATCGCGTAAGAGTTATAATAATGCACACAGAGGTAAGAGACAATATTAACCGAAAACTTAATATTTTCCGTTGATTTTGAAAAACTTAGCAGGGATGTCTGATAACATGTATATTTTATCATCGAAGGGCAAGTCCAACATGCAATTTTGCATGGCCAAAGCTTTAAAGTATCCGTGCATTTATATAGGAATTTACTAACTAAGACTTTTAGACAAGACTTTTGCTGTGTTTTTTCTTTGCAGTATTACAAATCCAAAATTAAAAGAAATAAATTTTACTTTACTAAATACTTGTTCTACCTCGAAACAAAGCGACAATTTTTTTCGCTCTTCAATAAAAAAAAATGCAAGTATGAAAATTTTTTAACCACTTTTTTAATTGTAATTATTTCATAGGGATGGTCAAATGAATATCAGATAATTTTTCGGGCTTGTTTAAATTAAATCGATTTTCGAAAATTTGTGAATTTTAAAGGGGATTTCACGAAAAATGCAATTTTTTTAGGTAACACGTGACCAACATTTACATTTTACGATCAAGTCGTTAAAAAATAGCATTATTTCTATATGATCTATAGTATCCTAAAAAAAAAAAAAAAAAAAAAAAAAAAATGATTGCAACAACCCTATACTTTTCATTTGTTTGAAAGTCAAAGCTCACGTATCGCTTTGGAAAAGCGTCCAATTTCCACAAAGTCCCATCATAAAGTGTAAAATCACGCATGGCGCATTCGAGACTCGAAAGCTCATTGCAAGCGTCATTAAGCTCCGCATCCGTCCTTCTCTCTTCCTCCCACCGGTGCACCTATACTCCCATACACCATTCTAATAGACGTATAGATCTTCTCGTACAGTCGTGACGTTAATTCGTTCAAGAAACCATTCGCCCTCCCCAATTTTCCTTCATGTTCCTCGCGTACATGCACCCGTGAAATATACGTGTGTATCGTTAACCAAGAGCAGCATCAACCTCTTAACGTATATATATGTGTCGCCCGTATAGGCACACGTATACGCGTATATACATCAATCTATCTCTCCTCGTATAGGGATGACAAAAAAATAGGGAAGCCGGCACTAACTGATGCTCGCGACGGCGAAGCGTGCACGAGCGTGTACAATACCATGTATATATATCCGAGGAGAGTGACTCGTGGTAGTGGCGGAGAGGAGGATAAAAATAGCGCGCACCGGGATTTAAAGGTCCACCCTCCTCCCTTGCTCGGCTCGAACTTCCGCTGCTCCATGCGTGCACCGGGAAGCCTCTCGATTTCGGAGCGATTAAGGGGCCCAATTCTTTATCGGGGGGGAGGGGGGTCTATACCAACTCGCGCGGGGGAGGGGGCGTGAAAACTCGTTTATGGGTATAAGCGAAACTTTGGCGCACGTGGTGTGCACGAGGTTGTCTTTTTCACGTTAAAGAACCGAGGATTTGCCAGTGAAAGATTACGAGAGAACGCAGGATTTGGGAGGTGTCCTCGCGTGCATGGGGAGGGGTTCTGGTCTTTGGCCTTGTATCTTTTTTTTCCACCACTGAGCTTTTATTTCGGGAAATCGAGATTTTGGGTCCTTGATCATATGTATACTTATCCTATACTCAACTTATGAAACGGCTCTTTATAGTTTTTTTTTTGTTTCAAGAATACCAATGACGTCATCACGTTCGGGTTATTTTTACAAAGATCTAATTGCGTTGACTAGTTTTATGCGGCCAAACATCCTTGACACCGCAAGTGAATGGCCATCGCAGCGAAAAAATTAAAAATATAAAAAAGTTACGATTTCTAAGTCAATCGAGACGGCCACTGCAACCGATTCGTGCTCATGAACTCTGGACGCATGAAAGCTCCATAAGCTCGCCGCCTCTGGCAGAGAGACACGGAGAGTATAACCCCGGGTGAAAAGCGCCCAATAAAAGGTAAGGAAACTCGTGCTTCCCGGCTTCATTTACTTGTTCATTTTTTGTTTTTTACGCGTATAGCAAGCCAGACTACGGACGCTCGTTTTCGTTGGCCGTCCTGCCAAATGTTCCAGCTGCTCGTTTAAAGCTCGTCAGCTGCTTGCGCATAGTATACACATCATTATATACATGTGCAATCGCCTGCAAAATGACCACTCGGATGGCGTCTGCGCTCGTAATGAGCCGGCCTCACAGGGGTCCTTGCACTTTGACGGGGGGTGAAAAACTGAGGCAGCTTTTTGGAAATTAGAGTACATATGCGTTCTTTTTTTTTTTTTATTTCTTAATCCACGTGTGCAACGATTACGGTATTTCGAGGGCTCAAACCGCAGCTTTGATAACCGAAAAGCTGGATTATTACAATTGCACTCCGTGGAAAAAGTATACTTTTCCAAGAAGCCAAAGCTCATCTTGCCAACAACTTAGGCACCGTAGTCGTACTTTGCCGTTTCCGCCGCAAGAGCCGGCTCTTTTTCCTCGAGTTTAAACGCACCGGTGGCTCAACGCGTCGGAATGTCGATTAGCCCTCCGAGACAAAATATTATCAACCGAGCGGGCGACGGCGCGACGAGAGTGGATAAAAGGAACACACGCGTATATACATATGTGAACCAATGCAATTACTCACCAAGAGAGAGCTTTTAAAGCTTAAAATAACTCTTTTCACGCGATCCTTTCTTCCTCCGTACAGGGAGAAGCTGCACAATCTCTCGAGGTGACCTCCTCTGCTACTGTTTTTTTTGTTTTTGTTTTTTTTTGTTTGTAGTCTCAGAAATCACGCACCACACGATATAACTTTGTTTGTTTTGCCTACTTAGTAATTAAGTACGAGCGAGCGCAACTATATTATTATTTTACACACTACTGGAATAAGCAAAGGTAAATGCACACAATTCACCGATGAGCACACTGGAATAGACGCGAAATAAGAATGTAAAGCTATAGTAAAGTAAGAGGAACAATCGGTACAGGTGATAAAGTCCGCGGGAGCGTGTACACTTGTAGGAACGATAAGTGAGAGCCGGACACGCGGTTGCGAGCGGGAGATTCAAAGGTGGAGGCGCGACAAAGTGTTCTTAATCTCCTCGCTCGCGGTCGGGCGGCAACCGAATGGGACGTCTTCCTTGGCGTCAAGAGTGTGTAGGTACATAAATGCGTGAGCTCGACGTCGCGACGCTCGAGAGGGAGTAGGAGGGAGGTGTATATAGGTGGTGCCGCTGCATCCGCTCGTCTTCACGCCCTCCGCCCGGGGGGATACTTACTTGCGCATTTAGATCTATTTCTTTTTTTACTTCTTGAGGTGTCGGTAAGAGATGGGAGGGGGGGGGGGGCTCAGTCAGATTTTGGGTTTTTCTGTACAATGTGCGTTTATGCCTGAAGACACGTGCACTCGTGGGTGACAGTGTTCGGTTTGGGGATAATTTATGTATCGTTTAAGAGGTCATTGAGGCTTTTTGGGTGCGGTAGTGGTTAATGTGCTTGCGCGTCCCCCATTATGAAAATATACAGGAAAATCCCGTGTACCTATAGATTAGTGTACGTAATGTAAGAATTACGGCCGAGGAAGAAAAATTACTTTTATTTCCTTACATAGTAATCAAACTATGTCCATAAAGTCAGTGTGTTTTTATAATATTTGAAACGGAAATACTTATTTTTTCATCAGTTAACATAAGGTAAGTTAAAGTAATAGAAGGCAAAAAACATTACAACTTGTGTTTGTTGTTACAAATTTGCGTTTTCTTTCATTATTATTACTATTATAATTATTAGTGTGTTTGTGAAATAAAAAGGATTGATTTTTTTTTTTTTTTTAATTTACCGATTACTAACTTATTTTATTTATTTACTTATTCTTTTCAAAGTACAGATTAATCTATTCTCATGGTAATTTAGATTTTTCGCTTTCAATTACTAACATTTTCTTGTCGTACATTATCCGTATCTTCAACAGACAACAACATTTATGGCATTCAAATAAAAAGAGACTACAAAAAAAGGGGAGTACTAATAACTATATATTCAATATTTTATCGAAAATTTTTATTTTATTTATAATAATAAATAATCAAAATGTCATTTTCCAGCTGTTTAGTTGACAACGAAAACTATATCTTTGGCTTAATAGAATATTATAGTAAGTAAATCTTTTAAATATTTATATAATGAACAAATATGTATTCCTGTACAGCTAATATACTTATACCAATAGTTTAGAAAACCCATTTTTTTAAATTCAAAATTCCACTTACAAAGGGTACATCTGTATACATCACAAAAAACTACGTGAAAACAATGGTAAGACTCTTAAGTATTGGCATAAACATTCGTTAAATCTTATTTTGAAACATTGCTAAATAACATGTATAATTTAAAAACAGGATTAGTTCACGTATATGTATTGGCAATATTTTTCATGGCATCACGCCTATCTGACACCATCTGCATAAAATAATGTAGTACAGGTATCAGAAAAAAATAAGCATTCTTTATTTACAAAAAAATGTACCACAATTTGATTTTTTCCAATTAGACATGCCGGCAAACTTTCTTTTTTATTTTGAATTATTAAGCTTTTTTTTTAAGTTTCTATAAAAGGCTTGTTTTTGAAAAGGAAGGTAGTTTTTTTTATAATAAATCAAATAACGCTACTCTTTTGTCGATACATCGAGTGTTAATATAATAATTTTTATATACTTTATTGTCAGAGTCAAGGTTTATTGTTTGTGCATATTTTTAAAACATGTAAATAGGTTAACGTATTTTAACTGAAGGGATGGTGTTAAGATAGCCGTATAAAAACCCGAAAAATAATGTTAGTAATGGGAAAAAAGGTTACATTAAAAACGAACCATCGTCATCGTCACTCCCATTGCAATACCAATTCGTTTTTCAATTTTCCAGTATTTAACCTTCATCGGGAAAAACGAAAACTTTCTGTCCACTCTATACTTGTACGAAATAAAATGAAAATCATCCCAAAAACTCAAGTTGTTACATCAGGTATCGAAATTGTATAACCGGCATATAAATGAGGTTGGAAGGGAGGCGGGCACTGGAAAAAACATTATTATGGAAAAGAGGACAAGGATTCGCCCAGTCGAGCTAATTTTCTTTCATAAGATTTAACATTGGACGGGGGGTGTATGTAATGAGGGAAGCACCAAACTTTTACGCAGCGTCATAAGCACAAGTTTGATTCTGGTGTACATGTTGAAAAAGTAATTGATGACTTTGGCAGGCGATTCAACGCCGTGTCGTTGCTCAAAAATGGTGCATGTCCGCGAAATTCTGTTTGTCTTTGAAAACTGGACCCCAGGCGCCGTATTTACCGCCTACGACTTTGCTGGTGTGTTGCTTCGAAGCGCCAGGTGTTGCTATCTTGTCCTTTTCTTTCCTGCGGAAATGAAAGAAAGTGCATTAGACTCATTGAACGTTGTGATGGAAAAATTCAATAGTTATTTGTTTATTTATTTACTGTGCAGTCTGGAAGGTTGTTCCTTTGTTTGAGAGAGATGCTATTTTTTCTTGGACCATCTTGATTCAATTTTTTTTTTTTTTTTTTTTTTTTTTTTTTTAGATATCTGTCAAAACTGAAGGATTTCTTTGGTGTGATTCGATTCAAGGAACGATCCTCGCAACGATGACGATGGTTCGAAAGCGGCCTTGATTTGTGGTTGAACTAGGTACTTCGTAAGTTCAACGTTATTGTAACTGCGAGGGCTGCAATCGCAGTTGTCACCGAGTTTTTTCCAAACTGAAAATATTATAAAAGTATAATGTAGGATTTTAAAAAAAATATTTTTTGCGTATGTATTTCATTGAAATAGAAATTTATCTTGTTAATAAATTTTTTTTCTTAATCTTATTTTAGTTAATTGTTCAGGACGCGAATAAAGAAACATTTAACTAAATACAATAATTCATGTAAAAATAAATAAAATGTAACGTAAATATTTTTTTTTTGAAAAGTTATTACAAGTCCGAATTTAGTATCCCATAAAATATATGAAAAAAAAAAAAAAAAAAAAAAAAATATTAAAAGACTTTAAAACATGCAGTCGTTCTTTTTTTATTCTTAATAAATAAAATTAGAATAAATTTTTACTTTGACAAAAATTATTTGCATCATAAAACTTGACGATTTTGACGTGACTTAGAAATTACTGAAATAGTTCAATAAATAAAAAGTGAAAGGTAAAGAGTCATTATAACTTACTCTATGGAACACGATGCAGGTAGCCGAGTACTAATAGCTCTAAGCGATTTCCAGCGTTACCACGACGGCTTCCTTTACGTGTCTTCAGATTCTTCGCTAACCTGTAGTCAAAAAAGTTATATTTGTTTTTAGTAAATATTCCTAATGATTGGTCAAAGAGCTGATCAAAAGTGGTTTTTATTTCAATGTATCAAAACCAACTTCGTTTTCCTTGTAGAAGCTGAAAAAATCAACTCGAGGTTGTTCTGACGTAATGAAAATACATATTTTATAATGCCGAAGCAGGTATATTAGTTTGCTTATTTACAAACCAAAAGATCCTGTCTCTTGTAGATTACTTAATTTTTTTCTGGTATACATTAATGTGACAAAAGCTAGAAATTACACATTCTTGAACGAGATGACGCAAAAAATGCAAATTTTTTTCCATCAATAAAATGCAACCAATTTTGTTTAGTGTTCAACTAGGAATTATATTATTTATTTGATTCCGCGAAAAATTTAATTAAGCAATAGTCTAGCTTTACAAATTTTTTTCTATTGTAAAGAATTGAAATTTTTCACTCAAAACTAATAAATGTTGTACAATGTCGTAAAATACGAAGCTGTCATATACAAAGTAATTGTTATATAAATTTCAATAATTATTTGCTACGTTTGAATATTATTAAAAAACATCTGCAACACAAAACATAATTATTTTTTAATAATACGAATACTGATAAACTTAAAGATACGTACACGCAAAAGTAATAGAAAATAAATAATAATAATAATAATAATAATAATAATAACACTCGACTGATAAGCTTACTTAAACTAACAACCTAATCACGTAATAAACTAATAAATTGTAATCTTCTGAGTCAAAAGTAAAAAATCCGATTTCACAAATAAAAAATGAATTTTGAATGATTACCTGATATTTGCGAGAAACGTCGGAAAGTTTCCTTGACAGTCTAAAACCTTGCACTTCATGGACACATAAGTGATGTCAACAATAGTTTTACAAAAAACTGCCGAAACGTTTTCACTTGTTCAACTAAAAATGAAACCAATTAACACTTTGAAGTAACAAAATTTTGTTATAAATGTTTGCGAAACTCTTAATTGTTCGAATTGAAAAATTTTGAATTTAAGAAACTACTCGTTAAGGTCTTGAACAAAAGACTGGGAGCTCTTCCAGTGATGCTGATGCTTTTACGTTCGATCTCTCGCGAAAGATCCCCCCCACCTATTCCAATTCACCTTGTACCGTGCCTTTCGTATCGAGCCGCAAAGGTAGGGAATATTCTCTCGCAAATGACCAATGCAAATTACTTTTAGAAACTATTGAACTTATTCTGCTTGGGCAGTATCATGTAATTATATTTCTATAGAAATTTATTTTAACTGATTTTTTTTTTCTCATAGTAAAATTAAGATTTCCCCCATCGTTCAACTCTTATTCATGAATCAGACAGAGAGAATGTTGAATTTTTTCATAAATTTATTTATGTTTACACTTGATTAATTAAAAAATTTAATGTAGAAGATTAAGCAAAAAATGTTCAAAATGCAGTATAATTTTCCTTGATAAAATATGTTTGTATCATAACAATCTCAACCAGTGCTCTTGGCGCAACAACAAAATGGCGAACGTTAACGTTCACTCGTATAAGAAACCGTGAATGTTATTTTTTTGTTTACTAATATGTTATTTATTTTTAGAAAGCAATGCAGATTGGTAAAAAAGATAGCTGATTCATCGCAAAAACTACGTTTGACGCGCTTATAATGTGCAGTTAAGGCAAACTAGAATCTGATGCAACACTGAAATCAGTGGCGTCAGATGCGCCATATGCAGATATCATGGAACATTCTCTTTGATGTTCGTAATAATTATGTAGAAAAACTGCGACGTTTACTTGGCCAAATTCAACTTAAAAAATCTTACGGTCAATTTTTTTTTTTTCTTTGTATTGACTATTCATGTGGTAAAATTGCTGTTTATACTGTATTCTTGTTCTGTTTTGTCAAAACTACAGAAACTTTAGTACTGAGTTATGTTTACACAAGGAATTTCTGCATCTTTTACAGATCCAAATATAGTCACGATAATTTCCACTATTTGTTCTGTAAAAGTTTAGTAATATTCAATACTCACAAGCTGTCCAAAACGAAACACGTGAGTGAACCTGTACGAAGAAAAAATACATCTTACCTATCAGTAATTTAGTGTTTGGTAATTTGGTAGTATATGGTAATTCAGTTTTTTTTTTTTTTTTTTTTTCAATTTTTTTAAAGGAATTTTACACTACAAAATTTTATTAATTATAAAAACTAAATTCAATGTCGACAGAAAGTTGCTAAAACCTACGTGAATATCATCATTATATTCAGGTCATCTCAACTTCACTTTAATGTAATAATAATCTAGAGCGCTTGTGGCAAATAATTTTTGTTTTTGTAAATTATAACTATCTCACTGATTCCCATTTTCGTTAAAAAGGTACTTAAAAGTTATGTAATACTGTGTTTTTCTTAAAAGAACATGAAGACCATAAATTGTATTCAGTTTAATAAGAAGATAGGCAACAGCGTCGTCCATTGGAATAACTAATGAGCAAGTGCAGGATTTCATCAAAATTTTTTGTTATTTCATATTAATATTTATTTTAATAACATTGATGAATTTGCAAATTTTTGATATTAAAGTAGTCTCCAAAGTATGACGTTGCGAAATTATGTAGACTAAAAAACTACCTTTACGAAACAAGTTTGATTTTTTTTCGATTATACGAAGTATAGCCATATATGTATATATATATATATTTATCTGTTGATTCAGGACGCGCTCGAGAATTTGAATAATTAATGAACGAATAACGTTCCCCGTAACGTTTGAATTAGCATCGACTTCCTTGTGGTACTTGATGTCAGCCGAGGCAGGCACGTAGACATACAAATGGCAGGATAAACCTACCCATATCATACCATGCTCACGCCTTCTTTGTTCTCTGGACTCGCGTACGTGATGACGTTCACGCGTTTCCGAAATGATTTGACCTTAAAAATGAGTCAATATCTCGGAAAGGAAAGAACGCAGTTTTTGGCTTATTTTTAGGAGATTCCTAACATTAACATGCATAACTATTATTTATTCTGTTTTCCTCGTTTTTCTTTAAGAATAAACAACTTATTAATCAGAAAGTTTATTGAAAGCAAACTTTATAAAATTTTTCAAACCAGTTTCTATACGCTCTTTGAGTCGGACTGTCCAGTCCACTGGTGTGATAATTAGAAATCGTTATTATGTTGTTTGTCTTATACTCAAGGTAACACGTTTGCCTTACATTACTTATTTCTTTGTTTGATAAAAAAAAATTTTTTAATTCTGTTTTATTTCGTGGGCTACGTCATGGATTTTGTTATTATTTTAATTAAAAATTTTCCTTTCAACACATAAGCTCGATAGAACAAGTTTAGCTTTATAGTTTTATATATAAAAACATAAAAATATAAAAAACAAAACGTGTATCATAACATTGAGATGTTACAATTCTATGAACAATTTTTGAAATTAAAAATAGTCGATGTCTAAAATATATATTTCTATTATTTTATGTTACCGAAAAGTAATGGCCATTGCCCTCAAAACTCGAAGTTCATGAAAAAATATTAAAAAATGAAAAGAATTTTTTGTAAAAATATTTTATCCACCATTTAATACTTGGGATCATGTACAGTTAATAAAAATTATACATTATTAAAATATTAAATTTTTTACATTTTTTAAAAAAAAAGTTACTTTCATGCCATGAAAAAAAAAAAAAATTCAAACCCTAATAAATTAATTAACAACTTAATAATATATTAAAACGTTATTATTTTTATTGTTTTTAACATCCAACAACATAATCGTGATCAAATAATGTTCAGTACAGCTATATGCTATCGTATGTAACACATAATAATTAGTATTATTTTATACAACTATGTAATAGAAACAAAAAAAATTATAAAATGTAGCGAAAACAATAAAATTAATATTTGTAAAAAATTATTAATATCACAGTAAACGGTACAGTTATTGACACCTTAAGGTAGTGATTTACCCCTGTATGATTTGTATATCTATATATAAAGGCTCCATTTAAAAATACATGTGGTGGTCAATCACTATCAGGGGGTCAACAACTGTACCCGTTACTCCTATAAATTCTAATTAAAATTTTTTTACCCAATAAAAATTATAGCAGTAAAGCCTTGTGCGTAGAAACGCAAGTTTCTTTTGAATAAATTTAGCCACTTGGTGTTAAAAAAAAAAAACTAAAAAAAATTTCCATTTCCATCAACTTTCCATCAGAATGCCATTCACCATATTTTAAACCAACTGTTTGGAATTGGGGAAAAAAGATACGGTAAAAATACCAATCGTTGTATAGAAAAAAAAAGAAGTTTTTTTTTATTAAATAACGTTAAAAATATATATTCAAGTATGTACATTGATCCCCACGAAAGATCCAATCGTAATCCCCAATCCCAGTCACGTCAGCAGCTACACGTATCCTAAGCCTCGACAGGTTTGCACTGAGTTCCCGGGTTGAGATTGATGAGATCGTTCGACTTCTCGGCTAACTCGGCGATGCTGACCCGCCCCCGCTGTCGGATGAACTTGGCCACGGCCTCGAGCTCCTCCCGCGCTATGTAAATAAACTTGCCACGGTCATCGATGACACCACTGAGTATGCCATCGGACAGCATCTGCTGGATTCGCTCGATCGCGTGGGTCGTCCTCAAATTGAACTGCTGGGCCAGATCCTCGAGAAGGACGACCTTGCTGCTTTTGATGTAGTCGACGAACTCCTGGAGCAGGTTCCTCTCGGCCTCCTCGTCCTTTTCCTCGTAGCCTTCCCCCTCGATGCTAAAGGCCTCTTTGAGCTTGAGGTACTCCTCCTGCTCCCGCCTCTCCTTTTCCTCGCGAGCCTTTCGCTCGGCCTCTTCTTGTTTTCGCTCTTCCTCGCGCTCGAGGGCGCTCTGCTTGTCCCGCTCCTCCTGCTGCTGCTGATCGCGGCGTTTGCGCTCCTCGCGCTCACGCCCCTCTGTAACATGACAATTGGTTAAAATTAAGAACTACGAGTTTTTTTTTTTTTTTTTTTATTACACATTTTTTGACATTAACGTATGTACCCTAAATGAAACTCATTAAATCGATAAAAGTTTCATGCAAAAGTCGTACGGCTTAACCACTTGGTGACCATGATTTTCAAAATTTTTTGAAGTATAACTCATTTTTTTTTTTCTTTTCTTATTTTTCTATACAATTATCGAAAGGTGTAATAATTTTGATTAAGCATTTTTCTATTAAACTTTTTTCAATGTACTAATGCAGTCAAGATCTTTAATTGACTCACGCAGTCAGTCTGCGATGTATCGTCACAGGAATAAGCTTGAGCGTCATAGTTAATACTCTCAACTTTATACCTATGCCTTAAAAAATATGTACCTTGACGCGTTAAGTAAAAAAGTTACTAAATAACAAAGTACAGAGAAACTGGAGGTTCATTGGTGAGCTTCCCTTAACCAGATAATTCCTATACTCCACGCAGTCCACGCGCGTCGTGTGATTCACTCACACAGTTTACGTGTATGCAAAATGAAAGTTCCAGCGCCGATGATTCTCTTTTTACGGCATAGACACGCACGGGGATCTTGTATGTATTTTAGCGTCTATTAGCATTATTCATGTTTTTCATTGCGCGCTTCTTTTAAATATGGAACTCTCTTCGTTTTCAGGTCATTAAAATTATAATTCTCGCAATTCTGACTATATAGTGTTAGGAATCCTTGTTACGAGACTTTATAATCATTCAATTTTTTTTACTTATTCTCTTTCAAGAAAATAATCACGTGCTTTTTAAATCCAATCACGTGATGGATCACGTGATCCTATCTACGCAGGTATAATTAATCACGTGACATTAGCTGTTTTTTAGTCGGGCCACGCAATTAACTGTCGTGGGCTTTTTTTTTGTGAATCTAGTTTTCCGAAACTTTTATAAATAAAAGTATGATGCATTAATACATGAGAAAGGTAAATATGTTTGTTGTCAAACTGTGTTATTATTTGTAAGAGAATTTATATTTCAAATGATATAAATCTGTTATCTGTGATTTTCAATAAATTAAACTTTAAACCACTATGTATACCCAAAAATAGGTATTTTTGTTTCTTCATAGTCAGAAAAGAAGTTTTACAGGTTTAAAAAGTCATTTTCTTGAGTAATATCTTTAAAAATGTAAGGCTTGCGCATTCGGTGTAACAAAAAAAATGGATTAAATTTATTTGAATTGTAATAGGGATGGTCTCTCCTACAGCCTATGTTTTATATTTATATGTGGTCCAGGAAAGTTGGAAACCTTGTTCTATTTATTTTCATTACATATTTATAACTAACATGTGATCATTACGGTCTAAATAACGATAATCAATAAAAATAGGTGCAAAACTGATGTAGTATAGTGTTGACATTTATGAATTGAAATAATTTAAAAAATTACATACTAATATGGTTACACTTTTTAATTTAGTAGCAATTAAGCAATCGTGCCTTGGATACAAAAATTTAGTTTTTCGCAGTAATGTTACACATACAACTGCTCATTTCAAATTGTGGGTTTGGTAGGGTGTGCAAGAGAAGGGAGTTCGGCTGAATTTATAAGTTATGAAACAAAAAATCCTACTCAGGATTAAATCGTGTGTATTAGACAACCAAATAGGTACACGTTTGAAATAAATGGTAAAAATACCTATTTCTCGTTGAGCCTTGCGCTCAGCCTTGGCCTCCAGCTTAGCACGCTTTTTAGCACCAACTTTGCTCAGATCGGTAGATTCTTCGGCTGGAGTTTCATCATCATCCTCGTTGGCATTGTCCTCGTGCTGCTGCGGTTCCTCCAGCGCCCGAGCTGGCGCACGTCGTTGACGAACTCCACGGACACCAGCTCGTCGTACTGCTTCCTGTCCTCGTGCGGCCGGTGCACCATCGCGTTGTGCTTTCTCTGAAAAAATTTTATTTAAACAATATTATTTAACAAAGACATAAATTTAAGAATGTTTCACTAGCTTTAATTTGAAAATCCTTCCAAGAGCCTAGCTCATTTTTGCAAACTTGTTTTTCACACCAAATACTTTCAATCCTTATTTAATTAATTAACTTTTTATTTATGAAATACAGTCAGCTTGTAAAAAAAACGTACATATGTGAAGTAAGAAATAACAGAATATGTATTTATGAAATTTTCATTTATTATTTTTATTTATGTTGTGGGCTATTATGTTAGTTGTCTAGTGTAACTTTCACGTTGTTTTAGGCTGATAGTTTGCAGAGGAAGAAAAAATTAATGAAACAATTATTTATGAAAAAATAAACATGAAATGTTATTATGCAACATAATAACACAAAGCCAACAAATACTAACAACATATTAAACAGTTAAGAATTAAGTGAAAAGAGATAAGTAGAAATGGAACAAATGTGATGAAAATGACTTAACTTTAACCTTAAGATGTATTTCTTACAATCATACATTTCTTGAGTTAGAGTTAAAGAATTGCTTAGTACAAAAAACAAAACAAAAAAAGGATTTTATTTTACGTCAGTAAATAGTAAAAAAAATTGGTTAGTTTGTGACTAGAATACAAAAAAAACTAGATTGAAATTTGTATAAATGTAACCATATATTTTTATCAACGGCGTATTTCATAATTTATAATACAGATACTACAATAAAAATTTAGTTATCTTCATGCATTGAATTGAAACTGTATTTTACACTGTTGTAAATTTTAAAGCATTAGTTATTAGGTAAAGATCACAAGTTTTAGTCCTCCATATTATTACACATGATTTAGAGACTAATATTTCAAGAAAAAATTAACGTGGAATTTGACAATAAACTTATGTTACTCCAATTACACTAACTAACTATGAGAAAACAAATTTAACATCTGTTGTAGATTATCAGAGGTTACATTCACAATTCTAATTTAAAAAAATATGTAATAAAGTTTATAAGATGACTATTGAAAACGTTTGATCAATACTTGTGCCACGTTTCGAAAACCATGTGATCCCAACAATCAGAACAACGAGCAACGATGCAATTGATATTAACAAAAGAATATCCATTTTGGCAGCTACAGCATCAATAAAGAGAGACACGTATAGAAAACAAACAGGGGAAGTGTGCTTTCTGCTTGAAGCCAACCTAACCTTAACGGGTACAAAAGCAAAACTAGAAGAAGACACAACATCAAACGTGGGCATCTATCTCTTTCGCACACTCCCACCTTTTGAAATGTGCAAGAGAGACAGATACCCTTATTCCATGTTGTGTCTCTTTCTACTTGAGCTTTAGCGCCGAACATGAGAACGAGCAGTAAGAAAGTATAGTAATTTTGTAAACTTCGATTAATGTAAAATAACGTGGTTGGTGAAAACGGAAGAATAGGGTGACCAAAAAAAAAGCACGTTTGACACAACCTAGTTTTAAATATTGATAGTGATTATAAATTACCGAAAACTTTGCCCTCCTTTTAAAGTCACTGCGAGATTCAGTTCTTTCTTTGAACATATAAGATATTATAGAGCCGCTAATCTTTTTCATCTCCATACCACATTTTACTGGCACAGTCATTATTGACACAAATTTCTAACTGGAAAAAAATTATAATTCGACACTGACGACCATTGATAAATTTAAAAAATAAAACGTTAAAACGAAATTAGCTTAATAAAATTTTTATGAGCCATACAAAATAAGAAGAATATTTATGGCTTTAGAGGTCAGTTTCTAGATAAAAGATAGATTGTAAACTTGCCGCAAATAAAACAGAAAATTTTAACTTTTTATTGTCTATTTACAAAATTAGTTGCGGCTGGTTTATAATTAATAATATGGCTCTACTGTAAATAGCAATAATTATTTGGATCAGCGCCATCTAGCGGTCTTTATTTTTTGGCCAAAAGTGGCTCCTAAAATTCTCAATCAGAGCAATCAGGATTAGAGCCATTTAGTCGATTATAAACCAGCCGCAACTCATGATGAAGCTATAAAGTAGAAAAGTAACGATACGTGTGTTTTTGGCGGCAAGTTAACAATTTATTTTCTACCAAAAAATTGACCTTCTATGTATTCATACTTTTGAAAATGAATTTTCGAATAATTATAGATTGTTAACTTGCCGCCAAAAACACACATACCGTTACTTTTTCATTTTATAGCTTCATCATGAGTTGCGGCTGGTTTATAATCGACTAAATGGCTCTAATCCTGATTGCTCTGATTGAGAATTTTAGGAGCCACTTTTGGCCAAAAAATAAAGACCGCTAGATGGCGCTGATCCAAATAATTATTGCTATTTACAGTAGAGCCATATTATTAATTATAAACCAGCCGCAACTAATTTTGTAAATAGACAATAAAAAGTTAAAATTTTCTGTTTTATTTGCGGCAAGTTTACAATCTATCTTTTATCTAGAAACTGACCTCTAAAGCCATAAATATTCTACTCATCTTATATGGCTTATAAAATCGACCATATTTACAAAATTACAATATACTTTAGACTTTTTACCATTAACTCATGGAAGCACAGCCCTTTCACTTAATAGTTCCATAAACAGTTAATTTATATAATATGTACATAGCAAAATTAACGTAATAAATGAATAAAAACGTATAATAAATGAATACGAAAGCAAAATTTTACCATCATTTTAACACAAAATTCTACACTAATTAGTTGATTTTCTTTCTATCAAGTGTATATTTACTGCACTTTTCACAGATTTCTGTAATTGACAACATAGTAAAAGACGTAATTGATTATTGAATATTGTTCGGCAGATTTTCGGGTGCCGCCATCTGAAATCGGAGCATAAATATATTTATGGGTGTATTCCGCAAATGCTGCCAGCAGTTAAGTTACGTAGGTCGTGGTAACGCCGCATGGTCGGGCAGCGCTAGCGTCAACCTGTACTAACTGTCGGTGGGTTCCGCATGTCAACAAACTTTGATATTTTTTACTGTTTTCTCTCCCATGCCATCTGATATTTCGGAGTTTGTTGACATGCGGAACCCACCGACAGTTAGTACAGGTTGACGCTAGCGCTACCCGACCATGCGGCGTTACCACGACCTACGTAACTTAACTGCTGGCAGCATTTGCGGAATACACCCATAGTCCGCAGGCTAAGTATACGTCCTTAACCGCCTTTTTCACTAACGTTTAGAATAATGATTGAGACAATCAATGATTGTATCATGAGTTTTTGTATAAAGTTCAATTTATACAAATAAGTTGGTAAATATAGGCACACATGATTAATATTTAAACATTTTAAGCTGTATAAATATATAACATAGATTCCAAATATGCATTATTACCGCTGGAATATGCTAACAAAACCAAATATCCGTCTTTCTCACCCAGCAAAATAATAGGTATCTGTATAATCCTGTATCAATTTATTGCACACATGCGAAATGTTCAATGACAGTAAACAATGACATAATTTCAAACTTTACTTTTAACTCTTCATTTCACACGTAATTTTACAATGCAATTGATAAATTATTATTCATACAAAAGTATTAATATTCTTATAGGAGGTCGATTTTCAGGCAAAAGATTATTTGTAAACTTGCCGTAAACAGCACAGCCAATGTCAACTTTTTATTTTCTATCTACACAACTAGTTGCGGCTGGTTTTAGCGTTTCAGATTTCTAAACTAAAAAGTGGCCCTAAAATTCTGAAGGAAAGCTTTAGATATTTTAGGCCCTAGAGCCATGTTGTCAATTATAAACCAGCCGCAACTTATTTGACAGATACAAAATGAAAATTCAACATTTTCTGTGCTGTTTGCGGCAAGTTTACAATTTATCTATTACTCGAAAGTATACATATATAGGAGGTTAATGTTCGTATAAAACATACACTGCAAACTTGCCGCAAGCAGCACAAACATCGTTAATTATTTATTTCGTATCTATTTCAAGAGTTGCGGCTGGTTTATAAGTGACTAAATGGCTCTAGGGCTAAGCTGCCTACAGCTCTCCTTCAGAATTTCAGAAGCAATTTTTGGCCAAAAAAATCACGACCGCTAGATGGCGCTGATCCTAATGATTATAACTACTTATAGTAGAGCCATTTAATTAATTATAAACCAGCCGCAACTAATTTCGTAGATACAAAATAAATAGCTAAAGATAATTGTGCTACTTGCGGCAAGTTTGCAGTGTATGTTTTATACGAATATCAACCTCATATATATTTATACTTTTGGGTAATAGATGAATTGTAAACTTGACGCAAACAGTGCAAACAACGTTAACTTTTTATTTTATATTTATGAAATTAGTTGCGGCTGGTTTATAAGTAATTAAATGGCTCTAGGGCTAAGCTGCCTAAAGCTCTCTTTCAGAATTTCAGAAGCAATTTTTGGCCAAAAAAATCACTACCGCTAGATGGCGCTGATCCAAATGATTATTTTACTATACTTATACTAGAGCCATTTAATCAATTATAAACCAGCCGCAACTAATTTCGTAGATACAAAATAAATAGTTAAAGAAATTTTCGGTTCATCAGTATCATTCTTTATGGCTGCTTTTAGTTCTACCATACAGTTATTGAAAAGATTGGTGGATGTGTTATAAATATGTAAATTAAAAACAAAAACATACCTTTAGCAAGAGGAACAGCTTTCAAACTACATATCAATATTTTACTCAAACAAATGTTTCTTTCTTCAATCACAAGAAAAAAATCTCCATACAATTTTCCATTTTTGTAGTCATTGGCTAAAACTTGAAAATAAATCTTTTTTGATACTTGAAACAACTGTCTTATAAAATTCAAAGTATTATCTGACCAGTCTTTTTGAACACTAAAGGAATTGATTAAAATAATGAAACAATGAGATTTTGTAAGCATGTATGAAATCCATAAAAAAAATATATGGTACCAAAGTTTCGAATCAAGAGGCACAATATTATACAACCCAACAGTTAATGTGAAGTGCTCTACTGGAACTTGACTGTCTTTATACTGTACAAGAGACTTGGTAGGAACATTAATAGCTATGCCATAATCTATAAGAAATACTTCCGATGAGTTTGAAGTTGTGTCAGTAACAATACCTCTGCATATCCAATCAGGAAGGTCATATTGTTCATCATTTATGCTACTCAGTGATACAATCACATTCTAAAACAGTTAATGAAAACATGTGGCAAAAGAGCATTGAGGCAGTGAATTTCGTGCTGGCAAGTATACTTACATTACTTACATCACCAAGAGCAATACTTTTTATATACACCAATATCGACCTCCCTTATATTTACACTTTCGGGTAATAGATAAATTGTAAAGTTGCCGCAAACAGCACAAACATCGTTAATTATTTATTTTGTATCTATTTCAATAGTTGCGGCTGGTTTATAAGTAATTAAATGGCTCTAGGGCTAAGCTGCCTAAAGCTCTCCATCAGAATTTCAGAAGCAATTTTTGGCCAAAAAAATCACTACCGCTAGATGGCGCTGATCCAAATGATTATTTTACTATACTTATACTAGAGCCATTTAATCAATTATAAACCAGCCGCAACTAATTTCGTAGATACAAAATAAATAGTTAAAGATAATTGTGCTACTTGCGGCAAGTTTGCAGTGTATGTTTTATACGAATATCAACCTCATATATATTTATACTTTTGGGTAATAGATGAATTGTAAACTTGCCGCCAATAGTGCGAACAATGTTCACTTTTTATTTTATATTTATCAAATTAGTTGCGGCTGGTTTATAAGTAATTAAATGGCTCTAGTATAAGTATAGTAAAATAATCATTTGGATCAGCGCCATCTAGCGGTAGTGATTTTTTTGGCCAAAAATTGCTTCTGAAATTCTGATGGAGAGCTTTAGGCAGCTTAGCCCTAGAGCCATTTAATTACTTATAAACCAGCCGCAACTATTGAAATAGATACAAAATAAATAATTAACGATGTTTGTGCTGTTTGCGGCAACTTTACAATTTATCTATTACCCGAAAGTGTAAATATAAGGGAGGTCGATATTGGTGTAAAACATACACTGCAAACTTGCCGCAAGTAGCACAAACAATGTTATCTTTTTATTTTGTATTTACTAAATTAGTTGCGGCTGGTTTATAAGTAATTAAATGGCTCTAGGGCTAAGCTGCCTAAAGCTCTCCATCAGAATTTCAGAAGCAATTTTTGGCCAAAAAAATCACTACCGCTAGATGGCGCTGATCCAAATGATTATTTTACTATACTTATACTAGAGCCATTTAATTACTTATAAACCAGCCGCAACTAATTTGATAAATATAAAATAAAAATTGAACATTGTTCGCACTATTGGCGGCAAGTTTACAATTCATCTATTACCCAAAAGTATAAATATATATGAGGTTGATATTTGTATAAAACATACACTGAAAACTTGCCGCAAGTAGCACAATTATCTTGAACTATTTATTTTGTATCTACAAAATTAGTTGCGGCTGGTTTATAATTGATTAAATGGCTCTACTATAAGTAGTTATAATCATTAGGATCAGCGCCATCTAGCGGTCGTGATTTTTTTGGCCAAAAATTGCTTCTGAAATTCTGAAGGAGAGCTTTAGGCAGCTTAGCCCTAGAGCCATTTAGTCACTTATAAACCAGCCGCAACTCTTGAAATAGATACAAAATAAATAATTAACGATGTTTGTGCTACTTGCGGCAAGTTTGCAGTGTATGTTTTATACGAATAATAACCTCCTATATATGTATACTTTCGAGTAATAGATAAATTGTAAATTTGCCGCAAACAGCACAGAAAATGTTGAACTTTCATTTTGTATCTGTCAAATAAGTTGCGGCTGGTTTATAATTGACAACATGGCTCTAGGGCCTAAAATATCTAAAGCTTTCCTTCAGAATTTTAGGGCCACTTTTTAGTTTAGAAATCTGAAACGCTAAAACCAGCCGCAACTAGTTGTGTAGATAGAAAATAAAAAGTTGACATTGGCTGTGCTGTTTACGGCAAGTTTACAAATAATCTTTTGCCTGAAAATCGACCTCCTATAAGAATAATAATACTTTTGTATGAATAATAATTTATCAATTGCATTGTAAAATTACGTGTGAAATGAAGAGTTAAAAGTAAAGTTTGAAATTATGTCATTGTTTACTGTCATTGAACATTTCGCATGTGTGCAATAAATTGATACAGGATTATACAGATACCTATTATTTTGCTGGGTGAGAAAGACGGATATTTGGTTTTGTTAGCATATTCCAGCGGTAATAATGCATATTTGGAATCTATGTTATATATTTATACAGCTTAAAATGTTTAAATATTAATCATGTGTGCCTATATTTACCAACTTATTTGTATAAATTGAACTTTATACAAAAACTCATGATACAATCATTGATTGTCTCAATCATTATTCTAAACGTTAGTGAAAAAGTAGCGCTAGCGTCAACCTGTACTAACTGTCGGTGGGTTCCGCATGTCAACAAACTCCGAAATATCAGATGGCATGGGAGAGAAAACAGTAAAAAATATCAAAGTTTGTTGACATGCGGAACCCACCGACAGTTAGTACAGGTTGACGCTAGCGCTGCCCGACCATGCGGCGTTACCACGACCTACGTAACTTAACTGCTGGCAGCATTTGCGGAATACACCCTATATATTATCGAAGTCGGTGACGTCGTCGTCGTGGTCGTGTGTCGGTCATCGGTCTCTTTCTCTTTGAGGTTGAGTTGGTGATACCTACATTGCGGGAACAGGTGACGTGTGCCATTTCGTATTTATTTTGCCGTGGCCGCTCACCCATATTTCATGGTAACTCGTTTATTTTCACCAATTATTCGAGTGTTTCGCCAAGCCCAAGTTAATCAGAGGGCTTGACGGGTAGTTAACCAATATGTGGAACGCTCTGCGTTACCTGATAGCGCTCAGCGTCGTCTTCGAGTGCACGTCCGGTCTGTACTTTCACATCGGCGAAACCGAGCGAAAATGCTTCATCGAGGAGGTCCCCGACGATACCACTGTCCTGAGTAAGATTTCATCAAATTATAATAATAATTTGGTCCCTATTAACATTACCCCTTAACGTCCGTATGTGCACGGTGGTGATAATTAACCTTTTTTACTCTGTACACCAGTGACCTACAAAGTTGAGCTGTACGATCCCAGAAGTCAAGGATTCATGCCCAGTAGTCCTGGAATTGGTATGCACGTCGAAGTCAGGGATCCAGATGACAAGATCGTTCTGTCCAGGGTCTACAGTTCTGAGGGCCAAATATCATTCACTTCCCAGATTCCTGGTGAACATTTGATCTATTTGTACTCAAACAGCACTGCATGGTTCAGTGGAGGACAATTGGTGCGTATGATACTGTGACAGTGTGTGTTTTTGTCAATTACACTGCGGTTAGTTTGATGTCTATAAACTTAATTTACAAGTTTTTATTAACAATTAACGTCCATACAGAGATAAACTTGTAAGCCAGTGATGCTGAAGTTTGAATCTTAATCTTTGACACATATTGTAATGTTGCATTAGGCTAAAAAAAATTTTTTTTTTTTTTTTTGGAGTAAAGTCACCTGCATACAATTTAATTATTTTTAGAGGGTACATTTGAACATCCAAGTTGGTGAGCAGGCCATTGATTACGCTTACGTTGGACAAAAAGAGAAATTATCAGAGCTTCAACTGCGAGTCAAGCAGCTTTTGGATCAAGTCGTCCAAATTACTAAAGAACAGAGTTATCAAAGAGTGAGAATAGCTTTTTCTTCATTTACATTAAAAAATACTCCTAGTTGTAGTGACGTTTGTTTATAATCATGAAATAATGTAAATTTATTTTTTCAGTACCGAGAAGAAAGATTCAGACATACTTCTGAAAGCACCAACAGCAGAGTGTTGTGGTGGTCACTTGCACAGACTATTGTTTTGGTTATTATGGGTTCTTGGCAGATGCGCCACCTCAAAAGCTTCTTTGAGGCTAAGAAACTTGTTTAATTTTTCTTCAAGTATGAAACATCACGTGATACAGGAACTGAACTTTTTCCTATGACGAGTAAGAGCCAATGTGCAGTACTCAACAACATATTTGTATTAAAAGTGAATACTTTGAAGTTTTCACGTGAGATGAACAAAAAATTAATAACGAGAACGTTTTGTTGAGCCTTGATTTAAAACGTTGTGTATGATTAAAGATGATGCGATTTTTACCTGTTGTAACTAAATCGCGATTCCTCAAACACAATATCTTCCTCTTGAAAAGATGTAAATATTTTCATGCCACATCACACAGTTAAACTTATCCAGATTAATAAAAAACTCAAGGGTAATCTAATAAGGCTGTAAGTTTGCAACACTTTAATAAATGAGGGACAAGCTTGTTGAACAACTTGCCTTTGCATGCAAAAAATTTAGCAAATAGTCGCAAACAATTGAGTTGTTAAAATCTGAGTTTCATGTTTTTTGCAATAACTAAGCGAAAATTCCGGTTTCGTGTACAAGCATCTAGCTTGGTCATTGTTTTGATTTCGGGGTATTTTTTAATTTATAAATTACAAGCAGAATATACTTTATAAAAATAAACTCTCCATTTATAGTACGAATATCACTTGATTAATTATCTTGGAGAGCATAAACCTTTGCATTTAAAAGAAAAAATTCTCAAATATTCATTGTAGTGTTGCCAAATGTTGGCGTGCAGTACTGAAAGTTTTTCCTTATCTTTCTGTGTAAGTATTGAGATGATGAAACGTGAAGTGATCTCACAAAAAATCGTGAAATCATGCAAAATTGACGTCCCCTCCCCAATAATCCATAATCACACACATGGCGCCTCCCGTTTAAGCATATATAGACACAATTTGGTGTGTATACGTTTGTGGCGCGTCGATCAAGTTAGCTCTGCAGCGCTCATCCTGGCCGCGCTTGGTTGTAAACACCAAGTACAGAACAGCTCGCAAATATTTAGATTAAAGATATAGAAAACCAGTGAAGTGAGCAAATACACAGAGCGTGAAATATGTCCGATTCGGTGGTGATGGAGTGCGAAAAAGAGCTAAAGATAAGCGACGAGGAAAATGAAAACGGTGTAACCTGCCCTACCATCAACAGCAACGGCGATAACTCCTTGGATGTCCTGTCCAAGTCACCGGTCTTCAGCAGCGAGATCGTCGACAACATCAAGGAACATGATAATGCCGGCATACCTCTACAGACACCCTGGACCTTTTGGCTCGACAAGTGAGTCGTTTTTGTGTCATCTTTACTCTTAATGTTTGGTGTTTACATTATGATGTGCGTATTACGATGTATTTTTAGGAATATACCGTACTTTGGTTTTATTTCATCTTATTGCTTTTATTTTTTTTTTTTTTTTACAGTAATCACCTTGCTTTCATATTCCTTAACTTTCAAGTGTATTAAGGATGCATGTATTTGTCAATTTATTCCTTAAATCCTTACCCGCGAGATGTTTTTGCTCTTGTATCGCATATTTCATGGTTTTTATTTATTTCTTAAAAAGCAGAATTTACTTATTTTGTGGATGAATGTCAGCTGGCGGTGAATCATTGAGATAATAAATAAATATGTAAACACGTACCACGGAGTATGCACGCAGCTTTTCGATTTATCGGCCGTAGTATTAAAAGGGATCGATTATACTTACAGTCACGCATCTGTAACGGAAATTTCCAACGTACCGACCGTGGCTTAGTGAAATCCCAATTTTTTCACTTCTCGTTAGGTAAAACCTGTTATTGATCATTTTAATCTTTTTTTTTCACTGTAAAAACTCCCAAAGTTACCTTACACAATAAAGTGATGAAAAAAATTACTAGTAAAATAATATCTGTTTTTTATCGAGAAAAACAGTTCAGATGTCTTTCACTAACAGAATTGATTTCGTGTGAATTTATAATTTATGATGCAAATTTCCAACAATTTTGTTTATCATAAGTAACACGACACTCAAAAAGTAAAAAAAAAAAAAAAATGATAAATTGTGTTGAATAATAGTGGATAAATTTATCTCTAGCAATTGTTTAAAAATTCTAATTATTGTACGTAATATCAAATGGAATTGAATTTAGAGCGATTTCTGGGACAACCACTGAAGAGTATAAAGCTAACTTGAAGAAAATTTATACGGTCAGTACCGTTCAAAGTTTCTGGGCAGTCTTCAATCACATTCCCGATGCAAGTCAAATGCAGGTAAATTGTCGTAGATTCTCTTTGTTTTTGTAAATATTTTTCCTCTAACTATTCTGAACTCCATTTATAATGATGTATTGTCCAAAGTAAAATTAATAAATGAGGTAGCACTTTTTTTGGCATAGTTGAATATTTTAGCCGTGTATTTCTTATCAGGTGCATTGGCAATATTTCGATGTCAAAATCAACAAAGTAAAAACATGGAGAGAAAAATCGAAAACGCCGCAAGGGATGTGCGGCTAAAAGGAAATAAATACCGTTATTTCCATTAAAAAGTCTTTTGTCGAGCAATCGTACCTATTGATTTTAGCTAGTTATCATTTTTTTTCACTCTGCAACGTTTCGACGGTTTTTCTTTCTTTTGACATTAAAAAAAAAAAAAAAAAAAAAAAATTTTATTTCAAATAATTTCTTCTATACTTATAAAACTTTTTTTAAAATTATATTTCAAAACGTAATTTTGGCTAAAAACATTAAATAATACTCTGTATGCATTTACGACACAAAAAATAATACCAAAAATGAAATACACCATAAAAAAATCAAATCACACAGATTTTCTTGATTATTAACGTTGCATCTCACTCAACTTTCTTTCAATTTTATTTTGTTTTACAGAAATTAATCTAATATCATTAATAAGTCTATGGTTTTTTATTCGCATTTTGTGTTTTTTCTATTTTTGTTACATAATTTTTTAATAAAAAGTTCTGGACGTTATCAATGTTTAAACTCTAACATGCATCTAACGTTATATGTTAAACTGCATTATTACGGATTTACTGTGCATTTTTTATGTGTTCTTTATAAAACTTTATAAATATACTTTTTAGTTACTAAAAAAGAACCCCTGTCCGTATTTAATAACATCTTATGTATAAAAAAAAAAAAAATAGTATCCTAAAGCGATGCACGAAGGATACAAAATAAATGATTTCAGATACGATTTAGTTACCACCTGATGCGAGAAGAGCGATACCCGTTATGGGAAGAACCGTACAATCAAAACGGTGGTACCTGGCGCTTCAAATGTAACAAAGATGACACGGTGAGCTTCGCTTTTTCTCCATTTATTTCGTATCGACTCTCATTCGAATACATATCCCGTTCGATTGTTGGAGAAAAAAAGAAAAAAAAAAAAAAAAAAAAAAAAAAATTCGCACGTCAAAGAATGTGAAAACGATACTGATTGATGCGCATTGTTGTGCAGGCAACCGTGTGGAAAGAAGTCGTACTGGCGTCGATTGGCGAGCAGTTCACCGGCCATCTGGCCGAAGGCGACGAGGTTGTCGGCGTGACGGTGTCGATTCGCGATAGAGACGACCTCATTCAAGTAATTCAATGCACAATCACAACACAACTTTGCGAAGGGGCACTAAATTTGTTATTTTTTTTTAAATTAAACTAAATTAAAAACTCTTTTTCTTTATAAATTGCAGTACGCGAACGTTCGATTGACTTATCAAATTTATTGTTTAAAGATGATTTTTCTTTTTTCTTCGAAAAGGTCTGGAATGTAGATGCATCTTTGGCGGCGAAGGCTTCCGTCATGGAAAAGATTCATGCTCTCCTTCCTGACATTACGTTCCTCGCAGAATTTTATAAACGTAAGTTATTTAATAATTAATTTATAGTCGATTAGTAGGAGAATTTTTCGATGTGCGAAATCAAACAATACTACTTTTTATTCACTTTTTTGTACTACTGTTGAAAAAATAAAACTAAAGAAGAAATTAATTGTTTCAGATAAAACAGTTGAAAAATTATTCTGATTTTATCTGTCAGAAATCACGTTTAAACATGACATTTTTGATCAGTTATTTTTAGAAGGAAACAAAATACTTTCGTAGCAATTTGTAAAAAAAAAAAAAAAAATAGTAGATTCATTGAAAGTCAATACTTTGTTGTAATTTTAAACTATTGAATCATTACTTTTTCGCCAATCGAATACTGTGTAGGCTGTAATTAAAGTATCGGTAATAAAGATTGATTACTCGTGCGTGAAATTGAATGAGCGTACATACTTGTGCTATATGAGAAATTTGATACCTTGGAATTTTAGCAATGTGATCGAAGAATCGCTCGAGTGGGTAATTCCTGTATCATGTAATAAATCTATGACTTATTAAAAATTGAATGAATTCCAGGACAATGAATAGCTCTGTTATTAACATTGATTTTAATTTATAAATGACTTCTCGATCTTTGATCAAACTCAAATAAAAAAAAAATAAAGACCCCAATAGTCCTATAAAGTATAAAATTAAAAAAAAAAATTATCATGAATAAGTGATTAAAAGATGACAATAATGTTTTGTTTTAGCCCATCAAACTCATCATGCCTTCAATCGTCATTGAGCGATGATCACGTTGTTTAAGTCGCCACCGTAAATATATTTTTCAAAAAAATCGATGCACGTGGAGCAGAAACCGACGATGTGATACCAAAAGGAAGAAGCCCGACGAACTTTTTTTTTTCTGTCAATGAATACTCCAATTTACCATACCTATGGCCTTTGCTTCGTATATTTTTACCTTTTTTTTAAGTTAAAAAAAACAAGTGTAAATTTTTGCATAACCATAAGTTTTAATATTGTCTGCTGAGTAGCGTATATACACGCAAAGTGCGTTAAAGTATATTTTTATATTGACAATTAACCAAATAAATAAATAAATTGTTTCTACACTTTGTTTCCGCATAAAATCATTTTTCTTTTTTTCTCTTACCCAAAAAAATATGACACCTGCTTCTACAGCCGAAAATTCAAGCGTGGGCTGCGCATCTCTACGTAAACGTAAAAAAAAAAAAAAAAAGAAAAAAAGGTCGAAATACCGGAAGCAATCGTGCGTTTTGAAAAACCAATCCACGCGCGTATGATACCCCCGCCCCCCTACTTCTCGATTCACGAAAAAGAGGTGACAAGTATATACCTACCTACGTGCGACCTTAAGTCGTGCGTCTGGCGCCAGCGAAATATCGCCTGGAGTGGGAGACACGATTGATTAACCGGTCTAGCTGGTGCTCGGCATTGTGCACACATACATGTGGTGTACGGTGCCACCTAACGGATGAGAAATTTTTATACTTTACCGCGCCATAAAGAATTGGCTCCGGAACGCGAAAATTTTTCAACACATCGGGACACGAAAACATTTTTTACAACTTTCACGGCCTTCCGGCGTCGACCACTCGTGCAATTGTATGGATGTTACATTTGCATGCGTTACGTGTGCTGTTGTCCGTTATACTGGCGAATGCTGTGTTATCATCTCGCGCCGTTACTCCCTGGGACGACGGGAACTATTGCACAAGAGAGTCGCGTATGTAAGGACGTTGATTAGATTAGCGATGGTGCAGGGGAGCGTATCTCCGATGAAAAATTGACCTCTTGCTCGTGCGTTCGATTAAAATATAATCGAGTTTCCGGGGATTAACTGCGACGTAATTTATTGAGTTGTAAAATCCATGGGTGGGTAAGACGGATGGTGGTGGATATGCGCTGACGGACGATTTTTCGAGGAGATGAAGGGGGTTGGACGTTCGGAAGGATATTTATCGAGCTGCGGCGACAGGTGGACTGAACTTCTTATTCGGAAGCTTCGTGACTCGATTTTCGTCGAACGGCCTTTGCGGCTATGGTCGTAAGCGTTTCGACATCCGGTGACACGTTGCATTTTATCGCACGGCTGTAATTTAAACGGCGTCGTGGAGTTATGAATGACAAGGACTTTCGAGGCTTGTTACGTCTGATTTTTTAACGTGAGGTTTTGGAAAACTTGAAAATCGTTGGAATTTTACAATAGTAGTAACTGCACTCCAAATGGATATCGTTACATGCATCAAATATTATCAATTCCTCTTTGTAGAAAAACAATTTTTTCATTCGTATAAATTAAGTATGAATATTGTGAGAAAAAGGATAAACCATCGCCTGAGAAAAAAAGGGGTATAAAAGAAGAGAACATCTTCGATTTTTGAAAAATAAGGGATCGGCTTCGTTTTGAAATGAAAAAAAAATACTGCCAAAAATCTCGGGTAAGCGGATAAAAGAGAAACAGTTTTTTGGAGCTAAAATACGATTTAACCTTCGAGTATTTGCGTAGTAAAAATGCAGTCGAATTGAATCGAAGTCTCGCTGAAGGTTGCTTTTTTTTTTTTTTTTTTTCGCAGATACTCATGTGAATCTTGCACCATACATTAACGTCCTTAAACCTCTTGCTTTATGTAAACTGTTCCTTTACAGTTTAAATTCGAGTTGTCCCCCAATGGATTATTTATATATTTATATTCTAGACAGAGGAGTCTACATGATTTCAAAATACTTGTAATGATTTCATTGGTTATCCTACAAAAAGTTACTTTGTTTGGTAAGTGGTATTTTTTTTATTTTATACTTACTTTATTTTACATACATGTACCTATTATAAAAATATATACATTTGAAGGACAAAAATAGGTAGTTGTAATATTAGTACTATTTTTAACACGCTTTTTTAACATAGTGTTTTTTATTTGGTCAAAAATCATGATACTTGAACGTATTAGATGATAACTGAATGATTTTTCGAAGATAGTCAGACTTCGGCACAACTATTTTATGGATTTTTCAATGTTTAAAAAGGAAATTTTTTTCCTGAATAAAGTGTATTCTTTTATCTAAAAAAATATCCCGTTCAAAATATTATATTGAGAAAAATGTTTTCTTGCAAATAAGTGTATTTAAGATATTACAAATCATTGTTGAGTACTTAAAATCAAATAGTTAATTACTTTTTCAAACACTTGGGCAATTATTTTTTGAAAATATTTTTTTTTTCAAATTGTAATGCATTGTGTTTACTGGAAACAATTTTGTGGTGCACTGTGTTGTAAGTATTAATTAAAAAACAATTTATTTAGCGAATGTAATGGATTACACTTAGTAAAAAAAGTATATCTAAAAAAAAACTATACTTCTTTAAGTCTGACCAAAGATTTATAAATGATTTCAAATTTATTCAATTAAATGGCGTCCAAACGATTTCACGGACTAAATAGCCCCCTGGGTTGCCCCCCCCCCTTTTTTTCTCTCAAACAATAAACACATTTTTACACTTCCATTTCCTCCAGGAGTACAGGAATCTATTTTGGGTTCTCCTTATTCGTGTACCCACCTGTGCTCGATTTCCGTGTCTTTCAAACTTGTACTTATCTTATTTTGGCAAAAAGTCAAACGGTGCACGTGCCTAATACAATCCGATCAACTGTCACAAGCCCGGAGTCACACTTACCTTTGATTTTTATTTTTTCCCCTTTTGCATTTGCGGTATCTGAAAAAAATTCAAATATTAATTATCGAACAACAGAAAATACCTAGAATTTCCAACGAACGATTGAACATTCACGCGATAACTGCGGCGAAGAACTTGCCGAGGAAAACTCGCTGTATTGATATCGGGTAAACATGAAATGCGAGTCCCATTGGTGCCGTAGACAGGGAAACCTGTTCAATTCAGAAGGGAAGTCGATATTTGCTGGTATCTATACTCTTGAACGGTAAAAATAACAACTTTGTAAAAACCTTTGAAGCACTAACCGATATTTTCTTTTTCTCTTTTTCAAATGCGATGAATATAAATATTCACAAATTAGACGTTCGATGAAACCTCGAGCTTACTTTATTTCTGTCTGTTTGTGTTATTGTAAGTAAATACCCATCAGGAAATCAGAAATTAGTTTAAGTACCCCATTCGTAATGTTTTCGTGAAACAACTTTTTATTTTTTTTATATATGTATTTATATATACGTATACATTAATATTATCAAGTACGGGCGTTTTAATAAAAATGAAGCATTGCTTGTTTTCGAAACTTTAAATGAAAAACGACATGCGTCCCCAACACTGAACTACTTAACATAGAACTCTCCGCACGAGGACCGCTTTTTTTCTTCTTCTTCATCTTCGACTCAAATTATTAATCCACCTCGGTAACCCTTTTTGCGTTTTATACATATATATATTTTTTTCTCTGTCCAACAAACAGCAGCACCTTCGTTGACGAAAAAATATATTCACCTCCGCTAATACACCAAATGAAAAATGTCAAGGATGCCCATACACGTCTCGAGAGCTCTTTTAATCTCCCAAGTGTTATGATTCCTTAATGGCGCCCCGCCACACTTCTTCTGCTCCCGCTGTTGCTGGCAATAAAAATAATATTCGTGTCTCGATGTACAAGGCAAAACAGGAAAAAAAGAAGAAAAAAAGAAAAAAAAAAAAAAAAAATTTATACTTACCTATACGGTCCCTCGCGCAAGGAGGTGAACGACCGACCTCGCAAGGTCGCAACCACGCGCTCTGCCAATGGATACATACTTATATGCGGGCATTTTTAATAGAGCGACGTGTCCCTTATAGTAGAGTATACAGTTACGAATCATCTGCTGTATGCGATGGATGTAGGAATAATTACCTTCATTTATATTTCAATGGTGTTCGCTCGATCGACTCCTCATTAAAGAATAAAGTACAACACGTAACTGTATTGTATACGTGCATGGGGAATGGTATTTACGTATTTTTCCATGCGTTTAAAAAAAAAGAGCTGCAAATATATGCGTTTATACAAAACTTATGGTACCCGTCTTCAATGGCCATACGTATAATGTGTGGACGTATAGACAGAAGCGTAATAATCGTCGCGAAAAATAAATTTCCGACGCCATAACATGTATAAAGCTGCTGCCGGTCGTGCCATCGCGTTATATTGGAAAAATACCGTCGGATGGGGCGGATGGCGCCAGAGCGTCGTTGCCGCCGTCAGAGGAAGAGAGAGAGAGAGAAATGGATAGCCTTATTCTGCCGTTCGGTCGGACGCGCGCGTGGTTAATATAATGTGGCCAATAAATCGAGAGGCGCTTGCAGATGAAAATAAAAACAGATTTTTAATGCAGGAATTTCGAGGGTCCATCCGTACACGGGGGACAAGGGGGAGCCTGTAGTAGCTTGATTATTTCGGCGCGCCGTCGGTGAGCTCCGCTTCTTCTGCTGTTGATTATCGATTATGCGACACGGATTATCGGTGATATTCCCGCACGTGGAAATTAGGCTCCGCCTGAGTGTCCTCATCTTTTTTTTTTTTTTTTGTTTTTTTGTTTTTTTTTTTTTTTCATACCGCTTTGGTTACGCAGGGGGAAGAGTTTTTGTAAAATTGTAGCTTTTTTTTCTCGGTGTATGAATAAAACTTTAAGAGAATTAACGAGGTCACAACGGGAAATTTTCTGATTTTTATCAAACGTGTGTTTCGAGGGGATAACTGAACGAAATCTGCTATTGTTTTTAGTCAATGGAATATTTGTTTTGGTTTTTTTTTTTTTTTTTTTTTTTTAGCTGAATGCATAGTTTTGGCACAGAAATTTGCAAACTAGTACTTTTAAAAAAAAATTTATCCCCAAATACTAACCAATGCAGCTGGTTTTAACTTGTGACTTGAAATTACGTTAAAGTAGTAACTAAGTGACTGATTTTACAACTAACAAAAATAGACGAAAATTACTTTAAAAGGGTGTGAAATACTTACATGAATTTTAAAATTTCATAAAGAGCACAGTGAAAGTCCTGTAGAGTAATGATGAGTTGAAAAAAACAGAAGGTGTGAAAATTCCGTATCACTAGGGCATATAGTAATACCTTTTAGAGCCAATTCATACTAAAGTTCAAAATATTTGCAACACATGATTTCACCTCTGTTACGTCTTTGCTCTACTCTCTCCGGTGGTATTTAACGAAAAAGTTTGAAACTGTGTCTTGTCTGACGCGATGTTTAATAAAAATATTTGAACATTATTATAATATGCTAAATTACTGTATTAATAAATCGACTTCCCATGTGTATACGTGATTTTGATCATGCTCAGGGTTCTAAATGATTCAATTATTTCCTAAGTGAAACACAGCTCTATCAAGAATGGGAGTTTATTGTTTAATAGATTCATAATTCAATCAATAACAACACTAAACAACATTTTTTAATTAAAAGTTAAGAATGAATTTTTTTCATGGTTTTACATAAAATTAAATGTTGTTGAACCCCGTAGTAGACGCACTACTCCTCAAGTTGTTATTCAAGATGTATTGTACGTTTGTATTATATTGTCGTGCATCAATAATTTGAAGAAACTTTAAATTAACAACTCAATTGAGTGCCTAATGGAAAAACTTTAAGTTGAGAATTATTATTATTATTATTTTTATTTTGTGTATGTTTTTTTTTTTTTAACACTCCGAAGAAACGGCAATGTGGACAAGATGGGAAGTGAAATTTGTAATCAGATGAGTGTTAGTTGTGTTTCAATAAAAAAAAAAAAAAAAGCAATAAAACGATCAATTGGACGTCTTTTGAACTATAAATAAGCGGAGCACAAACTTCTTATGACGGATGAAGACAGTAATTACGAGGGGAGGGATATACAAATGACATGAAATATTCGCAACGAGGATTACACCTATCGCTTACTTTTATCGTGACCGATGACGCCCCGGCGTAATAAATGGATTGGTTAATTTATTATTTTTTTTTTTTTTACTTTTTCAACCGACATTGTACATTCATCACTTGATATTTCCCTAATGCGAGTAGCACACTTTTCCACGGATCCTCTGTTGAATGTTTTACTGTTCTACGTGACATATATGTTTGATTAAATAAACTCTTAATATTGTCACAAGAGATATTGAATAACTCGGCTTCGAAGCAATATTTGTATTCATTAACCGGCCAATTTTCGGTTAAGATTCCATTACCCATCCTCAAGGACGTCGACGAAACTGCTAACAAGTAGCACATAATATATTTACATTTTTACGGATCGTCCCACTTTGTTAAAAACTACGTTGTCGAGACATTGTTAAGGGTAGCGGATAAAATTACATTTAACTTTGTAATTCCAGCTATTTTCTGATAAAATTCGATTGGATTGATTCTTAGACTTTTCGAGGGGCTTTCGAAAACTCCCTCGAACAATTTCCGATAAAGACAATATTCGAGCAGAGCAGCACCTTGGGGAAAAAAAAAAAAAAAAAACATACACGGAGGAGACCGAAGAATTTAAAATTCAGAAATTCCTGGCGTTCCTCAAAAGACACACGCTTCGGAAGAGACACACAAGGCATCAAGCAGCCAGGAGCAAGTGCACCTATACGTATATATAGAGGAGATAAGGCACGACACCAGTGGCAGTCACAGTCGCGCCAACGAGGTCGTCCCTTAAATATCAGACACTAGAACGATAGGTCGGAGGTGGGAGGGAAAATGCTCTTATCACAGAAGCGCCAACTAGTTTTACGCGAGAGCCCCGTCCTAGCTTCTTCTCATTCTCTTTCCGGAGCAGTGATGGTAGGAGGCATAAAGTACTCGGGGCGAAAAGTTGCCTTCGCTCGCGCCAAGAATGACGTAACGTACTATCGAGACGGAGCCACTTTTCCCAATATTTTTTTTTTTGTTTTTTACTGGTTTATACCTTTACCATCAACTGCAGTAATACACCTTATGCTGTTCGTGCAGGCGTGTAAAGGTTCCCCACCGCACGTACATTGAATTTTCGTTGGATTGCACGGGATCTTCGGCACCCTACCGAAAATATGTTCGTAAATACTTTACTCTTGTAAACCCAGCTATTTTTGGGAACATTATGATAAAAAACTTTTCTACGAGCTACCCCATGTCATTTTGAAACAGTCGACATGTTGGATTGTTATTTACCCTGTTTTATGAAACTAGTAAAATTCTTTTATTTAATACCAATACAAAAAAACGAAAGGTGGTCCACCGTATTGCATTTGAAATAATGTCACATAATTTATTGTGATTTAGGTTTGGTATGCAAATTTCATGGTTTGTTCTTTATTGACCAAACACCTTTTTTTATCAACACTTTAAACTTCACCAGAGATCAAACTGAATTTCGTCTCTTACTTAATTTTCTAATTTGTTCATGTCACGAATTTTCTTCACATATCTTTTTCTTCTACATTTATTGACTTGGTATTCACCCAATACAAGTCAGCAACTGGTTCCTACCAGCTCGTGATTTTTCCAAGATCTCGACATATGTGTACCCTGCACGCGGAGCTTCGTCCTCCGTCCCTATTGGGACTTCTACAACAACAGCAGCAGCAGTAGCGACGTCGCGCTGATTTATTGCATTTTTATCGCTGGCAGATGCGAGCCAGAGTTTTAGCTTCTCTCCCCGTCCCTGCACCTATATTCCTTTTTTTTTTTTTTTTTCTTACATCTGTGTGCTTACAGGACTGTGCATCGTAAAAAAAAAAAAATCAACCTTAAAGACAGTAAAGCGCATTCCTTTCTCTCCGCATCAAATTTTTTTTTTTTCCGGCAGCTGATTTTTTAATGGGCTCGCTGGCGCGAAAAAAGGCGCTAATAGAAAGCGGAGATGCAAATCGCGAATTAACGGGGGAATTCCACCTATAGCCGAGGAATTATTATGTTTTTAGCCGATAAAGGATTACTGCAGGGTCGTGGCGTATAAGCTCTTTTCTTTCCTTTTTCGATCCTCCGGCGTACGCTGGGTAGCGCCGTTTTCTCATTTTAATGAAATTTCGCTTGTATTTAGTACTTGGTTGCATATTGCGACGAAAAATGTAATTTTAACGTGATTTTGAATCTATTTGAAGGCAATACATGAAAATACTCCGCACCATGTGTTTGATTTGTAATCATCGCTTGCGTGCAAGTTAAGCGTAAACGTATACTTGAAGCGATAAACATATATATATATATATATATATATATATATATATATACACGTATTTGATATTGCTTCACTCACCGATACATTTACGTATGTACATAATCATTGATTCCGTATATTAACTTGATCGGACGAAAACTGTCCAAAGGTAATTTTAATACACGTTTAATTAATGTGCACATGCGGGCTCGTCCCTGTACTACGGCTTCGTGTTAATAACGCTGGCTTTCACGCTTAGTCGACGAAATCACCGAGTCGAAATTTAATTTTGTGTACATGTGTGCGGGTTTATTTTACGATACGGGAAAAATAGAAATGTGTAAATTGCCGACGATACATACGGGGAAGCGCAAAAAATTAGGAAAGTCGGATGTTTCGAAGGACATTTTTGAGCGTCCGTTTGTGTCATTTTCATAATGTATATACCGTGTAATGAGGCTTTTTTCAATAACTTTTCAAACGCAAAGGGCGAGAGTGTAGTTGTTTCTTTAATTATTAATATTATCTTTTTTTTTTTTTTATTAAATCGCTACAGTAAATAACTAAACTGCCAAATTACTCAGAAATACATAAATAAATATATCCTTCTGCGCAAACGTGCAAATATCAATTCCTTTGGATATACTTTGATTTCGTATGTATAATTATAATTTTTTTTTTTTTTCATCGAAATCATATACGTTGAGTAAATGTTATCTGAATTGAAAATTGCTGACTACATGTTATATTCTGTTTATCCAGTAAAGTACACATTTATGGTATGTTATAAACGCGTCAGTTGTTACTTGTGGAAAAAGTAATAAAAGTTCGATTGAAGCGGTATGTTTTTTTATATAAACACGTCACGGTTAAATTTAATTTATAAGAACAACTTACCGTGAAAAAATTATGTTCGAACAACATGTAAAAATATATATCTATAGTAAGCAAAAACGAAGTCATAAAATTTACGAAACACGTAACATGCCTAGCCTTTTTTATTGTAGGTATAATTTAAAACTTCATTATCTTCTCACTTTCGTGAAAATACATTATTACAGCACAGAAGTTGATTACAATTCAACAGCGAGTCTGCGTCCTCTAAACTATCAGGTAATAATATGTATTCCAGACTCTGGTTGGTCTCGTTACATGCGGATTAAGTACAATATTTGACTTTGACTATATTTATGTTCCCATCAGGTCCCTTTAATTTCTCAGATGGTACAAGCGACGGGCCCTGGGATTGAACAGCGAATGAATGGTTTCAGGAAATTGGTTAGCTAAGACAACTCCGAACATCAGGATAATGCCGTAGTAGTTGAGAACGAATTTATTGGTGTACGGCGTGTAGATCTGGTGCAACGGAGAGCCTTAGCTTTGATTGTGCCAACTTACATTCAACTGCTACATTTTTGTAATTTTATAGTTATTCCTGTTATTTTTCACCAACTTGAAGCCACATAGCTATTCACTATGAATCCATGTCTGATCTTCAATGTTTCAAAATGTAATACATTTTGGAGAAAATCGATCTCATGACATATAAGTATACAATTTTTTTTTTATCATCTTAAGCAAAAATGTACTATTTTATATGACTATTGTAATCTATCAAAAGAAACATTATTACTTAATAAAAGTACAAAAAAAGCTCATTACATTTTTCACCAATAACAGCCAACTATTATAAAAATCCAATATAACTGAAAGATAATTATTGGTAAAGGGCTTCCCACAAAATAAGTAGATTTTCGAAAATTTCAAAAGTATCAAGTGGACCAAAAGTGATTAACATTTATTCGGCATTTTGGTTTACTAAAAATTCATTCAAACTTTCTTTGGACACATGTTTCAAAAAAAAGATAACAAAAGACTTTTTTATGCAAAGTAGGCCAGTGCAGATGAAAAAAAAATTTATTCGCCACCAGAAACATTGATTTTGTTATTTTCAAACAATCCAGCTTTTACTCAGCCGCGGTCACAAGTATTCCGAACAAAAATACTTCAATGCGACTTTTGAGTAATGCTGACTATCCGCACTTTTCCGAAGCTTTCCGAGACAAAGTGCGCGATAAATGTTGGCCAGCGAGTCCCACGTCAAAAACAATGACAGCACCCGCGAAGGCGACAAATTGTTTTTGTGTTTTTGTTTTGAGGCTCGATCGAGCGCAAAAAGCCACGCGTAAGAGTATGCCCGCGCTCGTACGTGCGTGCCCACGTAGCTGTACCGGAGGAGAAAAAAAAAAAAGGAAAAAATCGGGAATCCTGTGATATCTAAATAAAAACAGCATTCCAGGCAGAGAAAGAAAGACAGACGAGATCGATAATTTATGGAGAGAACGACCTTTGTCGAGCCCAGTCTTCTTCATTTTCATCGTCTTCCTCTCTCCCTCCCTCGGTGTTCCTATTCTTCTCTCCATAGCAGCGATTTATTAGCGCTCCGGGCACGCGTCAAAACGAAAAGAAATAAAAAAAAAGGTGTGCTCCAGTCATGCTCCTACACTCACATCTCACACTGTGTACCCATTAATTAATTTGCGTCACACTAAGCTCGCTAAGCCTCGGGATTTCCATTCCGTCTCTCCTTAGCCCGCGTACACGAGCGTACGTAAAAGCTGAAAAATGTATGTAGTTCAGATCTCTCTCAGGGGATATATATTCGCGATCCGCGTTAATCATTTCTCATTCGGTGATTCTGGAATCCCATTGCTCCCACGCGCGTGTGTATTGTTTACACCCATATACGCCGCGGCTCCTTGCGTCGTATACGCGTCTTTTCCATTGACGTTCGTGTTGTTTATTGGCCTTTCGTTCTTCCGCTTCGATTGTTGTTGTCAACTATTGTACCCTCGTAGCTATTATTCACGTACGTACGATATTTTACAGGCGGAATAAGTCCCTCTTTGGTGGAATTCAAAAGTTTATTTTTTTTATTTTTTTTATTTTTTTTGGAAGCGCGTATGCCTGGGAGTGTGCAAACTATTCGAGTGTGGGCTCTTTTTTTTCCGGCAATTTCCATTTTCCGTCTCTTCGCTGGTAAAAGAGGCATTGGAACAAAAGTAAAAACTTTTTCTGCCGCTGGATTTTCAAGTGGAACATGTACTCCCTGTATGCGCTGCTTTCCCATTACCTTTAATTGCCGGAGGTTTCTTTTTTTCTTTTCCTATCTTTGAACAGCCGTGGGTACTCGTACGTTTGGAGAATATAAATTATTCCCCTTGCCGATTTACATTCGTTCCGAAGACGATGGAAAAATGTTCGCAACAATCGCACCACGTGTATATAACATGTTATGTATAAACGTGGGTTATGAAATCTGTTGCGTTTGTTATTGTTCGAGTGGATTTTTCATTGAAGTAAGATAATCGTTGCTACGCGAACGATCGTGTGGGAGAATTTCGCAATGGCGTGCAGGTTCACAATCAAGCGCGAATATTCTCGGTCGTAATTGTTTGCATGCCGTGGCTCAATCACGTGCAAACTTGAATCCCCTCACTTCCCTCTCGAAGTAGTGGAGCGTGGTGCCATTTATTTATGGTTTGTAAGAAAACTTGAAAACTATAAAGTTGTGAATCCGACGTGTACAATTTTTGTTTCAGTTAGAAATATTGATTTTTCGTGAGAACAATGGCATTTGTGCACAAACGGAATTTCATTATTACAATAAATTTCAACTCTGGTGAATAAATTTCCCAGTTCTCACAACAATTTCAAATTTTTAGCCAATATTTATAACCGTTGGATTTTTAAAAGTAACTTTTGATACTCGGTGTGAGAATTTTCAAATTTTACGTGCCTGCACACCGTGTGTAAAATGATATTTTTCTCACTACGCCTAGATACCAGAAAAATCGCTTGAAAGTTGAAACCTTTACACTCGAGTGTGAATTTTATCGCCCGAGCAAAGTGAGCCAATTAATGATTTACTAAAACCAAGCCCTTCTTCGCACACTCTGGACACGTATGGAAAATTATGTTTCGTTAGTATCAAACTACTGAATTCTTTACGAACGGTGTTTAATATCATTTTCAAAGTAAAAAAGCCCTACCTCTTAGAAACGAATAAAGAGAATGTACTCAGTCCCCAACGTTTATGAATTTAAAAAAAGTTGTTTGTTTTGAAATTTTGAAAAATTTAATTTAAGCAAAAGTATCGTTTTACTGGGACAAAAAGCATTTTTATTACGCAACAAAACCTCAATATAACCGAATGAACGTATATCCGACACACTGGCGGTTACAAAACTGTTTTCCTGCTTTCCTACCCCTGGGCTAAGAGCGATGTAACGAAAAAAAAAAAAAAAAAAAAGTGACTGATACCACTGAGTCAACTTTCCATTTTTCTATTTAGCATTTAAAAAAAAATTAAAGGATCCTAGTGAAGTGATGGCAAACTCACCAACTGCTGTAACATCAATAGCCAACGCCTACAAGAAATAAAATTTTTATGAGGTTGAAACATTGAACTAGTTAACATTGCCATTCCTACTTTACAAGTGCCATTTTTCAGCTGTCGATTTGATGTAGTTCATAAAAAAAACCAACGGGCAAGTGGTTAGTATTTATCAAAATTAAAAACAAAAATAGCCAAACACTCAAACGAGGCGTAAAATTTCAAAAATAACTTTTACGCGCAATAAAAATGTCGTTCCCAAGCAAACAAGAACAAGAGGTACATGTTTACATACACTTTACCACAACAGCGCATAAAAAGACAAAATATAAACGTGCACACACACACACAAAATTTACCTTTGAAATCTTCCGGTAAAGATTGTCGAAAATTATTAGTGATGCAAGAACGAAAATCCTTGAAAATGGCCCATTAAAATGGTAAAAGTACGGCAACGAAGAGGATACCGAATATATACTTTTAATTAAAGCTCTGCACATTTTAAGCACCCAAGAGCCCCTTCTTGACCCCCTCCTCACCATTTCGCGTCCCTTTGAAAAAGAATATCGAGCCGGCTTAACAATTCAATTCAAAACACGCTGGACGATTTTCCGCGGAAAAAGAAACGAAAGAAAGATAACCGGGGGTGGAAGCACCGGGCAAATAAAGGAACCGGGGGAGCTAAATTAAATCGTTTGCCCGAGCTGCGGGAGGAGAATAAAGTCAGCGCCCGAGAAAAAAAGAGGGGGGGGAAGGCACGAGAAAAGCGGAGCGGAAGAAGAAAGCTCCGAAGATAAAGAATCGGCAAACAAGCAAACAAGTTAACTTTGGGCCGAGCCTCGTTTCCAACCCACTATACTGTTGTGTATGTATACATGGATGGCACACAATGCCACAAAAAAAAGGGGCGACCCAATTAAAGGGCGAGTCCCGCAGTCTCGCGCGGACGGACAGACAAGACGAAGCGCTCTCGGCAGGGCTAAAGAGCAGAAAGAAAGAAAAAAAAAAATGGATAGGAGGACGTGACTCGACGCCGGAAGTCGACGACCGGGCGGGGGAGGAAGCGATGCAAAAGGAGCAGTGTAGCGGAGGAGCTGAGCGTAGTATACACATGTATATATGTAGCAGAGGGCGCGCAACGGGAAATGCGCTCGAAAGCGCCACACTAGGTTTGCACGTTGCATGGAAGTGACGTGTTAGCTCTCTCTCTCTCTCTCTCTCTTTGCTCCTGCGTCTCATGTATGCACCACGTGAATGCGTACACACTATATACACAGTCATTGGCCTGCCCCAGGCGATGGAATTCCGCGTTCCGTTCCGACGTAATTCTTCTTCTTCTTCTCGTTTCACCGGCATCTTCTCGCGAAGCCGGTTACCGATTCCTTTTTTTTTGTCCTCTTCCTATCCTTGTCCCTCTTTTGCCACGCGGTGTAATCGTCGTTTTTTTCCGAAGAGTCTGTGCGATGCCGTCTCTTTTTCGGACGAGGAGCACAAAAACTTCCCCACAGAAGAGCACAAAAACAGTGTCCCGCGCGCGTCCGACCAACAACGCGCACACGATGACGAAAATCGATGTGTATGTACATCGTCGCCGTCGTCGTCGCGACACGGAGGCGCGTCTTTTCTCTCCCGTTTCGATTTCGCCGGCGTATGTATAATGATGTATTCGTGATGTGTAGAGGTATACCCATTACATTATATACGCACACTCGCACGTTTTAATCGAAGCCAAAAAATTTTGGGAGGTATTAATTATAATGACGCCTCGTTGCCGGGGAATTTATTCGGAATGCGGAGAAAATTCAAAGCAGCTGACACTAGCCTTGTTTTTCTACTACTTCGGCGTTTTTTCTCTCTTTCGATTTAATGATCGATTGACGATCGCGATTTCGGAACGAGCGCGCTGTGCATAAATTTGTGTGGTCGTTTTGCGCGCTGCAGATATTGGGCACTTTGGAATTTCGGTAGTTCCCACTATGGATGTGTGTCCCCTATATAGGCAGTGTTTTGTTTTGTTTAATGGACATTTTTTTATAACAACGCTCATACTTTTATTCGACTCGTAATACGTATCGATCCATGTGTGATTCTTTGTGTCTGTGGCGGAATCAGTAGAATTTTGTAATCTACGATTTTTAACTTACTTGTCGATTAGTTAAAAAATTTTTTTTCATAAGACATGTTTATTGCACATCACAATGCAACGTAGTTATTACACGAAAATTCTTTTTTTACGTTTAGTTTTCCTACATTATCTCATTTCTTGACGTGTCGATCGCTTGTCTAACCTTACTTATCTGTTACTACTTGAGTTTACAGATGCAATGCAATGCAACGTAGTTATTACACTAAATTTTTTTTTTATATTTAGTTCTGCCACATTATCTCATTTCTTGACGTGTCGATGACTTGCCTTACCTTACGTGTCTGTTACTACTTAAATTTGGGGATGCAATGTAATGCAACGTAGTTATTACACATAACATCTTTTTTTATACTTAGTTCTTCCACATTATCTCATTTTTTGACGTGTCGATGGCTTGTCTTACCTTACTTGTCTGTTGCTACTTCAATTTACGGATGCAATGCAATGCAACGTAGTTATTACACTAAACACCATTTTTATGTTTAGTTCTTTCACATTAAATGTGATCGATCTTATTTTTTGACGTGCCGATGACGTGTCTTACCTCACGTGTCTGTTACTACTTAAATTTAGGGATGCAATGCAGTGCAACGTAGTTATTACACAAAACTGTTTTTTTATGTAGTTCTTCCACATTATCTCATTTTTTGACGTGTCGATGGCTTCTCTTACCTTACTTGTCTGTTGCTACTTCAATTTACGGATGCAATGCAATGCAACGTAGTTATTACACTAAACACCATTTTTATGTTTAGTTCTTCCACATTAAATGTGATCGATCTTATTTTTTGACGTGCCGATGGCGTGTCTTACCTTACGTGTCTGTTACTACTTAAATTTAGGGATTCAATGCAGTGCAACGTAGTTATTACACAAAATTGTTTTTTTATGTAGTTCTTCCACATTATCTCATTTTTTGACGTTTCGATGGCTTGTCTTACCTTACTTGTCTGTTGCTACTTGAGTTTACGGATGCAATGCAATGCAACGTAGTTATTACACTAAACTTATTTTTTTAAATTTAGTTCTCCCGCATTATCTCATTTCTTGACGTGTCGATGGCTTGTCTTACCTTACTTGTCTGTTGCTACTTCAATTTACGGATGCAATGCAATGCAACGTAGTTATTACACTAAACACCATTTTTATGTTTAGTTCTTTCACATTAAATGTGATCGATCTTATTTTTTGACGTGCCGATGACGTGTCTTACCTTACGTGTCTGTTACTATTTAAATTTAGGGATGCAATGCAGTGCAACGTAGTTATTACACAAAACTGTTTTTTTATGTAGTTCTTCCACATTATCTCATTTTTTGACGTGTCGATGGCTTCTCTTACCTTACTTGTCTGTTGCTACTTCAATTTACGGATGCAATGCAATGCAACGTAGTTATTACACTAAACACCATTTTTATGTTTAGTTCTTCCACATTAAATGTGATCGATCTTATTTTTTGACGTGCCGATGGCGTGTCTTACCTTACGTGTCTGTTACTACTTAAATTTAGGGATTCAATGCAGTGCAACGTAGTTATTACACAAAATTGTTTTTTTATGTAGTTCTTCCACATTATCTCATTTTTTGACGTTTCGATGGCTTGTCTTACCTTACTTGTCTGTTGCTACTTGAGTTTACGGATGCAATGCAATGCAACGTAGTTATTACACTAAACTTATTTTTTTAAATTTAGTTCTCCCGCATTATCTCATTTCTTGACGTGTCGATGGCTTGTCTTACCTTACTTGTCTGTTGCTACTTCAATTTACGGATGCAATGCAATGCAACGTAGTTATTACACTAAACACCATTTTTATGTTTAGTTCTTTCACATTAAATGTGATCGATCTTATTTTTTGACGTGCCGATGACGTGTCTTACCTTACGTGTCTGTTACTATTTAAATTTAGGGATGCAATGCAGTGCAACGTAGTTATTACACAAAACTGTTTTTTTATGTAGTTCTTCCACATTATCTCATTTTTTGACGTGTCGATGGCTTCTCTTACCTTACTTGTCTGTTACTTTTTGAGTTTGTGGACTAAGAGCTCTCGAGTGAAAAGGCGAATGTATTGTAGTTTGTACGGATCAACCGTCACTAAAAAGTTAAAATAATAAATATGTACACTTATTAATTATAAAAATGAGCTTTTATTTATCAGTAAAATGTAGAAAATAATTATTTATCGTAAACATTGCTGATGATAAAAACGAGGGTCTCCTATGATGTTTATTGCTCTTAACAAAAAATTTGATAACTCTCTCTTTTATCAATTACGCATACAATGATTTACTTTATAATACTTAATTTTATTGTTTTTGTTTTATGAATAAAAACATATTTTATTACTTTTTAACACTATTTTGTTGAAATATTTATAAATTTATTTTAGGGATACAAAAAGCTTTCTTTGCTTAAGTTTTTATAAGTTGTGCCAATTGTGTTACCAAGTTGTACCTCCAGAATGAAAGTGATCAACTTTATCGAACTCGTCGACTTTCTCTTTCGGAACAAGTTTTTTTTTCTTACAGGTAAGATTTGTGATTGTCATTAGAAGATTTAAGTTACAGGCACTTATCACCCTTGTTTCGGCTGTTTTAAGATTACTAAGACATTACATTGCAAATTATGTCCATGACATCTTTAAAAAGACTGATCTCTTAATTCTCAATGAAGTACATTAAAGTAATAAGTTTTACAAAAGTGTGGTAATCCATAATTTGTCGATAAATACCCAATTATTTAGTATCCGTTAGTAGTGACCATAATACAAACAACTTTGAAACTTTCAGATCGGGAAAGATGAAGAATGATGTAACTAAACCCCTAAATTTTCAACTGGCATCTTATAAAGATAAAGTGCATTATAGACCTGCCCGTAAAGAATTGCAGGGACTTTTTAATGGTATCAAGTGCACTAAAGTGAAGTGTATGAAGTTACGCGACACGATTAGAAAGAAGTTCTAAAAGAGATTTACGAAAGGGCTTCCGAGGATAAAAAAGGATCTAGGTCTCAAGTACAACCGTGTCCAAAATATTAAAGAAAGATTAGAGAAGCAACTACATGGACGATTTCATATCGATCTGTGCACAAAGATTTGGAAAACTGATAAGTATTTTATGCAATCAAAGTTGACTTTTATTTGCCCTGAAACACTCACCGAAGAACAAGTTAATTCTAGAGAACAGTGAAACTGCGCACTGACAATGTCCAAGCCCATCATGTAACACTCCTGCAATAACACGAGCTCGACCTAGCATAACTTAACCACTGCATAATCAAAGTATTGAGAAATCGCAGGAATATCGTTTCCAAATGAAAAAAAAAAAAAATTTTTTTTTTTACGAATTACTCCACGTTTCGTAAAAGTTAAGTAATTTTTAAAAAAGAAAGACAAGAATAAGTGAAATGTACAGCTTGCAAAAAAATAAAGTAGTTGGACTTGGATATTTATTTGTTCTCGAGTGCGAAAAGATAATTTAACGACCATTTTCACAGCATTATTGAGCCGTAAATATTGTATAATCACAATTGTAAATCAGTCAAGTGTCTAGTACAAATGCTCGATTAAGATCTTACATAAAACGTGCGTCAGTCCTGAATTAAGTTGCTACGTACAGTTTGTTAGCTTCAATATTAATACTTTATTTTATTCATCTATGTATGGGTACAATAAAAATAGCTTTTATCGAATGTTGGCTATAAAAGTACACTTTCATGCGTTTCGTTGACATGAAATACCGAGACATTTATTTTAAAAATTATTCGATTCCTTTCGATTATTTTGCTCCTTCTCGACATTGGCACAGTTATCGGTGCATCATAGAAACTGGGAACGCGAACTCGGTCTCGGTCGTCCCGATTATAAAATCCAGTTACGCCAACCCGCCGGTACGTCGGTAAGCTCAAAGCGACGATCACCAGTTTCGTCAATTAAAACAATGTTGGCCCCCCCCCCCTTTACCATTGGGTGGCAAAATTTATTTAATTCCACTACCGCAGGTGGAACACGATATCTTTGATGTGTAAAAAAAAGAGCCGCTCCTCGATAAACATCGTTTCTTCGTGCTAATCTCGAGGAACCACGTTTGCATGTACATCGCAATGTTTTTCTGCGCAAATCAAGCGAGCTCCCATCTGAAACGAGCAGTCGACCAAAACGTGATCTGTTTGCTCGCGTGACGCTAAAACACGTGCATCGGAAGGGAAATTTATGAAACAAAACACATTGTTTCTAGTGCAGTTAACGTATACACGGGACAGGGATGTCAACCGCACGACCGCCGCAGGGTCAGCTCGGTCGGGTCCATGGAAGGACGCCAAAAAATAATCCGACCACTCTGCAGGGTCCGTTTGCTTTGCATTTCTTGCGACACGGACGTGGTAACGAAACAATATCGTAACTCAACGAAAACGTCAAATATGTCTGGTGCAGCTGGACAATGAACGCTTGCCAAGATCGTCTTCGTCCGATCGGTGACCATCTAGATTGACCTCGTCAACTTCACCACGTGCACTTGTTTATTTTTCCATTTGTCGGCGACCTCGGCCTGTTTATCTTTTCATATCTGCATAGAGCCGCGTGGGTGTAGGTACGTATAGCGATCCCATCGTCCTTCCAAAGGACGCATCGCCGTGGGCTCTTGTGGCGAGTCAGTAGCGGGAGATCTCCTAATCGGACGCTGCGCCGGTGCTGCTCGGAATCGGCATCACGGCTATCCTTAGGATCGGTCTGGCGGTATGACAAAAAATTGCTTTTCTTTTATTGTCTCATGTTTTCAGGCGTGTTTTTCGCTTTTTTTTTCACGATTCCATAGGTGATGAAAAAATGCTATTGTCGGCCGCAAGAGTCGTGTAGGCCGAAAAAAAATCGCGCCTGTAGTGTTTTTGACCCGCGAGACACGCGGTGGAGATAATCTTGGTTTATGGGTAACTTCTCGCGAATGCAGGCCTCGAGGAATGCCGAAATGTTATTTTATCGGCTAGGAGCGCGTGTATGCGTCTAGTCGAGAGGCGTCGCGATGGCGTCAATGGTTTTTGTAAATAAATGTGTCAGCAGCACGATGGTACGGCTCTCTGGTGTCGGGTTCGCGTGAAATCATCGTCTTTTGCGCGCTCGTTGGTGTTTTTTGTTGATCTGTTTGGGTGATACTTGTTTTTATGACCGACGCATCGCGTTGCTCACATTATATGCACGCGTAGCTTGCAGGTGGGAGTCGTTGCGGTGTCCGGTTGGAGGATGACTCTATTGTGCGACGGCGACGCAGTGAAAATTTTCCTTTTGCTTGAACGCCTGGATTTGGGAATTCCGTCTTTACGCTTACACGTTTTTTGCGTTTCATTGACCTTTACAAGATCGCATTGTTTTGTAATTCAACAAACAGTACGATTACAAGTACAAAGTAATTTTTTTTTTTTTTTTTTTTTTTTTTTTTAATAAGAAAAGTCTTAAATTAAACATGTGATGAAAGTACAACAATTTGAAATTAAGAGACACGATAGTAGTGTTTCGTTAGAAATGTATTTTTAAAATACAATTAAAAACTATTGTATTAATTTTTCAACTTTTTGGAGAGAATATTTGTGTCAAAGCGGTACGTGGCTACCGTAACTTTAAAAAGCTTTGAGCTCCTTAATATAGTCAGATGTATATGAATGTGTTCTTTAGAAAATTCTTCAGTTTTTATGGTACTTTATTAACAAATTTTTTTGAATTTTAAATTTGCTACTCATGTTAAACGCGTTTCGCGTGATCTGCACCACTGCGACTGTACGTACCACATTCCAAAAAGAGATCACAATTTTAGTTAAATTTATACTCATTTTTTCGTCTTTGCAATCGCTCTTTTACTAAATATTACAGATGCAATGGTTGTATTGCCACTCATATTTTGCTTTAAGACAACTTTTAAATCGAACGCCATAGTATAAATAAATCAACAATGATTTTAAAATGTTTTTCCTAATAAAAATGTGTGCAAATTTGTGCATTTTTTAAGGAACATTCAAACATTACGCCTAATTTTATTTCATCTAAATGAAATAAATTTTTTTGTCTAAATGTGTTTTTCAGAGTAAAAACAAATTGAATACAGCATTACTTTTGATCACATTTATGTTATGAACTTATTCCATTTTAATTTTTGCTGAAAATTTTTTGGAATTTTGTATACATCATTCTATTTGATTGTGTTATTTGTAATTTCATCAATTGCATTCAATTGACTAAAGTCCAAAACGTACACGATATTACGTCCATCTCTTTTTTCAATTTAATACAATAAAAAAATTGCATGCTCCTCTGAGATAATTTTTAACTTGTCATCGAAACTTTCCAAAGATAAAAAAAAACGCACGACGAACGACGCGATCAAAACATGAAAACATCAGATTAAACGTTAGTCCGGTCTCCCGTACTACAGCACAAAGTTAAAAGCTTCGCAGTCTCGCCTTCAGCTCTGGAGGAAAACATTGCAGGTCAATCGCGTAAGCTTCGACACACTTTTAGTTCTCCTCAACTTGAACTTGAAAGTGTAAATATATGACACTTGCTCTCGTTGCGTGTTTGTACACGTCACTCGATACATTTGAACAATAAATAGAATATACGTATACAATTTAAAAAGCACAGAAGAGGCGAATGAACGAACGTATGGACCATCTCGAATTTCCGCGTTTCACAAACTAATATGCCATCTGTATACGTATAAGGTCACTCGTAGAAACGAAATTTTCCTATCCTCATTTCGGTATAATATCCACCGTAGACCGCAAATATATTTGAAAAAAAGGACCCACACCGCGTAAGATCGAAGAAAGAAGAAAAAAAAATAGGCACAACAATAAAATCCAGCGACATTCCTCGCTCTGTGGGCAGGTAGAAAAAGAGGAGTTTTCTGAAACGCGCGAAGCCACGGCTCGGGGACAATGAAACAGAAACGACTGTATACGGTCGCGCGCTGGCGCCTCTCACGGGCACGCGCATTCATTACACACACGCGTACGGCCGGTGTTAGCGTCGACACGCCGCTACATTATAAATATCCATTATGAATTCCTCACCTGATGGGCAATAACGCAAGCACCACCAATACCCGGCTTTTATCGCGAGAAATTCTTCTTTGTTTTTTATTCTTTTTTTTTCCCCCGCGACGTGCGAAAATCCGTAAAAATAACCTTGACTCACTGTGTACACGGACCGAGCGAAAAACCCTATAAATAACACGCGTGGACACATTAATGTCGAAAGAATCAAACTAATGATTCCGCACATCCAGTCATCGTCATCGAATTCCCACGTCACGTCCACACGAGGATCCTAAGAGCTATACATCCGCAGCAACTGACCGTGTACTATGACCATTGACCTGCAGTATTATTTTTAGTCATTCGTTCACTCTTTGTTGTAAATAATTGTTTTCGTATTTGCTTTGTTTCATTCAATTTAAAAAAAATTTTTTTTTAATAAGAATACCCACTTTTGTTATTGCAAGCTTGTATTGAGTAGTCAATGTCAGGGCAATTTTCCACTGTTGCCCGGACCACGTCTGTTTATTGGTCTTTAGTAAAGATTTCATGAGTTAAAAGAAAAGATATGGCTGTTGGCATTACTTTCATCGACACATTTACATCCACTACCTACATACTGTAGGTATACACTGTCGTATGAAGGACGGGGTACAGTGAACTTAACCGATAAAACGGACTATTTGGGTGTCCCACAGAACTCGATCCTCATAATCTTGTTGCTTTACCGATGTATTACAGAAATGTTTAAGCCAACTTTGGCTCTGGATGACCTACAAATTTTTTACTTTGCTACGTTTTGCATTACTTACGCGGAGATGTAGTCGAGTTAAGATTTCTGCGCTGCTATTCCCTCTCGTTGAGACAATTGCTCGATCATGTCATTGAGCATCCAACTGCTACAGAATGACTGAGTGCTCGGTACGTTGTTGATATACAACAAGGGCTATAAGTACATCATCTCACCTCAAACAGGAGAATCTTTGATGTGTAATTATTTTGTGGAAGAAATGATTTACACAGTTTTTTGAATGCGTTTAAGGCTATTAATATGTCACACGTTTTCCCTCAACAATCGGTATTGTTTTACTGTGTTAAATGAATGAAATCTGTTCATATCCCATTTAAATGCACACCAGTAGAGTAATTCATGAATGACAATTTTTTTTTCCTTCCTATTTTAATTTATGTATTATATTATTATTTCTTTTTTTCATACGTAACTTTTTTATTTTACTACAAATTTATAAATGAATGTCCCCAAAAAATTTGCAAACGATTATTCTTGACACATATACCCTGTGATGTGTAAACTTTTCCATTGTACATTGACATTTTTATCGTGACATTTAACGCGCGTTCACGCGCACGTGGAACATTCAACTCTCGTACTAAAGCGAACCGCGACGCTTCGGTAATTGCAATTCCGTACGAACCGCATGAGCAACACAATCGCACGTACATCCATCGGATCATCTCCGCATTGCGTAACAAAAAAGAAAAAAAAACAAAAAAAAAAACAAAAAAAAATTATTCGCGATCGTAAACCACGGGAAAAACCAGATCGGGCCCCGCACGTTTCCCGGAGGTTTGACGCGCGAGAGAGTCCCGGCGCCTCCGATCGGCAAAAAAATCCGAGGCGCGTACAAACAAAAAGACAACGTCAACGCAAAAGGAGGAGGAGGAGGCCGGTTGTTGTGATGAGCTATACGCGCCGAGCATGAGGGAAAGGCCGATCGTCCCGGTGGGGATCTCTCTCTCTCTCGCTCGAGACTCTTCTTCGGCCGAGCGCATAAAACCAACGACTCGCCGACTGGCGCTCAGTTGACTTTCGAGAACCGATTGCGAGAGATCGCGCACGATTATACCCAATTGCGCGTTTTATCTTCCATCATTGCTCCGACCTTCCGAGCCTCGTCACTAGTGCTACATTTGTGCATCACCGTACCCCGCGTATAACGCTCAGTGACCAGTGAGGAACAACCAAACCAAGACGATGGAAGCCAGAAGCTTAATATTGCTGCTCGCGGCCGTGGTGGTCGCGTGCTTCGTAGCGTGCGCTCGCAGCTCTGCCATTCCCATGTGGGAGTTCCTCACGAGGGAGGAAAAGGTGAGGACCTTACACCCCCCTTCGCTGTATATACGCGGTATTGTTTCCCGTACAGTGCACAGTGCGATTATTGGTTGTGGTAACGCCGCCGACGCGAGCCATACCGATATCCGGTCCGATCCGAGGGGACGTTTGCCGAAGATCGGTATAATCGCGACTTTCATCTTAAGGCCGCTGGACACCAGGCGAAGTTCAAGAGCGCGGGTTTCTTTCTCCCACTCCCTTCATCCGGCCGACCGGACCGCGGCTCGGCCAACTTTTCCCGGGGCGCGGTGTGTGTACGGCAAACAATGGGCCCATCGCTTCTGCTCCGGCGCACTTCAATCGAGCGCGACAATGCGCGGGGAGGCTTTTTTCTCCGAGTCAATTAAAACTTTTAATTTTCGCGGATGTATACGAGGGGGAAGAAGGAGAGAAAAAAAAAATCGGCATATGGTTTAGCTCGGTGGATTTATCTGTGTGTATATATATGTAGATCGACGCGCGCAACAAAGAGCGACGCGGCGGCTTTCCGCGCTAATTACGTCCCATCCGGCGTTCGTCGCCCGATAGCTTTCTCTCGGCACTCGTCAATCCCGATTTCACGTACACGCAATTATCGGCGTTCCCGATCACAAATGTGTGTGTGTGTGTGTATATATGCACGCGCGTAAAACCGGGCCACATCACCCCCGCCCTCTGCGATATGTATTTGGGTCGAGCGCGCTACAACGCTCACTATACGGATTATTTGTCTCTTTTTCGAGCGTAGGTATACGGACTTTTTTCCCACTCGAGCGAGCGCGCGCGTCCTCTCAAAGAGACGCGTTGTTTGTTTCGGAGGGAAAAAAAAAGTTGCGAGAGCTCGAAAGAGAGAAAAAAAAGGGAAAGTTTTCCTTCTTTGCCGAGAGATCGCTTATGAGCGCTCAGAGCCGAGAAAGCCAAATAACGAACACTTTGCGCTAACTGATAGTTACCCACGTCGTTAAGCCAAACTGAGTAGTGTTTGCATTGCACTGTGTATATATATGTAAGTGTTTTTCTTGCGGTTCCCTTTTTTTTTTCTTTCATTTATTTATTTATTTTTTTTTTTTGTAAAAATTGGCCATTTGCGAAAAGTATCGAGCAACGTTGTTTTTGCGCAGCGGCTGTACGTGACGAACATCGAGCGCGTGCGAGTTGACAAAAAGCATCTACACATCGATTGCCCGTGAGTAGAGGAGTTCCCGAAAGTTCCGCCGCTCGTTCGGCTAACCCAGTTAAGGGCCGCCTTTTCGCGGTTAGTTAGCCACCCCATCGGTAACTTCAGTTTGTTCCTCAAGTCAACTTTTCGTTCTTTGCTCCCTCCCCGATTGTTTTCGTCATCGATTCTCGAAGCCTCCCCCCCTCCTCCCCGTTGCAAAATTATTCGACTCGCGTGTGTATCTTTTATTCTCTTGGACCTCCGTTTTTCGCAAGCTCTTATACGCAGCCGTGCACGCAAGAGGATTACACAACCACCGGTGGTGTCCCTCGCAAGGGGGGGGGGCAAGTATTGATTTCCAATCGGCCGCTTTACATTTGCACCGCAACAAAAGCGTCTCGTCAATTACCCCCACCACGTGACGTGTACCAAAGTGTCGGGCCGATAAATTCCTGCGTAAATTCCTCGCGCCGCGCGCTGATTGTAATAACGTAAAAGACAAAACATAAATGCCTCGAACCATAGATCGTTCGCACTGCAGTTGTACGCCGGGGGATTCCCCGTGCCGGCAATTATCCCCTCCGCAGAGTCCATACTCGTTTCGGGATATTCCTGATGGGCCGTAACAATTTTATGTTCCCCCTGTGATTGCAGATGAGCCACTTGTACCGGATCTTCAACCAAGAGGTGTCCGAGTTTTGCTCGGAATCGCCGATGCCCGACTGCAACAAGAACCTCTTGATCACCGGCTTGAAGAACCTCGCCCACCTCGACGACGATGATCTCGACGGGATGGACCCCTACCAGCGCGGCGCTAAGGACATCAGTAAGTGTACACCGTATTATTGTTCTTCTCGCTGGCAGATATGAGTTTTCTCTTTCGTGACGCGCTCCTCTCTCTCTCTCTCTCTCTCTTCGTCCCTGCCCCTCCAGGGGGAGGGATACAAGTGGCGTTATTAACGTAATTACACGGTGATTTCTCTCCCACGTGGATGCTGGTTTTTTTTTTTCTTCTCGGTGGCAATTAATGCGCCCCGTTTTCTCGGAAATCAATTACGAGCTTGGATGCCGTTTGGATTGATCATTCGCCGAAAGTAAACATCGCCGATTTCGGTTGACCGGCAATTACGCTAGCGCATGGAATTTTTTTTTTTTTTTTTTTTTTCACTCGTGGTAAAACATACTTTTAAAAACAATTTCACCGCATCAGCCGGTAGTGGATGATGTAATATATATGCGCCCGTGAAAAGTCGGGGAATGAAAAGAGAGGTAATATAGAGCGGAAAATTCAATTGAGAAAGACGAGGAGGAGGGAGAAAATACGGAAGATTAACGTTAAAGGGGAAAGGGCCTCGGCCGAGCGTGAAACGCCTTAATTAAACGCGGATTTTTCACCCCACGCCTTTTTCTTTTGTTACCCGCAGTCTGGCGCAGCATCGTCGGCAACAGTAGCGGCAGACAGCACGAGGCCTCGCGCCTCGGTCAGCACTCCTTCCACACCACCGAGGACGATCCACTGGGTAAGTGCACTTTGTTTATGTTTGTCTGTCACTGTACACATACACGCGCGTGTGTGTGCTCATTTGCCTGCTTCGTACATTCCGTGATTGCCTGGCGCGTATATCTCCTCGTTAGCTCCGGAGAGCTGCTATTATACACCCCCCCCCTTGATACCGCTGCAGGTGAAATTTTCGCGTGTACAAGCACAACGCGGGAGCTTATCGATCGGATCGGATCACGCGTGCGTGGGTATATACGTGCGGCGAGAGAGTTTTCTTCTTTTCCAGGGGAAAGAGAGAGAGAGAGAGCGGGAGCGCTTTCTAATTTCACGAGACGAGCCGTTTTCGCCAATTTGCGGGAGCTGTATGTGCGCGAGTGGTTTCATATCGAGAGATCGGAGGCTTCGATGCGTGTAGGTCTCGATTGTCCGGGAGAAAAATAAAAGTGACTCGGTATAATTTTTCATCAGATCTTCGTTTATTTTCGGCATGTTTGTTTTTTTTTTCCCCTTTTGTCTCGTGGGCGAGACTCAATCTGCGCTATCTCAGCCGGCGATCTCGCGGAAATGCATCAGCCACCGTGGCTCCGGTAGACAGAACGACGAAACGAAGATAAATCTGAAAGATCTCTGAAAAATCCCACAATTCGCATCTTCCGCGTGAAAAAAAGGAAATTCCGCTTTATTTTTGATTAGCCCTTGTTCCCGAAACCCAATTTGCCGATGAAAAATCTGTTACTCCCGTCGCCTTTATCTTTCAACCCGAAATCACAAACGGGGGCAAACAGAAGGGCGCGACTTTTCCGAACCCTCTGCCGCGGAGACACCTCTCGAGACTCGCACACACACATCACGCATTCGGTTTCCGGTTACCAAAGAAAATCGGCGTTCCAGCGTATACACGTATACATATATATACACGCCCATTTCCCGAGACTCGCGATCGCAATCTCTGTCCTTTTGTACGTACATATATACACATATACGCGCGCACAGAAACACTCGATCGACTCGACGTAAAAGTAATCGCGCCCAAGAGACAAAATCCGCAGCGCACCTCGCAAAGGACACGTATACGAAGGAAGGAGGGAGGAGGACCATATGGAGAAAATAAGAAAGAAGCGCACCCACACATCCGGAAAGAGGAGGAGAGAAAATAAAAAGAAACTCTCGAGTGCAGGTCTATATACACACGTAACCCAAGGGGAGGGGCTCGAGAGCGTATACGGCGTTTCTCTGGCGTTCCCGCTGGCACTGCAGCTTTTCCTCCGATGACGACGTCAATGGCACAAAGAGAGAGAGAGAGAGAGAGGCCCATATCGAACGCTATTTCCGCGCTCTCGCTCCTACTACTCGCGGGATCGAGGTCACTTTTTCTGTTTTCTTTGCCTCGACGACTACGATGACTACGGCAGCTCTTCGGGGGAACGAAGAATGGGCCTCTGCTCGCTCAGCTTTCACATTTTCTCTCGGCTCACTCATATAAGTATATACCTCCACGTGTATCTTACACGGCGGAATCCCAGTCGCGCGTTTTCACGTGTATATATACACACACACAGGAGGTGCTGCGAAAGCACGAAGCTGCCCTCGTCTTTTTTATTTTTCCTCCCTTACCCTAATATACATGTATGTATATATAACAAAGCGCAAAGCAGCGCAAGCGTGTGTACGATGTGACCCTTTTGTCGTACCTTGATTCTTCGCTCGTTTAGATGGGGCAGTTATAGGGCGCTCCTCCTCTTCCTAAGCCGAGCGCGACTCGTTCTTTTTTCGAGCACACGCGACTCTTAATTTTTTTTTGTCACCGTATCTTGATATTCCTTTTACGCTGTTAGGTCTCTTTTCCCCCTCCATCATATACCATACAATGACGAAAACACGAGGGGTGTATGAGACGAGAAATCGAGCGTGTAGTAGATGTGTAACGATCAAGCGCTTGACACGTACATCCGTCGCATGTGAGAGCCGTCAAATCGTCCGTTCGATTTGCTTCGACGAGGTATAATAATCGCTTACCCGTGAATTACACGAGAATAAGGATGAAAGAGGAGGGTGCGAGGGCACGCACAAAAGGGGGGCATCGGACGAGGATCATTAGGGACCGCGTGTGCAATGTATAGTGGCAGTCAAAGGGAGCGACAGCGATACCCTCGCCGAGGGTGCGAACAAACGCGTGGGAGGAAAAAAGGGGCGTTTTCTTTTTTTCGCCAAAAGCCTCTCTTTCTTACCGCGTCAACGTAACCCCTGACGGACGTCCATTGTACGGGGGAGCTTCGGGATGGACGCCCCGGGAAAAAAAAAGGTCGGCTTTTTTTGTATACGCAGTCCAGAAAGGGGAGGGGGAGTGTCGTTGTGTGTGCTCGTCGAGAAATTTGTTTCGCGAGCATTGCGACATACATCGCCCGTGATCATCAAAGTTTTACACGCCTGCGTGACTTTTGGATCTTCTTCTTTGTCTTCCTCTACGTGCACCACTGTAAATCCTAACGCTTGAATTTTCATGTAACTATAGTTGCATTGTATGGTGCACCAAGTATGTCTCACCAGTTTTTTAAGGGGAAAACCCAATGTAGAAAGACCACATGGGGTGAAAAACCTGGCTGTCACGGATTTACCGCGCTTATACGGCAAGCGTGTTCAATATGTGACAGAAATAACGTACACGCCTTTTCGCGTCAATCTCTGAAGAAGAAAAGATTTTTTTTTTTCTTTAGCTCCGGTGTTAGGTGAAATAAATCGGCGAAGCATCGATTTGGTTTTTCTTGAGACATTTATCAGCATTCCTGTGATGCGTTTAATAAAATAAAACAGTACTTTTAACGTGTATGGCAAACGTGTTGCAATCACTCGTGTACGCTTTTTCATCACTCACAATTACAATCGAACAAACATTAAAGAAAACTATAGAAAAATCTAACAGAGAATTTTTATTTTGTTTACAGCAGTCGGTGACAACCAGCTGACCCAGGAGTCCACGTCGAATAAAGACTACGCCCACCCAACGGAGCACCGGGGACCGTATCTGACGGGTCCAATGGTGATCCGCGTGTACCCCGACGGCCGGCCGGTGCCCAAGGAGGACCAGCGTCCCTTGCCAAAGGACGAAGACATCGAGGACATTCGCTCGGCCAGCCAATTGCCCACCATCGTGGAACTCGAGTCCGGGACGGACAAGGCCCAGATCAGGGTGCCCTCTACCGCCATCCTACCGCCCCGAAAACGCCCCAACGGACGGAACTACGGGCCCTGGTTCTACCCCCGCGTCGCTCGGCCCAACAACAACAACCTACTCGTACGCGAGAGGTTCTATTGACAAAAGGGACCGTCCTTCATTCACTTCGAGCAAAGACTGAGTCGATTTTAATCAAGAGGAGTCGCACACGAAAGAAGAGGCTTCTGCTCTGCGTTACATTCGTGGAAAGAGATCGGCGTCACGTACGCGTAGGTATAACGGACACACAAACGTGACTGCGGGAAAAGCCGGGACGATCGATCGGAAAACTTTTCCGTGCTACATATATATATACCGCGAAAGCGGGGAAAGATCGCGACCGGCATACCGATGACGTGCTCCGGAAAAGAGGTTCCAGATGTCTGCGCGTGTGACCGTACTTGGAACGAGCTCGACAAGGCACACGCTTTTTGATTAGCAAAGGAGTGTTTGATCGAAGGGCGCGCCCTTTTTTTCCCGAAGAACGAGGCTATAACTCTGTTATCTTTGTTTTTTTTTTTTTTTTCCTTGCAATGTTATACATGCACGTGTGTGTGTTACGTCTGAGGATAAACTCTTGTAAATATACATGTATACATATATCATCGCACGCGTAATGTGCTCATTTTGTAAATACTCGAACGTGCTTTCCTTTCATCGTCGTAGGATTAATAGGGTGATTGCGCGCGTTGCTCATTTTTTTTTTATCTACGAACTTTGAGCCATCGACGCTGTACCTCACCCTGTAACCAACACCTTTATGGGCGTACGAAGCGTCGATTTGGCGTATAAGCAGAGATTTCTTTTTTTCTTTTCTTTTTTTTTTTTTTATGTGCACACACGTCGAAAACCCGAGGCGACCTGTTTGCTCGCCGATTGATATCCAACGCGGGCATACAGAAGTTGGGGCAAACTTTTTTTCGCCGATTAAGGCAGCCCTTTTTTTCCCCTGCAAGCAATCACCCCTCGCGTAACGTCACTCGAGATGTATTATTAGCTTTAGTGGATCGAGTAGTAAATTATTGTTATTTATAATTACTATGTCATCGCCCTTGTTTCTTTTTTTTTTTTTTTTATCTTTCATACATGCGAGATTAGTTTTTAAGGTGAGTGCTTTTTGTATAGCTGGTATTTGAACGATTTGTTGAAAATGTTTTTTGTCCGATGAATAAAGCGATTGACCTGAACGTTAAAAACAAACCGAGACTGTGCGTTTTATTTGTTATTGCTGACTCCTCGACTGAGAAATAGTTGCATCTTCTTCGTTGGGGAAAAAAAAAAAGTTATTTACGAAGTACCGAGAAGTTTGTGCTTGATTGGTAATGGCAGCTATTGGTGCGCTGATGGGAAAAAAATTAAATTTGTTGGAGGATTACAAACAACTTTGGTAATAGATTATGGTTATTGAGTATTTTTATAGGAGAAACTTTATGATAACAGTTTACAGTCAACGAGATAATTAAAACTTGACGTTTTATAGAATTTTTATTTGATTTTTTACCCGCACAACTTTTTTTTTTATGTACGAAAAAGAAAATTTATGATTTATCCTTTGTCTTTGTTAACTTGAATTATTGATAACACGAATAACTACTTTACGGATACGAACCTACCACGTCATGATTGATAATAAAATTGGACGTAATAAATAACTTAAAATCTACCGGTACACTGGCATATTAAAATTAATTATCTTAAAAATATCGGAGACAGCAAATTAATTTTCAGCCACGACTATTTAATAGTAAGGATTTATTATTTAAATGAGCTTAAAATTTGTCGAAAGCTTCGTCTTCCAGATATATTAGAAGATTGTGGTTCCTACTCGAAGATGTTTCATAAAAAGGGAAAAAAATTTCCAAATCTTTTACCATTGGGAGAGCTGAAGGAAAAAATTCACAAATCAATGGTGTATATAATTGAGTATATGTTCCGAGAGAAAGTTATCGGTCCCATTTGAATACAAGTTTGTTGTACAGTACTCTTTTATCTAAAAAATCGTCAAACATGATTAAAAATAAAGTAAACAGGTGGATTTTTAATTCATAATGGTAATAAATCAATGTTCTATGCGACAAAGTGACAAATAAGCATTTCACTCTGGGATGTAATGCGGATGATCTATAACGAAAAAAAATAGATTTCATCCTATTATAGGAGAAAGTGAATATTTTACCGCAAAGTATTGAATACACGACTTGCAAGTATATGTTTGAATTAAAATGTTTTCTTTTCCCTTGAAGTTTTCCACATAGGATATCATCTTAACGCTTTCAAATGAAAAAATCGTTTTTTAATTATAAGCAGAATAGTATATTACGCCACTAGGGCGGAAAGTGCGCTCAAGGGCGGGAAGGCCTCCGCCCGAGTCGCGTATCCTATTTTTCTCCTTAAGGGCGCAAAGTGAGAACGTATTTTGTCTGGTTAATGATCACTTCAATAGAAATTTAACTACAGGATTAAAAATGAAAAATATTTATTCAATGTCTATCTAATGTACACAAAGCTTATTTTGCATCAATTATTTAAAATTGAGTATGATTTTATTTTTATAAAATAATAAGTCTAAAAAAGTAGTCGGTAAGGTAGGGAATTTTTTAAAATAAGTAAGAGTTAATTGTTAATAAACGAAAGTTCGCATCAAAGGTTGTGCGGGGTCCAGGGGCGGCAGCCCCTGGTGGGGGACCAGGGGGCAAAGCCCCTGGCGGGGGTCCAGGGGGCGGAGCCCCCGGTGGGGGGTAAGGGGGTCAAAGCCCCCCCCCCTCGTCCAAAAAATCAATTGATCGTTCGATTAAAAAAAATTTACAACCATTTCCCGAAAAAAAAAAAATAAATTAAATTAATCTAATCTCCCGAAAAAAAAAAAACTTGGTGGAATGAGAGTATGAGTATCAAAAAATGGCAATCAGAGATATAATACTCCCTTATCGTAATATTATATTTTTTCTTAAGAAATTATACACAAAATATACTTATAATAGAATTTCATAAAATAATCAAGTCTTGTTTTGAAGATGTATAAAGAAAGATATTTGATAGATGTCGCATATAACATATTGATAATGTACAGCACCAACTACAAAATTTACTAATTTTTCTTATTTGCGGGCGGGAATGTACTTTCCGCCCTAGGGCAGGAATGTACTTTCCGCCCTAGGGCGGGAGGTTCCACTTTCCGCCCGTGAAATAGGCACTGAAAGTACTTTCGGCCCTCACTTTCTGCCCGAAAGGAGGAAAAATTGTTTTACAGCACATAAACATTTTTGAACACATTCAATTCTACAGATTTCAAATGCAATGATGCAGAACTTTTTGTAATCTTCTTCCATAAAGGCAAGTTATATACAATTTTAACATCGATTACAAGTGTACTATATGGCCAGTAATCGTAAATCATAACAAATAAATTGTGGGTAAAAACATATAATCTACAATTGTTTTTTTTTTCCTACAACAAACATTACGGTCCACCTTCATAAAAATCTAAGTACTCTCGCGGTCTTTGCAACCACTTGAAACAATCGCCGAGTTTTGCTCTACCGATCGAGCTGCGTTTACAATCTGATATACTTACATATATATTATGTGTAATATAATAAAGTTTTTTTATTATCATTAGAGTCGTGTTAAAGTATGAATGGCAATTTTAATCAACAAATTCGACCGCTCAATCATGAAATTCTCAATAAACCGAATATTCCTGTCAAACAAAAACCTGTGCTATTTCACAACTGAGACATCCAAGCATACCGACGAAAACAACAGATTCCATGGAGATCGGCAACTCAACGAGTTACCGATCAAACCCTTACCGTCTCGATCGGCAACGCGGAAACCTACACGGACCCATAAACTAAAGAGTCCCAATCGACGTTATAGTTCGAAAAATACACAAAGCAGGTATGCCCATCGCAGGTGCGATGGCGCACAATACAAAATAATGACAGCCTCGTTGTTGGCGGCGATGTTTTCTCGAAAAAAAGGGAACAAAGGGGATCGTAGGGCCATGTGTGTAAACCATGACTACAATAGGGGCACGTACCGGCTGGCAACATTGGGGACCAGCTGTCTTGCTCCAACACTATAATATACATAAGTACAGGGAAGCTGCACGACCCAGTGCGTATAATTGTGCTGCAAAATATTGTAGGTACTAGGTATACGCAAGTGGCGCAATGTCACTCACGCCTAAATGTATATAATAAGGTAAAAAGGTACCCATGCAGGATATGTATGTATACGTGTACGTACATGTGCGTCTGACGTTTAATCGTCTTCATCGTCGCGGTTCATTCGAGTATATCAAGTGCAGTGCATTCAGACGGATTAATTGCGCATATGGCGACGCGTTCTCTTTCATAGGTGCCTATATATTGTATATACCTGCAGGTAGACGTGTACATGATGCACGCTTTGCGCTCTCAAAGAACTCGCTACTTTTTTTTTTCTCTTCTTTCTTTTGCTTTGCAGATGGTGTGGATGCAGGGGACATTTTTCTCTTTTTTTTTTTTTTTTTTTTTTTTTTGTGAGCGAGGAACGCTTACTTTCTTTTTTTTTCGAGCTCTCGTGGAAGCTGCGCGCTCTGGTGTAAAATTTTTTGCGCTCACCCGGGAAGACTTGTAAGCGCAGATTTATTTTTTGATCACTTCGGTGTTAAGTACACACACACGGGGGTTAACGAATTGGCTATATTTATGCTGTGCTTTGATGGAAAATTTTTTTTTTTTACGGTGACTTGAATTCGATCGGAGCATCGTTGTGTACTGAAGCAGTTTTAATTTTGTTCAGGAGTCGTGCATTAGAGAGCTCGTGGAAAACGAATTTTGTATTTTGACATTCAAATTTTTAATTTCGGAGGGCGGATGTGGTTGAGCAATGCCATCCCATTAACACTAAAAACGAACAATTTTGGTATTTGTAATTTTAAAAATGGTCAGCGTGCAAGGTCTACGAAATGACTTGCAATGACGAAATGAAAAGTACAAAATAAGTAGCCGTGATTTTTTCACTTTTTTACGCCTCTCGATTTAATTTAGAGCGTGGCCTCGGTGACCGAACAAAAAGTGAAAATGTTTCGCTGGAAAAGACTTCGTTACAAGACGTAATGACAGCCAACAAAACAAAAAGATTTTTGTCTTACACAATTTGATAAATTTATTTTCGACTGATTCAAAGGTGATTAAATTGACTACTTGATTTTATAAATAATCATAGAAAATAGACCAATTCTATTTATTTTCAATAGAATTTTAAAATAACATTGGAAGGACACAATTATTTTTTTTTCAATTTGAATTTTAATGGCAAACCCCTTTCTCTTTGTACACGTGCTGTGGACAATTTAAACGTTTAAATAGACACAGTAGATTGAAAAAAAAAAAAATTCTGAATGATTGGGTGCACTTTGAACAAGAAAAAAATCTCTTGTAACTTTTAAAAGGAAAATTTTTTCTCGCTCAAAGTAAGCGAAATACAATCTAGAAAAATTTTTCGTTTATCTGCAATTGTTGATAATCTTTAACGAACAACATTTTGAAATCCGACGTATGGTTCCCAGACCGAAGCAACGCACATCGTATCGCAGTCCCACGTAATTGTATGGATCCATTATCGCGTATACGCGCTATCTTTGCCTCCAAACGCTCTCACACCCGAACATAATCCCGGATCTATACAGTAAAACGCACACACCACGAAAGTCCCTAACAATTCCACACGAGGAATCGAACAAAAGCAACCAGTCCTTGCACGTGTTTTTAAAATTCATCGAACGCCCGCTCGCGCGCTCGTGTTCACCTCTCCCCATTTTTTTCCCCGACATTTCCCAAAGATAAGTATTATTCCCCTCCACCTCCATTCATCGACTCCCTGAAATATTTTATTTCACTCAAAGCTCGCGTCAGACACCTGACCCACGGTACACCCACACTCCCTTCGTCACGTAAAACCTTTCAAACGCAGTGTCGTTCGCGGAACAATGTAACGTTGAAAAATGCCGGTAAACATACCCATGTGCATACTAATGTGCTTTTAACGAAACACATGCCGATACACCCCGTATACAACATACATTGTGTACACCAACGGCACCGGGCGGGTTTCCCAACTAAAAAACGCATCGCTCGCGCACAATATACGTTAGGGAAAAATGAGACCGAACGCAAAATCTTGATTAATAAGCCCAACGGAGTACGTGTATAGCTTGTACACGGGAGTGGAGTGCAAAAAGAATTCTTAAATATTGCATTGTTCGCGTGTAATAATATATTCGCGCGGTTGTGCAGTTTCGCGCGCGGGGAGAGAACGGACGGTCACGCACACGCGCACGCGAATAATACAGGACCCCCCCCCCTACCTTTGGAGAGTTCCACGCGCGCGCACCCCCGTATTTTTCGTTAAACAATGCTCATTAGGAATTCACAGTTACGTCGCAACTGAAAAGTAGGTGTTTCGGGGCAACGGAGGAATGTCGAAAGTGGAATACGTGCAGCGATTCGAAGACGCTTTTTTCCAAACTCTCTCTCTCTCTCTCTTTCTCCGAGTGGCTAACTACTTATTGTGTTTTTTGTGCGATATGGTGTGTGTGTGTGCAGCTTTGCTTTCTTTCTTTTTTTCGGAAGTAAGAGTATAACTATGTGTGTATATTTATATGCTTACAGTACTCGCGTGTCGAGGAAAAAGGGTTCGAACTTTGGGTGGGTGGGTGTATAATATGTAATATATATAGCGAAGCGGTAGATTATCTGCGAGGAATTATATTACTTCATTATTGTGTCGAGCGCGGATGTCCGGTCAGTGGGTTTATGTTTTTTCGTGACTCCCCCGCCTTATGTGTACCTGTACGTATACCTTTGCGCCGTAGATAGGATACACCTGATTATTATAATTGCCGGGACTGTTTTCCATATCCGGGCTTGAGGTTTTTTTTTTTTTTTTTTTTTTTTTTTTTTTTTTTTTTTTTTTTCATCTAAGAAACCAATTTTTTTTTCAAACGCCATTAATTCACTACTTTCTCGTTGTTTCTCGCTGACCCTGTAATTACACATGATTTCTCGTGAAATTATTTATCGAGGTGTATCTATTTTCGGCAAATCGGTGGGTTTCGCGTGGACAATGAAATATACGTTTTTTGATGAAAATAGTGGATTATTTTTGTTCAAAGCAAAGAAACTTTCTTGGTGGAGCGAAAATTTGATTTCCAGGAAGCCCCAACGAGATTGAAAGCAAATAGTGCGTTTCGTCGGCACGTACAATGCATGAATCCACAAAAGATCTTTCCATCAGCGTGTGCGTACATGTATATAACACAAGCGAACTGGAAGATGACAGGATTTTTTTTTCGACTTTTCGGTACGACGTTTAATATGTAATCATTTCTAGAAAAAAAAATTTTTTTTTTTAAATAACAAGAAAGAAAACTTGAAAAAAACGAATCAAAAGTTTTCTTGTGATAAAATATTCGCTGGCAATTTTATTTTCACTTTGGCGTGCAACTATAATCACTTTTGGACTATTTTCGCGTCAATTTGTTTCTAGTTTTGGGGGGGTTATCATCTGAGTTACAGTGCCTTACAATATACGTTAGGGAATAAATAAAATACAATTAAATTATTGCAAAAATTATTATAAATTAGCCCAATTCCACACTATACACATATAATTGTTGTCGTCCAGATGGTAAAAGCAATCACGTTCTCACAAATTACAAGAAACTTAACGCGAAAGTTAGCAAATACAATATTTTAAAAACGTTTTTACAACTTTACAAAGTTATGAAAACACCGTCTTAAATAATATTATAAACAGCAGGTACTTATCAAAACTCTGTACTGCAATTTGTTCAATTTGTACTGTAAAAAACAAAACTATGGCTTCCACTTTATACATACCATTGCTTATAAATATTTCACTATTATCTTTTTTTTACATTGGATGGAGCTACGCGTTGAAACTATTTTCCATTCAATGTACAACACACAGTTATATCCTTTGTCCCGCAAAGTCGCGATGTATACGTATATTTCACCTTAATGTGCCACAGACGATCCAGGGTTACGTGTTAATTCAAAAAAAAAAAAAAATGACCGATTACCCGGGCGCACAACAAACGCATACCTACTTACATTTATGTACACAAAAACGAGAGCGGGACGACGCGACGTTCCATCTTCTTAATTCCATTCGGTGGAATATAAATAGCACAGGTGGGCGCACAATACCCGAGATGCCGTCACTCGATAATTGCCCGCGCGACGTCAAAAAATTTCACGCCAATGAATCACTATAACGCGCGCGAGAGTGAGAGACTGTCATCGCTGTATGAAAAAAAGGGGGACGGTCATCCACGCATAGCTCTTTTTTTTCCTCTTTCCCTCGAAGACGCATCAATCAAAAAAAAAAAAAAAAAAAAGAGTGGAGGGGAGGGGAGAGACAGAAGAAAAAGTGTAAAAGGCCTACAAAAGACAAGAGGCGAGGGGATCGCGGCCTCGTTACAATAACGCGCGCCGCGAGAGACGCTATCCGCAGCGTAAACGCAGGTTGGCGTGTAATTAACATACAGAGAGCGCCCGACGACGACGGCTCCTTTACACAAAGTCGGGGAGTATGTAAGATAAAAGGTATACATACGTGTGTGTATATATATCCTCGTCTGTCGTACGTATATAAACGCGGGCGCGTGCACGCGCGCTCTTATGCAAAGAGTAAAAAGATCGAGGGGCACAAAAGGAAGAAAAAAAAAAAAAAAAAAAAGAAATTCCCTCGCGCTCGTAAATTATTATTAAAGCAACGCGCGCTGAGCGTCGTCCCGGCCTTTTTAACGCGCTCGTGTGTTCGTCATCGCTCCGGTGTTTATAACGGCGCGCGCGTGGATCGATTAATTTTGCAATTTCAATGCCAACTGCGGCCACTGATTTTCATACCTTTGCTTAGGGATGAACTTTTTTTTTTTTTTTTTCTGTTTTGCTGTTTGTAGCTGCGCACCCGCGCATTGTTAAGTCGACCAATGACTTTTTCAAATATTTTAATCTTTTGACGAGTCGAAAGTAAGTATATACTGCGAAGGTCTTGAAAAGACTACGGTCTTGAGACTTGAAAGTGCGCCTCGGGTAATACTTACCGAAGACATAGACGTACAGCTAAACGTACAAGTAAAAAATGACGCTCTCTTTTTTTCCACGCGGATCCATACGAGGTGTATATTATGTAGGTACACGGCTGTCGCTGGTCTGAAAGAGCATCCTTACCCCCGAAATCCTCTCTGCCTCGGAACTTGTAGTATATATATATACACAAGGATGAAGAAAAGCGCGCGCGGACAATGGCTATATACACACGTAGGTATACAACGGCTGTCTCATTTTGAAGAATTAAACTGTCCACGGGTATACGTGTATGCCAAACCCCCGTACAAAGCGAATATTCGAGCTTGTGTGTATACACACTTTTGTGCGCGCGGGGGCCATTGTGTCGTGGTTTTTCCGTGGAAGCGATTCGTCTCGAGGAGAGTGTGTGTGCGTCAACGCGGTTTAAAGAAAAAGTAGAAAGGAAAGGATATATATATTTATGTATATATATGAATGGGAAATAGGAAGGAAAGGAAAAAGTATAACAATACGCTTGATCTGCTTATACGTGTCTGTATAAGAACCTATCTACTTGTACTTGTCTGCCCCTCTGTTTTATGTGAAATTCGGTAAAAAGTTTCGCTTTTGTCCGTAAATGCCTGAGCTATACAGGTATGTCTGTACGTAAGGATTAGAGAGCATTATGTTTCATTTTCGCTTAATGCCCGTGTGTGTGTGTGTGTATGCGTGTGCGTGTACGTAATAGCCTTGTATTGTACGTGCGGTCGAACGCGCGCGCATAATGCACTTTTCTTTACGTAATGAAGATTCAATTGCGCTTGTCTCGACTTTCTCTAGTGAAAAAGTATGAGAGAGGGAACGACGCGCTCGCTGTGCTCCTCGATTTGCGTCTTTTGTGTGAGGTACAGTGAGAAAAGAATCCACCCGGATCAAATAAATGTTTGGGCCGTATCGTCAATCTTGTACAAGTTTCTTTTTATTGGAACACTTTTATTTATTTCAACGAGTCATTTTTGTTCGTTCAAGGAACATTTATTTACTTTTTTGCACTCTGTGTCCAAAGTATTTAACTTCAAGTGCTTTTTTCTTTTTTTTTTTTACACCAACTGCATTAAAGTGTACCATGTAAATCCAATAAATTAATTGATAAAATTAAAAAAACAAGTTCTTATGTAAAGACATAAATATTTTTGCTCTCTTCAAGAGGAAGCTTTGTGTCAATTGAAAATAATTATTTTTTTTTTACAACATGTATAGAACTTTTATTCAATTCAATTTTAATCATCCAATTTTTTTTTTCTCCCTATAGTGGATCTAAACCAAAAGTGCGCTTTTTTTACCTTAGTAGTGTTTTTACAACGATTTTTTCGATCTTCGAAACGGTAGATTGTTAGTATGGAAATGAAGTTATCAGGAAATTTTCAAACTCTTTCATTGGTTTGCCCAATCAAATTTATGATAACAATCTTGTAAGCAGTACTAATCGCGTAATCCTATTTTTGCGCCCTTATTTATTTCATCCTATTATTTTTGACGTGGAGTTAATGAGGTATTGGATTGCTTGGGTTGAATTTCGTGCGCAAAAACACAGGGCTGGGGGGCTGAGCCTCACCTTCTTCCCCAACTTCGTGAGCTCCAGGCGAATCTTGCTTTTCCGACCCGGGGGCGCAGCAAACTTAAAATTAAAACAAATAACACTTGAGGTATGGAAAAACTATAGTATTAACATTAGTCAATTTCGTTATACACTATTCATCCATATGTGAGTCCAGAAAGTAGGTTCGTGTGGTTTTCTAACTCGTGAATATTTTAAATACGTTACTTTTTTCTTCAAAGGCTACAAAACTTTATCACATAATCTTCGTAAAAAATTCTCGCAAATTTGTGACTCATCGTCCCTTGAGTCCCCAGTAACAAACTCCACAGCGAAATAAATTAATTTTCCGAATTTTCGACGAATATACACACGGGGGTCGGTAAATGTTGTATCTGCGAGAGCCATTCGTAATTTCTGGCAAAGTTAATTACACTTATTTTTAAAAGTTGGAGTAAATTGATTTAGTCTCCGGAATGACAAATTTTCAAACTCCGAAAGCGCCTCAAACGCGATCCAGGACACACGATAAAATGCAGTAATGAGGGAAGTTAAAAAAAAAAAATTGGCGAGGGGATAAATACAAAGTAAAATGTAGGGTAAAAGTGCAAAAGGTTTTGAAAACAAAAAAAAAAAAAAAAAACGAATTACACGCCAACAATTATTGTTGTTCCCTTCCCTTGCTTCTGTTTTTTTTTTTTTTCTTCTTTCCACCGCGAGTAATAAGCCTTTACCGATGCCGATCTCGCCGTTGTTCGGTGCCACACTTCTCGGTAATTATACACGGACGGACGCGTGTACATTTTCCCTCGGCGTTTCCTCCATGTTTCGCCGTTCGCAACAGAGGAAATTTCGATCGAGCGATAACCCCTTCCGTGACCCCAAAAACGGGCCATCAGACGTTGCATCCGAAAGATGCAGGATCTCAATGTCATGTGCCGGAGGCGAGTGAGAAAAAAGACATGGGGGTAGGACTCGTTGTGAAATTCAATTGTTAAGTCGCCGCCCACAATGGAACCGGACCCCACAAGTTCGGGGTGTCAAGGCTCGCGCGCACCAAAAGCCGTATTCCGTGATTCCCCGTATTAACTCGCGTCGCCATCACCGGTGCGCATAGCAAACGGCAAACGCTGTTATTGTTACCCCCCCATTACTACCCACTATCACGTACGCGGGCCTTAGTCATGCATTACTCTCTCGACAACGGACCGAAAAAAAAAAAAAAAAAAAAAAAATCAACTTTGTCGCAGTGCACAACGGCACAAGGCATTCCCTCACGTCCCGGCGCTCATATACACATCCATCCTCCTATCCGGCTTATGTACATCCATTCAAAACCACTCCCCCACACACGTATATATATATATGCACGGTGCATGCAGTGCACGAAAAAAAAAGCCACAATGTCGTATTAAGTGTGCATGCACGGAGGAGGAGGCAGCGGTGACCGTCTCTGCGTTTCAATTTCAAAATTCGGCTCGCCCCGACTTTTAGCTATACGGGGCACGCTGGGTATGTTATACCTATACGCGTCTGCTCACAATACTTACCGCATGAAATGTAGAACAGCTGAGCTGTATAGGTACACCATGCATATATACCAATACATATACATGTAATATCGTGGGTATGTGGGTAAGAGAGTATCGCGTATTACGGTCGCTGGTACATGCATACCTACACACGTTCCTGTCTCTCTCTCTCGAGTGTGCCTGTATAGATACCGAGTTACAATCAAGGCGGGGCACACCAGTTGATATGTGTGGCGAAAGGCCAAAAAATGTAAGGCAGCAAAAGCAGAGAAGGGGAAATAAGGGGTCAGCCGCACTCGGCCGCAACACACTACGGGAGTAGAGGCTAAAGCCCAGCGTAGCATGGTATAATGATAACACGCTCGAATAATGAGGATATAGGATATAGGATGTACGCAACGTGTATAGGATAGGAGGTAGTTTAGTGTTTCTCCTCCTCTCTCTTTATTATATACATTTTCGCTCTGGCCGCGAAGGGAGATAGAGGAGGAGACAGGGTTGGATACGCACGCGTGCCCAGGGAAGCCTCGTCTTCCGCTTCCAGTTGGCCTTTTCTCTCTCTCTCTCTCTGCATTTTACAGTACAATCTCTCCTGTATATATGTTGGTACGTGCGAGGCCCGGCTCCGGCGAATCTAGCTCTCGGGTGTTGCACTAGGTCGCATGTATTCGTGGGCATTGTCTGTATATGTATATGTTATATACGTGCGAAGTAGAGGGAATTCGACCAAGAGGATGACCACTGTTTCGTGTGCGGACACATACGTGGGTGTAGATGACTGGGGCTTTTCTACTGTACCCCGAGGAGATGTCCCGGGTTTCCGTGCACGTTATTAGTGGTTTTGCAAAAAATCATGGTTGCTTTCAAGGTTTGAGAATATACATACATGGGTTTATTACGCGTCCTGAAAACTTATAGATACTGCTTGGTTTGTTGATTGAGCAAAGGATGGCATGCTTATTTGGATTTTTCTCAACGAGTTGCTTTTTTGACTTGTTGCGCCTGTAAAATATTGTCCATCGGATCAAATGTCAATACTCTGTGGATTAGCGAATGTTATATACCTACTCGTCGAGATTCATGGATGGGTTCGATAAAGCGCCTGTAGCCTTGTTTTCATCTGGGCATTATTTTTCAACTCTACGAGTTTTATTTGGGAACTCGATCGGTTAACATTTCTTGGCGTGGATTATTTTTTTTTTTTTTTATTTTTTTTTTTCATGCATATTCATCCACCCCGACGGAGCAGAGAGCTGCAATCGACAGGAGAGTGACGTTTCTCTTTGACTATTTATGTATACCTCTTCGATGAAAAATGCGAGCTAGAGGTCGCATTGATTCATTTTTCTTTTCAAGTGGGCTTAAAAAATTAGTACGTAATAGAAGTTATTGCCTTATGGTCACATAAAAATTAATTAATTTTTTTTTTTTTTTTTTTTTTTTTTTTTCATTTAAAATCCATTAACTTTGGGAAAAAATGTCCGTGACAACTTTTGCGAGACAAAAACCCTTTTGAACGACCTTTAAAAAAAATGATAGAAACACAACTTTCTCCTCGGCTAATTAAAGGACGACTTTGCAGGACTAATGAAAAAAAAAAAAAAAAAAGTTCCTATCAGCAAAATCAAGAACTCGGCGGAATCACTCGTATATGAGCACACAAGCACATGTTATCTCTGTACTCGTGTGGGCACACACGCGTGTCCTCTTAATAATACAAACGCAAGCAAGAACTGCTAAAGTATACAAGGTATACCTATATATGAGACACAAGTCGCCTCTGTCCGTATACACACTATACTCTTTGACTTTGATTTTCTCTTTGGACGCACGCATGGCCGGGGCCCGGATGTCGGTGTCTCTCTGTGACTCTCCGTTTCGCTGCTTTCTTTCCTTCCTTTTTTTTTTTTTTTTTTTTTTTTTATTTCATTTCGCTCTTCTTCGTATCTCATTTCTTTTGTGTAAAATAGCGAGAGGGACGAACATTTCATATCGACAGCCAAGATCCTTCGTAGCTCAGATTCCGGGCGAGTAGTTTTACGTGCAAATTACTCCCGGCATCCCTTTTGCCGTTCGTATACATAACACTGGACGCGGTACACATGGTGTGTGTGTGTACATCCAAATATGAAACATATTATGTGCGCCTTAACTTGAATTAACAACGTTTGACAAACTTTTGTCATTTTCCATAATTTTCAAAGTTTTTAATTCATATTTTTTCACATTTCATCAGACCTTATCAACGTGCAATGTAATATTTCTTACTCTAGATAATTTTTTTTTTTTTTTTTTTTTTATGTAACTTTTTTCTAAAAAACGATGTTTTATTTGAGCTTACTTGACAAGTTTTTTTCCCAGCAGAAACAATGTACAACAAATTGAAAGGAAAAAAAAATATAATAATTTGAGTGAGTACAGACACGAATAAATACTTTCCTCCGCAAAAACAGTTCCCATTACTCGAGAAAAAAAAAAAAAAAAATTGCATTTTCTGTGCCACGTGACGTGACGAGCGTACATCATTGACCCGTTCGACCAAAAGCCACGGAGAACCAATTTAAAAAGACACAGCGCGCGGCGCCCTAATTTGCAAATTCGAGAGCGAACCGCTCCCGCGTATACATCAGTTTTCCAACATGTATACCCACTTGTCGCAAAATTCCAGCTCCGCGGTGGAGTGACGTAAACACAGTTCCCTCGTAACACCCATATCCTTTCGCCTAACGCAAAGAGCGGCTTTTCCGTGAAATTAAGTAATTACACCCAACACCGACGTGAAACCTTTAACATACGTGTACTGCACCCTGAAAGCGTGTCTTTCAAAAAGCGGCAGCGAAAATTTCCGAGAACGGCTAAGAGTACCACTGTGTACCGTAATTTCTTAATTCGCGGCTGTTACTTATCGGAACGCACGCCACGCCGCGGAAAACGGACACTTGCCCACTCACGCGCACACACCCGCCGGCCGGCGAATCTGATTTCGAGCTGCACGCTCGTTAAAAATAGCGGCAATGTAACCACCGCTGCCGCGCAGTTGGTAAAACGCTAGCTCGTTTAAAGGTGAGAGAGGGGGGGTGGAAACAAAAAAAAACAGCGAAAAGAAAAAGACCAGAAATGGAGTTTCTAACTCCTCCCGACTTTCGTGGACGAGCGCACGTGAGAAAGATGTTTTATTACCCGAGGTATACCCTGTATACACCTATAGGAAAGACTATTCGAAAAAGAAAAAAAAAAAATATCAGCAACATCGATAGGTGGGTTTCGAACAACTACAATGCACACGAACGACCCCCCCCCCCTCCTTCTTACCTTCCGGTATGGCGCACAATTGCTGCACTCCACGTAACAACTTATATACACGGATACATACACCACGTAACCCCCCCCCCCTTTGTACTGTACGGTCAGTTTTTCCAATGTCCCTTTTTTTTTTAACGTACCAGAGAACCGTGTAGTAGGTGTATTTATAGCGTGTGCACGCAGCCAACAACCTACCAAAAGGGGGATACACGGGGGTTGGGTCGATCTCTATATATGTACTAACTGTGCCTAGTCTCACGTTATCGGAGCAATCGCGCACGTACACACACACACACACACACATTCATAGAGCACTTTTCGGTCGGTCTAGCATGGGTATGTATATATACACACATACACTTTTTATATGTAGTTGAGTCGTTGCCACTGGTTCGCGATGATCGATTGACTGACGCGAACCATTGTTGGATGTGTTTCTTCTTTCTTTTTGTTCCAACTTATACCTCCTCTTTTTCCTTTTCCTTGGCTTGCCACATTGTGCGCTTTTCGCATTTACGGTCGCCCGCTCGCACCCTATATACATATATATATATATACACACACACCCACCTCTTGTATTTTTCTTACAAGTGTATATTATGGGGTGTACATACACGGGTGAGTTACATTGACCGTTCTTCTTCGACGATCGAGCGCGAATAACCGAGCCTATATATATATGCAGCCTCTCATCGGGTATCACAAAGGAAGCAGAGCGTGTACACAGGTATACGTGAGTATTATATATATGTGGCCGGTTTGCGCACAAGAGACATGCATCACGTTGTAATGGAAGGGGCAGAAAAGACTGCAGAGAGAGGAAACCGAGACATATTGTGCGTATATATATATACCTACGACGGGGACTGTTGGGTCTCCCTCGTATGCAACCGCACACGAAATAACCCCGAGGGACGGAGGGACCCTTTCCCTGAAAGTCTCCGACGCTTGCCTTCCGATGCAGAAACGATATACGCACCAGGCCTGTATATATATTGACGAACGTATCGGTATCATCGCACCTAATGCCCGAGTGGTTTTTGAAAATCCGATAATCTGCCGGGAGACTCTCCAAGAGCGGAGAGGGGGGGGGAGACAGAGGAATTCGTGACGGCGATCGTTAACGCGAGACGATGATGGGTCCCCCTGTGCGCTCCGGCCAAGGGATAAAAGACAAAAGGCTGGGACCCAAGGGCTTCCAAAACGACTGCGGTTTTTGAGCGCAAGTGCATTTTTGGGCCCTGCGATACGGGGGGTAGGTAGCCCGTCGGGGTGACTCACGAGCGCGTCACGCCAAAAAAATTCTTTCGGCGATCGGTAAGTTCCTCGGGGGGGAGCGCGCAACCAGTGTCCCCTCGATTCCAGTAGTGCGCTTGTACCCGCGTGCAGTTAGCCGCTCTCTTTCTCGACGTAATCAAAACACAGCGGCCAGCGAGCGTACGATACACCCACGCACCAGTCTATATATATAATGCACTTATGCAGTGGAAATTGCGCGCGCTCCGAGAGAGCGGCTCCCTACGGTTTTGAAAAGTAGGAGGGCCGACGGTGGCGCCGAGGCGCGGGTGGTGGACGCGCCGGGAGACTCCCGTGTGCACACGCAACGCGGGCAAACGCCCCATGGGCATCACTCTGTCAGAGGAGCGCGCCCGGTACGGACGTGCTCATGGTACGCCTTGGCCTCTTTTTTTTTTTTTTTTACAACAATATTATACACTAAAGCGGCTTTCTCCCCGCTCATAGTTGCATTTCTATACCTGCATCGACGTCTCTTTGGCGCGGTCGAGTGTTGCTTCGTTTGTTTATTTTCAGTGTAGTGGCGACTCTTTTGCAAATCGTCGTGTACCTACTACGCTTTTTGAGCCTTTTCTTTTTTTGTTTTTTTCTTTTTTGTTTAGTTGAGGCTTTTTTCCGTTTTCGAGTGCGCGCGAGTGTTTTTGCCGTTCGCAGGGTTTATACGTAGTTGCTGTTGTCTTTCTGTTTTATTTTCATTGGAAAACACAAGTGGTTTGTTTTGGTACGCCAGCTTCGGAAGTTACAGTGTGTTTGACTTTCCAGTGACCGGTTGAGGCAGACAGTATCAATACACACATAACACGCGATGGGCCATACCGATGACGGAGATCGGTAATCGATCGGAGGACAACCGTGTACGTGCATCGTTTTCCACGCTGTGAAAACACACAACAATTTTTCACGGACGATCGGCCAACGATGGGACCGGCGGTGAAAGTCATCCGCAGCAGCCGATCATCGTCGACGCCGGGGGAATAAGACGCAACGTAAGTTTGCAACCTGCACTCGCGCATTACCCGCAAGGGGGGAAATAATAGCTCACGAGAAACTATAAGCGCTCCCCGAGAGAGTGGAAAATGTTTCTTTTTTTTTTTTTTCTTTTTTTTCCACAGCGCGCCTCTCTCGAGTCCTTCGAACTCCGTCCGATGCGAGGGAGCGCGTTTTTTAACGACCCTCCGCTGGACATTTCGGCGGGGGATCGGTAACTTTGCTGGCGACCCTCGGGCGGTCACGGGATTATACGCGTGTATAAACAAACCGGCGAAATCATTATCCAAAGGGGGGAGGGAGGAACGAAGAAGAAAAAAAAAAACAAAAACGTCAGACTGTCGGGATGCGTGCGTGCGGAGAAAAAGAGAGGAGATATCGGTAAGTGCGAAAGATTGCACGGAGGAACTCGAGTGTATATAGGTATATTACACGCACGTGTATACGCGTATATAGAGGGAGAGAAAAAGTAAAGTGGCCGCTGAAGGGGCGCACACGGGAGGAATGCCAATCGCGGGAGAGAACAGACGGCTGAAGCGGGTGGAGGAGGGGCAGAAAAGGCTCACCGGCGCTCTTGCTCCGCGAATTTCCCACGGACGCCCCGTCGAACGCCCGTGAGGCGAGAGAGTACTTAGCGCGCCTATGTATATACTCCTTTTTGCAGTGCACGTATACATATATATATATACACAACGAAAACAGCAACAACGTATAGGTATAATATATGTATACGCGCGCCGAGAATTAAAAGGAACTAACAACAACCAAGCGAACTTGTGTGTATATATATATGCTTATATGCGGGGTACCGGGTGAAAGTCCGAGAGTGCAAAGTATATAGATGCAGTACGTGTGTATCCGAATCGCAATGTGCTCCCGGGGTCCGTGTTTTACCCTAGATAAAGTTAAGTGTACCGCGCAAGGAAAATCTGCAGGAATATCAGGGGGGGCCGCGCCTCGAAAGAGGGACCACTCCCCTCGCTTTTCCGCGTCCAACGTACGGGTACAGCGTGTACGGTGGTCCGCGCCTATATAACGATGCACGCGCCCGAGCGCAAAAAAAAAATATATATATATATATATACTAGTGTATAAGGGGCGCTGATTAGGTGTACGGTCGGGAGGGACGAAAAAAAAATCGGTAGTGTGTGTGAGAGCGTGCAATACGTGCAGTGTATCGAGGGAATGCACGAACGGAGAGATGATCGATCGGCGCTCGATCGTTTCGTTCGGGCCTCTTTATCTCTCGTACCTTTTTTTTTTTTTTGTTTTTTTTTTGTTTTGTTTTTTCCCTCCTCGCAGATCGGAGATACACAGTTCGGAGGAGGGCATGCGTTGCGTGCTATCCTCGTTTTCGACGGACGGATATGGCTGGGAGGCAGCAGAGGGATGGGGAGAGGAAGGTATATCTCGGATCGGTGTACAAGGCGAAACGCGATCCCGCGGGGATTCGGCTCAAGATATATATATATATGTACAAGCGACTGGGATCGTGACGGATCGGTATCTCTTGCCTTGGCTGGTCATTCCGTCTTCCCACCGCCACCACTCCGTTTATTATTTCGTTATTTCTCAGCTAAAGCCACGGGGCAACGATATCCTCCCGAAGGGATGATGCTACGCTCTTCTCTCTCGTGCGCCGATATTTAATGTAATGTAATGCGTTCCCCTGACAAGGGGTGTATTTATACATATATATATACCTATACCGGTCGCCGTTGTGGGAAGCACGCGATTCCCGTATCTCGCGGGCTCGAGGTATATTACGTATCGTATACGAGCGATTTTGAAACTCATTAAGTCGTGCGTACGTGTGCGGGAAGGGGGGGGGGTTGTACACTGCTGGAAAAGCATATAGCCCCCACCCCTCCTTCAGAAAATTAAGCTCGCAAAATTTCAAGCGCGACTATAATTGCTCTGCATCCCAAACTCCCCCCCCCCCGCGATCACGATTTAATACTCCCTCTCTCTTTTTTTCCGGATATGTATGCCCCTGTTATTTATAAAACGTGTCCTCACCATACACTCGTGCATATGATTCATACTCGCGTCCCGGCCTATTTTTCTATGGACCGCGGATATAATAGCGCAATGATTCACACCCCCGCACCCCAACGCGTTATGTATATAATGTATATTTGACAGTCAGCGTAACTCACGTGCCTGGAAGATAATACTTTTTTGTCTCTCTCACCCTTTCGCGCCGATTTCCGTATTATATATAGGGCCCAGCTATAATTCCCAGCAACCGCACGGAGGTAGCCAATAAAATTCCCTTACGTCCCCTTCCCCCTCGCACGTGTCTCTTATCTGCGTCAGCCGATCCCAAACCGAATATATATATCGCGCGATCGCATTTCGCTCTTTGCCGATATCCTCTCTCTCTCTCTCTCTCTCTATCCTTTTGCTCACGATCGTCTTTTTACCCGGCACCAGCCTCTCTCTATCTCTTCGATTAACGATGTGCCCACGTGAACCTCGTCCATACACACATATACACACAGACGGTCGCTCGAGTAGCTATATTATATATTATCTTCGATCGCGCGCGCCCGTGGCCATTGAGCAATCGAGAGCCGATCGATCATCTCGCGTGCGATGCTGCAGTCTCTGTCTCCCCCTTTGCCCTTCACTTTTTTTTTTTTTTTTTTTTTTTTTTCGTCAACGATGATGATCATAACAACGCAGAGCAACGATGTAATGATTTTCCACTGTCTTTGCCGATGCTCGGTCCCTGCAACCGAACAATCGATATTCGGGGAAACTTTGACCCCCCCCCCCACGACGACGCGCACATATATGGTTCGTATGTATAAGGTCGTTAAGAGCACAAAGCCGGGTGTGGAGGGGGTAGGCTAATCACTTTGTAAAATTGGCGCTCGGTGGCATCATTAATAACCCACTCCTCTCCTTTGCTGCACGCGTGCAAGCAGTATCGCATTGCCAAGAAGTGGGGGGCGTGGGGGGCAGAAGTAATCGATACGCGAATGTATCTACAAAACTTGTTTTTTTTTTTTTTTTTTGTTTTGTTTATCCGCACAAGAAATCTGTGTACGCTCGAAATTGCCCCGGTTGGAGGGTTCGTTAATTATACACCCCACACCTGCGCGCGGATGAAAAATGAAATTGGGGGGGGGGGGGGCTGGAGAGCGCAGAGAATAAAAAATGCGCCTACGATTTGTGTTCCAGTCCATCGATCGATTAATCATCTCTGGACCGAGAATCCACGGAGCGACAGTATGAGGCGCCACTGAGGGAGCCACGCACTCGAAGGACTCGGCGTAGAGTTAAGCCAAACGGACGAAAGGTCGACGCAACTCGGTCGAAATGTCGAGTCCCCCCAAGAGACGGTGGCTCGCGGTGCTGGCGTTGCTGGTGGCGGCGAGGGCCCCATCGGCACTGGGTGGCGGCGAGCAGCGCTTCGTCGAGACACCGGCCCAGTACCAGGAGGTCTCGAGCGGCGAGGACGTGAAGCTGCGCTGCCGCGTCCAGGACAAGCGCGGCCAGTGCATCTGGCAGAAGGACCGGAAACCCGTGGGGGTCCACCCGGACAAGTACGAGTGGGCCGGGACGCGGGACGGCGACTGCACTCTGCTGGTCAAGAGGGCGAGTCTCGACTTTGACGACGGGCTGTGGGAGTGCCAGGTCACGCCCGGGGACTTTACGCGCCAGGACGCTCTCACCTCGCCCCCCGCCAGGCTGCTCGTTAGAGGTTAGTACATTTGGGCTACTTTTGCACATGTCTCTACATATACGGTCTTATCTCTCTCGTCGCGTAGGTATACTCTAGTGCCATTTTATGTATGTACCTACTTTCCTGTTGGCTCTCTCGTATACTATCTTGGTTTCTCCATTTACTCGCGCTCGTACATGGGTATATATATATATGCATGGGTACATATATGGTTTTCTTTTTCTTGTTCTTCCCGCCGCAAGGAGGAGACCGTACTATACATATGTATACAACACGCGTTAACTCTTACCTGTCCAACTTTTTTCACAAACACAGAGGGAGAGGGGGCACTTACGCTTAGTGGGTTGACAATGTCGTCTCTCCGTGCGCGCGGGATTTCACCTTTTGTTTTTATGCGTGTAGTGTATACATATATACTCTTGGTAGTATGGAAACGGACTTTTTGCAGTCCGGGATGCAAGCCTTTCGTCTTTCACTAACAGTCGCGCGTACCAAAACAACGGCATGTTTTCTTATTTTATTTCCCTTTTTTCGAGCGACAGAAATTGCATCATATAAATGATTAATGCATTTCGCCATTTTTCTCTTTTGTTTCCCCTTCTTTCGCTTCGTTTTTCGTGCTTTATTATATTAAACACTCTCTTTGTGCCTCTGTTTGTTTACCCTCCTCCTCCTCCTCCTCGAAAACTCGCGTAAGCAATTAAACACGCCAATGCTGATGCGGATATCTCTTATGAAAATATCGAGTATAAATAAAATGCAAATCGACGCGAATAACGAAATGTAGGTCATCAATATTGACGGCTTCTCTCTCTCTCTCTCTCTCGATTTACATCAGAGGGCTTTTGTACGATGTATATATATAGAAGCGGGCGATGGAAAATATATGTACGTATAAATACCTTTTGTGTCGCTTTGCGCTAAAGGGATAAACGCGCGTTTGATGAATTTTTTCAACGTGTATTGTACAATTACTATACGTAGTGTATACATACCAATGTGCGTTTTACCAACGTGTATTGTGTATACGTATACGTAAAGGCTCTTAGTGCCATTATTTATCGTTTAGCTCTCGGGTGCGCGCGCTACAATGGCACATAAGAGCCTTAAGAGATCAAGGCTTGATTCTTATTTCTTGAAATTTTCACTGTATAGTAAGTATGAGAGAGGAGGCGTGGTATTACGGGATCACGATCCTCTACCTTTTGGCAAGTTTCAGTGACATTCCGTACAAGAGCGCGAAAGCTGTAAACAAACTTAAAAAAAAGCGATTGATCGTTGATCATTGATCCAAGTGGCGAGAAAGTTTGTATTTTCTCTCGAATAGGCGCTTCGTCGAAGCGGACGGGATATATATAGCTCATCGGACAAAGAGAGCGCTTACACACCGGCAAAATCTGTCGGGGCGAGCAAACAGTCGGGAATCGATAATGCGAAATTAAATCGCTCGAAAATTCATTACCGCTCGCTGTGTAAAAACTCGCGCCATCCTGTACACGAATCGGGTGGATGTACGTATGATTTTTGGCAGAGCGAACAATAAATCGTCTACTTTGGATGTTAAACTAGTTTTGAAAGGGTGTTGGTGTATGCATGTGGGGGTAATCGAGTTTTTTTGGACTGGTTCAAGTATCTGATTGAGGTTGAATTGGGAAAATGATTTTGTGATTATGATCGAAACTGATCTCGGTATCTTTAGGTGGAGATCGTACTCTGAAAATTTTTACTTACTACAATGTTGCTAATGAGAAAAAGAAAACGATAGTTTTTTTTTAGCTTAATTTTTCATCACATGATCCTTTGTATGCTTGAGTTGGAAAAGTGAATTGTACAGACATCGATGAAATCCAACTTTTTATTGTTGTACGTTTTGTTGTGTCGTACAAAATGTTAATACAAAAACAACAAAAATCCTTTTTTTTAATTTTTTGTATCACGTCAAAAGGACGTAACAATTCCACAACAAAATGCAAAAAAAGTTAGTGTTGTAAAGTACAATAGAATTCAACTTTTTTTTGCCCTACATAAAATTTCCTCTAAAAATCGTTTTGTAGCACCCAAAACTTTCTTTTAAGCTTTTAACATTACAATGTATATTTTACAGAATATTCTATACACGTACATACATGACATGAAATTGTAAACTTTATAAAAAACTGTGTACGAATTGTCCATCGGAAAATTTGATCGAGACTCTATGGTATCACATACTTATTAGCGAAAGGGGGAACAAAAACGCACGCACAGTCGACTTACGACATTGTACGGGTAGAAGCTCGAGAACAAGCCCTCGAGGGCCGTTCTTGATATTTCCCGCAAAACCCACGCGATTGTATTCAAATCCGAGCGGCAGAGAGTGCTTAAATAACTGCTAGGCAGGAAAGGTCCTTCTGTTCGCTAAGAGCAATAATCAGCGGAGCAGCGAGGACATAAAAGGGCGGCGCGCGGGGAATTCACGGGCTCGGATCGCTTTCGCCGGAACGGCCCTTCCCCAGACATGTATATACCACGTGCAAAAAATCAAGGCGTGCATTCAAAAAATGCTCGCCACGACGTCAGACGACGACAATGTCAACCCCCGAGACTTTTCGGGCCTTTATACTCCGCGAGCTGCGCTGTATGTTTTTTCTCCTCTCCGCCATGGGCATGTCGCGCGCGCTCCCCTTTGTTTCCCGCCCCCCCACCCCTCGTTTCGCTTTATATAGCCGTGGGCTTCGTTGTCGTCTTCGTCGTCGCTGATGGTCTTCCTCCTTTTTTTTTTTTTTTTCGTCGTCGTCGTGCCCTTTCTTTCTTCCCCTTCACGTCTTTCTTTATTATACGTGGTCCGCGTGTACAACCATATATATTTTTTTTCCCCTCGTCCTGCCCCCCCCCACCCCCCCGTCTTACATAGTTTTTGTCTCTTCGAGACGAAGAAGAACAGGTATAACAACGACACGGTGGCGATCTTCTCGGAGAGATAGGCCGCTCAATTATATTCCTGGTGTGCGCACGGGTGGTGTCGGGGGGACCGAGAGAAAATTTTGACAATTTACTTGCACGCGCGCGCGCGCCCGCTTTTTGTACACCCAACAAGGATACAATAATAATAATAATAATAATAAATCCAGGCCACCTGACGGCGCAGTAGGTTTTCCCTCGCTTTCTCGGACGACTCGGAAAAATCACTCGACTCGTCAAACCTGCCCTCGGCGCGCGGGAATCGTGGGTAAAACAGAGTGTTTGTGTCCCCCCCTCATAGCGAATTGGCGTCACGTATGACGCCGCCGGAGATCCGCCAAGATTTCGCGCTAGTGGATGGGGGGGAGGGCCCCCTTTGCCCCCCACGCGCGCTTGATGGTTTTTTTTCGAGGCGTGTGTGTGTACTTTGCTCTCTGGATGATAAATTAATTTGCAAAACGCTCGCGTGCGGTGGGAATAAGCGGGACGTTTGTTCCCTGCAGCTGTAACTTGTTTTTCTCGGGGCAACCGGTTGTGCGCGACAGACGGAAATCGGTTCGCAGGAGGGGGAGAAAGATGTAGGGCAAACGCCCGACCGCGGACCCATGTATAGGTGTGCGGTCACACAGCACGAGAGAGAAATTTTCCGAGCACGTAATTACGATCTTTGCCGATTTCGGATACTGAGATTAAAAGAAAAAAAAATGAAATAAAGTGTGTTGCAATTTATCGAGGAGCCAATATTAGAAAGCTTGTATTGGTTCTGGGCGCGCTTATCGGCCGTCCCGTTATTTTGCGGATCTTTTCGAGCTCGTACCTGTTGTAGTATACGCCCACGGTTTCGTTTTTCCGATGTACAGGAGCTGCTTTACTCGCTCCCAACGTTCATGGTTATCGACTACTTGCATCGTGTAATCGTGTGTTGTGCGATAATTGCCGTAAATTGTGATATGCTTTTATGTATATACCTTTTTATGACGCGGTACCGAAAAAATTAAATAATCCTACTCTTGCGAGATGTAATTTGCCATTAACTCGTGACGAATGACTGTCATGAAAATGAGCAGCAAATATGTACACGTACTGGACTTCCCTGATGGGGATTCGCATGTTTTTCAATTGAACCAACACCCACGCAGCACCGTCCTCCATTCGAGGATGACAAAGCGCTCCACAAAAGCCGTTCCTACACGTAAGAATCTTCCCAGCCGTAAATCAATATAAAAAAGACATTGGAGAAGATGATAAAATCATCGCGACGAAAAAAAAAAAAAAAAAAAAAAAAAAAAAAAACGGTAGACACATTGGATTTAATCATCGCAAATCGGCCACTTTGGCGCACATATATATACAATTATTCAATTGCCACTTTAAATGTGTATACATGCCTATACGTTTACGTGCACGGGTCCCCCGAGCTTTTACACTGTTACGTGTACGCGCTTACTTGCCTGCAGGGAGTAATAAAAAAAAAAAAAAAAAAAAAAGAAAAGAAACAATGTGTAGCCGAGCAACCGGAAGATATCGCGCGTCGCGGAGGAACACACCAAACCGGTCCCCATCACGATAATTGAAAAATCCACCTGACGAAATAAATGAAAAAAAACTGCGATAGCGTCGTTGAGGGGGAGTTTGGCGACAATACCGTCTACCGCCCCTCGACGAAAGATCGCTCTTGCGCGAGGAGGAGGAGAGAGAAAACCAGCTCGGAAAGCGGGTTAAGGGAGGAGAGACAATGCAACTTTTTTTTTTTCCACCCGGAGAAAACGCTGAATTATCATTTTCCTCGGCGCGGCAATGTATAGCCGCAACTCCTCGTTGGCCAAACGAGCAGTGGTTATAAACACACGTGTGTGCAGAGCGCAGCTAAGAGTCCCACGGGAGTTTATGTGTGTATATGCGGAGGCAAAAGTATGGGTGGTGGAAAGGCCTTTAGAAGACGTGGAACGAGCGTGTATGCATATATACATACATGTACGACTGTGTGCGGCATACAAGTAGTCGACGCACCTGAAAATGTTAATTCAGACGCGCGCGGGGTGTATGATTGTTTAAACGCGCAGCGCGTGCACGGCATACCCATATACGAAAAAGAGCCTCGCGACGATGATGATGCGTGTGTGCGTGTGTACGTGGGTAAACTACATAATCGGGTTGCTGCGGGCGGTGAATGAATGGCATTGTGTATATATGTATATATATATGTATGTATATGTACGGATGAAAAGCTCGGGTGTACCTATACATATATACTGCACGTACGGTGCAGATGGGTGAAAAACGCGAAACGAGAGTTTGGGAAGGAAAAAAAGGAGGGTAGAGGGGTGAACTTTACTCCACCACCGACCTTCCTACACGTGGGAAAAAAAAAAAAAAGAAAAAATTGACGATACAGGGTGCATTCGAGCCGTAGAGTGGATTTACGCACATACGCGAAAGTATAGATATACGTATACGTGGTACAGTTGCGCGCTAATTACGCGAGGGAAAGGGGGAAGAGAGAGAGGGAGAGTAGGTATTCATTGTCTAAACGACCCTATCCTTCATTACCATCGGGGAATTTAATGCTTATGGCCGTCGTTTTGCGGGAGCGCTCCTTCTCTCATACCCATACAGGTATATGGCAGTCCCGTACGCCCCCGTACCTGTACTACTGCACACACTTTTGCAGAGGGGGGGGGCATTTACGGGAGCTCCGGCTGTCCGGCTCGTACCCGCCAGAGATGAAGCAAAAGCGAGGGAAGCTCCGCGAAGATAAAGCCGACCTATTCGCGAATAGGAGTCCATACTACATAATATATATATACATATACTACACTGGTAAAGTACCATGGCACGGCTCTCTGTGGAGCTGCGGCGATGTGGTTTGTGTTCTCCCGATGGCTGGAAAGTATAGTCGTCGGGATGGTAAATTATATTGCCCCATACTGTAGACGTCGGGGAGGGGGGGGGAGGGGCCTAATGGAGCGAGATTTCTTTTAATGCCCCTTTGCTGATGTTGCGGCGCGCAGATAGATGTATATACTTACGGAAAAGGCTATACCCCTCCGACCAGTCTGTTCGACCGCGGTCTATCTCATATATACACAAATGCGCTTAAATGGGCATCGGCGCGTTCCTCTACGGCTATATATATATACTCTCTTTCATTTGCTTGTATACATTTTACGGGAGCTACACAAACGAACGCTCTAATGGGGGTAAAGGAAGAGTTTATCGGCCAAGGGATATTGTTACGCGCTGCGTGGAGCCTTGATTTTTTTTTTGTTTTTTTGTTTCCTATACGTCGTTACGGAAACCAAGATTTTTATTTTTCTCAACAACACCAAAGTTATCTCCTCTCTTGTTTGCTAATGGTATCCATACACGTGCGTATGGGCTAAGGCTTCCTTGTTTTTTCATCGGCCAACATCGAGTCTTTTATCACCTGCACATTATGTGTATACATCACATCGCTCAATTTTATGGCGCGTATCGTTAATGGAGTTGGAGCCACATTTGGAAGCATGACCCACCGCCGCGGAGGTCCAGAGAGCCTGCAGTCCGGGAGGTCGCGTGTGGTTTAATTTTCGCTAAGTACACACGCCCCCTCCCTCCTCGGGTGCGACCGAGTGTCGTGTAATACACACCTACACGTGTACACCAAGTGGTGCACTTCTCCTTAAGTAATGGAGGCGTTGCAAGCCAAACGGATGAGAAAGAGGAAAGAAGTCGCGAAGGGGCCGGAGGATGTAAGAGGGGGAGGAAAAAAAGAATAGTTGTTTATGTAAAAGCTTGGCAGGGACGGTAAAATTGTATGTATGTTTCGAGCGGAGAGAGAAAAATAAATCTCGACAGCCTCGCCTCCAAGGGAGGACGGGGATAATATTTTCCATTCCCACCCTTAGCGGCGCGAAGTGGTCTTTTTAACGAAGAAACAAGCGTATCTATATACTTACGTTATCCCCATTAAAAGTTATCCCATATCGAATGGACGCAGTGTACGGGTATGTATATATATAGGTTTCTGCTTTTCCTCCGAAAGTTGGCTGTACGTGTCACCCGGCATCTTGGCTCTGAAAAATTCATACGTCAACTCTCCCGGTGTGTATGCGACGCGGCTTGGGGGTGGAAGGAATTTCCATAACCTTCCGGCGTATACATTCAACTCACGCGAACAAAAAACACAGGCTATAGGCGTATACAGGAGAGAGAAATTTTATTTATCAGAGGGATCCTTACTTTCCCCCCGCTCTGTTTCTCTCTCGCGCGCGGGAGTGGTGATTTTGGTTGGGGTAGGTATATGGTGGGTGAGAAAAAAAAAAAAAAAAAAAAAAAAAAAAAGAGAGAAACTCTCCTTATACATTTTATATACTTTACTCGACAAAAGTGCCAACCCACGTGTATATATATATGTATAAATGTATTCCGCAATGCCGGTGGCGTCTTAATAAATTCCCCCTCTCTCAACTCGGGGAGTGATGCATTCAGGCTCGGGTGCCCCGTGCAGTGTCCGATATTGCATCCGACGTGTGCAGATGTCTTATATATGTATATTCTCCTCCACCTCGGCTCTTTTTAAGGTAGCTTAACCAAATAAAAGCACCGCGCGGAGAAAAGAAGCTGCGAGCGGAGCAGAGGACTCCCTACCCAACATGTGCATGTATACGTATATACATATATATGTATGTGTATGTACTCCATAATAATAAACGACAACGACAACGACGACACGTCGAATGCATTGCCATTGTGCCCGCGGCTATATGGTGTGTGTGCAGTGCCGAGAGACGAGGAGGAGGAGAAGGGACATTGACGGCTCTCCTCTGTATATATATACGTATACATATCCGCGTGTAGCTGTATATATGGACTGGGCAAGGTACCGAGTTCTCCACCCCCGGCCCTATTGTCCACCCGGGAGCTCATTCTCCGAGCTAGCCGGCTAAAAGCTCTTCTATCTCGTTCGTTCGCTCGTTCGCTTTTTTTCTTCTTCTTCTTCTTCTTTTTCTTCTCCTTTTTGTAAAGAGCTGCTACTACAGCAGCTTGCCCATGCAGCTTCTAAAGTGAGCCCCGCGCGCGCTCAGCTGCACACACCCACGCGCTATAGCTATACCATATATATATATATATATATATAGCTCTGACACCTCTGGTATAACTGTATGTATACACATAGATGAAAAGGAAGGAAGAGGGAGGGTGCTGGGTAACGGTCGCACGCGGCGTGGATATACTTAATTCGTTTTCCGCTTTATTATACTTGTCCGGTGAGAAGGGAGAGAGAGCCTTTTGCTCGGCTAAATGCTCGACTGTGGCTTTTCCGAAACGTCGGGGATGTCTTTAATTGGCGCGTTTTGTGTGGACGTGTGTGTATACCTGCGTGTGTATATGTATATATTGTGGTGCAAGGTTTTTCAAAATGTGTCCTGCAAGGGAGGGACGTATACGTGCGCGCGCGAGTGTGAAAAGGATATACTATAATGTATTGTGCACTGGGGTCACATGGTCTTTTTGGAAAATTTTGCACTCTTTCTTTATATATATTATATATATATATACAATTTACCAATAGAGTCTTTGAACCATGTGGTCAATTTCTTTTGAAAATCTCCAAGTATAAAATAGAATGTGGCCCGTTACGATTCGGTTTCCGTTTTAAATGTGCGCTTCGAAATTTCAAGCGCACACGTATATATAATATGTATATGTTTTAAAGAAGGGAATGTATAGGTGTACATATATATATGTATGTAAAACCCTCGACTGTATTGGCTGGGTAATTGGGTTATCCGTCGAGTTTTAATAAAACTAAAGTGAAGCGGCGTCTATGTGTATATACATTTAATACCCGCACTCCGGAGTACGGGAGAAATGGCTGCATGGAATCGAGGGAAATGCGGCTCGAATGTATATTATATAATACAGGTACCGACTGCAGCTGTGGCGGAATTTAGTCAGCCCTTACAGATGTGTATATATATAAAAGGACGAACGACGACAATCTTTTTTTTTTCTCCATTTATTAAAAATTCATCCTTTCAATATCTATATTAATTCAAAACTAATTGTCAAGTGACGAGTGTGCACAGCACCGAGATTCGTTCGCCACTTGACCTCCTCCTCCCTCTACCCCCGGAGTCTTAAACGCGCTTCGTTTTTGTCCCACATCTCCACGGGGGTGTTACCTATTTTTTTTCTTTTTCCAATTCACGCCTCAACGAAATAAATTATACAACACGAGAGGGAAAAAAAAAACGCGTTCGCGCGAGATAAACTCATTCCGAAGCCTCCTCCTTCCCTTATATAAATATATATATGCATACATTCGCGTTCCTGCAGCTGCTCTGCAACATATAAAATGATGAAATGCAAAATTAATTAAATACCCTCCGTCTCTAGCTCGCGCGCGAAATAATTACTTTTCATTAAAATCGCGCACACGTGGACGCGAATGGAGTATGTATAATAATAATAATAGATGCGTCCATTGCTAGCACCGTTCGTTGTTTTGGCTCGTTTTTAAAGAAGTTATCTACATTATTATGGTTCAAATTTCCCATTTTGCTATCTAAGCGCGAACGCCCGCACACTCATTAATTGGCGCATTCTTATACACACCGTAAACTAATTGCCCTCCAAGCACGGGGGAGCCAATTAAACGAGAGGGGGTGGGGTGGGGTAAGAAAAGTGAATTAACCGTGCAAAGCAGAAGAGTTGTGGAATAACGAAAGGGCCCGAGGTTATATTTAACATAAATTCACGCTTCGCTCGCTGTACACCCACACACGCGCACGTATATGTATGTAAACAGAGCGGGTGCAGACGGACGTACGCCATCCGGAGGTCGGGGAGTCCTTTGAGGGTCGAAAATTCGTTGTACAAACAGGTGACCTGCTCTGGGTGTACAAAAAAAAAAAAAAGGGGGGTTGGGGGCGACCCCCCGCGTATTGTATTATTATACGTTGGTAGCCGAAAACGTGTATGTACATAACATATGGTCCAAGTAAGTATTAACGAACCGTTTGTGCATTGTGATGTTTCAGTGAAGCCAAGGATACCGCAACTGGAGTACGGTGGCGCTACGCTGCAGGGGGCGCTGACTCTGCGCGAGGGACAAGAGGCCACCGTGTCCTGCGTATCGAGATACGGCAACCCGCCGGCCCTTTTAAAATGGTAATTTAATGGCTATACATGTATACTTACGTCGGACCACTCTCTTCGCCGCCCTCGCATTCTTCCTTCTTGTTGTTAATACTTTTAACAAATCTGAACTATCTGAAGTAGCTTGTCCCTCCCTCCTCCCCCCCCCCACTCTCATGTTAAAAGGAAAGCCGGTCTATCTCTGGACCCCCCCTCGAGAGAGCGCAACAAGTGTCCCTCTTTTTCTTCTTGTCCCTCCTTCCCGCATCGCGTTGTTGTGTGTTTCTGGCCGTGGTGTTACGTCGTCGGACTCGTCTTTGGCAATAACAACAATAATAATACCTACTAGTAGAGGACGGTGTATCCCCCACGGAGAAGGTATACAATATATATATATATATATATATATATATATATATATATATATATATATATATATATATATATATTATACACGCGCCCTTTATCTCCTTTGTTAATTCCGACTACACCCGAATGACTATGTAAGCTACTGCTGCGCTTTCTCGTATACTCCAACGCGTGTCCTTTAAGAAATGCGGTGGTCACTCTGTGCCTTTTCGTAACTATTGCGTGACGCCGCAATACAAAAAATATATATATACCTATGCACTATATGGGGGCAGGAAAGTTTTAAGGGCGGATTTTTGTTTTATTATGCCGAAGTATATTCCGCGGGTATACATAGGTACGCATTTGTGTCATTTCGCGTAGCGTCTTTAAAACGTTTTGAAAGTAGTAGGGCCCTCGTAAAGATCGCGGCGAAAATATACATGGTGCCTTTGCCCCTCGGAAGAATGTAGGTACGTATAGTCTGAAACTCGTTTCGGTGTGTGCAAAGAGAGGCAGGAGTCATTAAACCGTGCCCCGATAAAAACTTTTATTGTGTTAAAATTGGTCGGATCCTTGCGCGTGTATACGCTTTCTAGCCACCGCTTTTAACGTAGAAACGGGGGATGTAGAGATTTACAGCTTGTTGTAAAAGATGTAATATAGAGTATACATGGGTATTCGTAACGCGCGTGCTTCGAAATATACGATATACCACCTCTCTCGTCCCGCGTGCTCTAAAAATCTCGAAAATCCTTCCGAGAATCCTTTTCCGCCACTATCATACGTGCATATTTATACATGTGCACCTTTATGTATAGATGGGGAAAGGTTTTTCGTCTTCCGTGCCAAATTAGCCCGTTGTGATCGACGTACATATAGGTATATATATATACAATAGCTCGAGTTTCACCTCAGCGTATATGTATATACGCTTCGTTATAGCACGAGACGCGCGCGCTATAACTATTCGTTATGCCTAATGAACGCAAATTTATTCGCCACCCACCGCGGACAAACAACATATAGATATACGTCACGTGTACATATACTTGATGTAAACCCGAGCTACCGAGAGGGAAACACCGATGTCTAATAACGCGTTTACACGTAGATATAACGAATGTTCGGGTTGACGCCCAGGAGGGAGGGGTGAAATATTAAAGCGCTTAATATTACCGATATTGCAGAGATCGTGGCGCGATGACGCATAAATTTTTAGTCAAGAAAATCCGTCAGCGCCCCGGTTATTGGGTGTTGGGCTACCGTCGCGCGGTTGTATTACTTCTTTTTTTTTTTTTTTTTTTTTCCAGAGATCTGAAGGACTCGGTGTATAGTGAAAACTTTATTTTTTCTCCCTTTCTGGACTCGACGAAAGAATCTCATAATTGACGCTTCGTGTAAGGAACACGAGGTTGGGGGCTGGAATATCTCCGTAAATCAGCCGTTTTATCTGTTTTACTTGGGCAGTACATTACGTACGAGGATCGAATTTTTCATCGTTTTCCCCCTAAGAGCCACCTTATATATACAGCGCAGGTTCGGAGAGGGGAAAGAAAAAAAAAAAAAAATGAAAGAGAACTCGGTCGCCGGGACCCGTGTCCATAACTCAATAACTCGGGGTAGCTCGGGGAGTCGCGACAATCGGAAGGGAAAGAGAGTACCGGGGAGTTGACTAGGGAAAAAAGAAAAAACATAGCGGCGGGGGAGGGAGCTGCTGTGGGGGGGGGGACAACAATAGCGCGTCGCGCAAAAAAAATGCTGCTCGTCACGACCCTATACGTACAGAGCCGATCGATTGATTCCGCTCTCCTTTCCCATCCATCAAGTGACCGGAGATAAAGATGACAAAAAAAAAAAAAAAAAAAAAAAAGAGAGAGAGAAAGAGGATAAGCCGCAAGCCACGGGGACCCGCTATAAGCTCCGTAATATCCTCTCTGCTACATGTATAACAATACACAGTGTAGGTACAATTGACGGATATCCCTTGAGGGAGCAGAGTGCGTAAAGGTACATACACACAATGGCGCGTATACCATACGTAACATATACACATTTATCCAAACATAAATTACACACGTGTAATAGACGCGAAAGGGGTAACATGTACATAATATATACATGTTATCGGCAGGATCGTCAGCAGGTAGAATTTCGTCGCGCGAGGGACCACCTATCTGCGCGTGTACGATAATAACACACACACACGCGCGCGATACGCGCTTCCATTACCTGCGTCATTATCATCGCGAGTGGGGCTATCGGAATCGGTTGCTTATATATACCCACATACAGGGGAGGGCTATATATTATAATAACATGAATATATATGTGTGTACGCACAATGGCACCGGCAGCAGCATCAGGAGCCACAAACGCCGGGTCATTTATTCATGAAACATATACGTGTATCTCTTCTCCTGCCACCCGCGCCCCCCACCCCCCTGGAACCGAACATCATCGATCACGCAGAAAGAGAGAGCCAACACAACAACAACGTCGGAGAGGCTGCGAGTGCTCTGCTCGACCGAACGAAAATAAACGATCGCGAGTATACGCTGCACTCCACACACACACACACGTCCATTAGTGCTCGCTGATTGCACTGCACACACACAGACACACTATGGGTGGTAGGGGGCCGAAAGGAGCGAGCCCGCCAGAGAGAGAGAGAGAGAGAGAACAATTGGGAAAAAAACAGAAAGAAAAAAAAAGTCCAGCCTCAATTAGCCGCGTAATTAAGCCGCGCGCGTATAATAGTTTTCACCAAAACCCCCGCTACCCCCTGATGTATATAACCCATTCCACGGGGGGCCTCCCCATCATCAACCGAGCGAGGGGGTTGGGTTTTCTCTCTCTCTTCTTGCCCGCGCTGCTCCAAATGAAAATAATGACTCTCGATTGGAGTCCTGTACCCATGTGCAGGGGCCGGCTTTGCAATTTTCCTCGTCTCTCTCTCTCTCTGTTTGACCGTATGTTCCCCCTTCGGTATATGTATACATGTATATGTATCGTTTGGTGAGCGCACATAGCGTGTAGGTACGTATATATACATACGCGGGCCACGTTACTCCATATAATCCACGGACCGTATAGGTACATGTGTATATAATATATATATACACATGAGTTAAAAGGCAAGAGGCCGTAACGTCGCAGAGGAGAATAATACAGCCACTCTGTACCTACCTACGGGCGCAAAGAAAGGAAAAAAGAAAGAAAGAAAGACCATTCTCTCTCTCTCTCTCTCTCGCTCTGCAGTGCTCTTGTGTAACGAGCGCGAGTGTACCTGTATATATATATATATGCATACAGGGCCGAGGATGGCTATCCCGCGTCTCCTGCGCGCTTTTAGTTTCACGGTCCGGCGAGTCGCCTGTTGCGGCCGTGTATAGCTGACCGCGCCTTATCTCTCTCTCTCTCTCTGCTCGCCTTGGAGAATAATTGAGAGAAGAGCGGGCAGTGGTCGAGAGCCTTAACAACCGACCGCAGATAGATAGATAGAGCGAAGTAGAACGGAGAAAAAGGGGGCGGTGGGAGGCAAGGGGGTCCACCGTACATATACACGCGTAATCACTCCCCCTAGAGAACTCGATTCTAGTCTATGTGTATCCAAATGAATTCAACGTACCCAATATATTATATACCTACCTCGCTTGTACATTTACATGTATATTATACGGTGTGTCTGTATATATATATTATGTACTCTTTTATTTATCTCGTCGTCTTTTGTGTGCGCATGGTTATACTACGTACTGTACGTACCGTTGTTGCTCCCTTTGGACTGTCATTGAGGTGATGCTATACAGTTAGCACAGCTCTCTTTTCAATGGAGAAAACTTGAGGCCTTTGTCGAACGTGATAGTTGTACTTACGCAGTCCAAGGGGAAGAGCATATACGTGTAATTTCTGGAAGGCGAGGCGCCCGCGTCAAATTTTACATTACAATAATGCTCTTCTTTCCCTCGAAATTTGTCGCTTTTCAAGGCGCCAAACAGCTTTGGTTCTTTTTTTTTTCTCCAAATGTCTCCTCGATCAATTATACATTTCCATTACTCGCGAATTTTTATAATGCATTCGGAGCCGTTGTACGTGTTATGCATATTACCGCTAATTTTCGAGCTCCTCGCACTCGAATGCGCCAAAGGAAATATCTTCCGATTCACGAATCCGAGATCCGGTAAAAAGAAGAGCGAGTATAATTACGCGCGCGAGCGAATGAAAAATCGTGCCCCCGAGGGAGGAAGGAAAAAAAAAAAAAAAGTCACGCAGCGGAGGGGGGGGGGCAAAAAGAACCAGCAGCCATACATAAAGAGGGAAAAAGAAGAAAGAGGAAAAAAATGGGGGGGTGGGGGGAGAGCCGCGAGTTTAAAATGTTTACATTCAAATTTAATGAATAGCCGCGTCGTCGCTATACGCTGCAGCTGAGTCTATTCACTTCGAAAGAGCCCCCCTTTTCCCCCATTTTTATATACATGTATATTGATACTCGCGGGCGTACTATATACATCGTTCATTAAATGCCGTTGCGCGCTCCAAGAGAGGATTTTTATCTCCATCACCGGCACAGACATCATAATCAGCACTGTATGTAGCATACACCTATACTACTGCTGCAAGAAAAATAATAATATACACCCACAAGCGTGGTATACGTGGACACACATTCGCCGAGCGTCAGCGGAGCATTTCGACCGAGACTCCCCCCCGGTATTTAGTTCCGGCATCACCGCGTCTGGTTTCGCGTGCACGTAGGTGGCATCGGTCCTCTACTTTTTTTTTTTCTTATGCATCCCAATTCCCCCCACCCTGTAATTGGTAGCCCTCTTTATTTCACCGTCCCCCGAACTTCCTCTCTGGAAGCGATTTCGAAGCCGCGCTTTGACAGAAACAGAAAAAAAAGGTCTTTTTTTCTCCCACACCCGAATATAACAGCAGATTTCACGGTTGACCGCGTTGTTTCGCGTGAAAATCGGCGGGCTTTTACGACCGACTTCTCGCCTCTGGGAACCCCCGAAATATACGCTCGCTCGAAGAAATAATAGACCGTACTTATATATACCTATACACCGAGGGACAGGTAATTAGATTCGCGCGACGCGATCGTTGCAATTTTCTGATGTCGCCTCTGGGCTTTTTCGAGTCGTCTTCCTACTCTGGATTGTGACATAGAAAAGAAAAAAGACAAAAAAAAAAAAAAAAATTACTACGTTGCAGCGTAACGGTGTGCGCGGGTTATGTGGAAAAAAGGTGCTTTTGTTAAACGACGGAGGCACGTCTGACGGCGCGCGTGTGCTTTTGAAAAAGAGAGGCCGGTACGCGAGGGCGGCGACTTTACGACTCTTCCTTTGAACCTGCCACGGACAGTTTCTTTAACCATCTTTTTTTTTCTTTTTTTTTTTTCTTTTTTTTTTTTTTTTTTTTGCATCCTGTACTGAAGAGACACTTTTTTCCGTAAATGCGTTTGTATACACCTCGTACGTTTTTTCGAGGTGTACTAATTCAGGAAAAATATTTCAATTTTTAGATAACTTTCGCTCAACTTTTTTCGTGACAAATTCCAATGCTTTTGCAAAATTTGCACACGTAAATATCACGTGGGTTTTGTAATATTAAAAAAAGAAAAATAAAAATACGTACAAAGGAACTAAAGTTAATTTAAGCATATTAATCTTTGAAAATACCATACAATACGTGTACTGAAAGAAATCTTACTTTTCACCAAAATTACATTGCTTCGAGTATAACCCTTCCAAAAAAAAAAAAGAAAAAAAAAACATCTTTCACCTTTTTCATCATTCCCCCGATTGTCTTAGGTTCATAGGCAACGACGAGATCGAACCGATGCGGGAACAGTCGAACGCAACTGAGCTGGACAACCCGAGAACCTGGGCGGCCCACAGTACGATCCGCGTTCGTGGCAACCGGGAGAACCACAACAAGCCCATACGCTGCCTCTCGGTCCACCCGACGAGCTCCCTGCCCGAGGTTGTCGAGTCTCGCTTCGACATACACTGTAAGTATACGTCATTATGTATTGTATATATTATATACCATCATCATCGACACCATCGCGTTGTATTTGCACATCCGCTGGTATAATATTATATATGTCGGTGCAAAAAAAAAAAAAAAAAAAAAAAAAAAGAAAAAGGAAATAAAACAAACAACGCCTCCGTACAAAACAGCTTTATCATCGTGCGAGTCGTGTTTGTGCAGGGGCATCGATTCCCGCACAGGAAATAGAAACCGAGAGTATACCTACGTATATAACGCGACGTACCGGGAATCGATTCGAAAGCTAACTTTTCACACGCAATCACATCTGAAATTACTCTTTCTTGCGCGTCTGCATTTTGCATCGTTGCATTATTATCATACCATCGGATAATGAATATCGAAGCTATATACACGTATTTATACACATACAGTAAGGGAACAAGCAATCACACACTTTCCCCTCCCATGTATGGGACACAATGAGCTCCCGTGTACAAATAAATGTGCTTTGGCGGGGAGTGATGAGCAACAAAAACTCACGGGCGTTGTCCATTGCGTACAGATTTCCCGGAAGTGAAGCTAGAGACGAGTCCGCGGATGCTGGTGAACGCCCTGGAGGACAGCTCGAGTTTCGTGAGTCTGCGTTGCGTGGCAGATTCGAATCCGGCGGCGAGTATCAAGTGGTTCAAGGAGTCGTCGCCGATAATGGTGTCGAACGGCAACGTCATGCCGATCGGTTACAATCGCACCCATCAGATCAACGCGACGATCGTCGAGTCCGAGGTGCGCTTCGAGCCCATCAAACGCGAGGACGCCGGCTTGTACAGCTGCAGGGCGGTCAACGTCATTGGGGAGAGCGCCCCCGCCAACTACAGGCTCGACGTGCAGTGTGAGTATACATTATAAATACATCTGTGTGCAAGGTTTTTTTTTTTTCCTTAAGTTATGCATTTACATACATCTGTCGGTAGACCGGAATTTTTTTTTTTTTTTTTTCTTATTAGAAAGCGTACGGAAAATAAATGTTGTTACTCATCGCTATTCATACCACGGGATATTAGGAAAAAATTTTTCTGACAAACAAAAGCGAGATATTTTTAATTGAATATTTAAGTACTTTAACATACTTCTGCTTTTTTTTCTTTCTTTTTAAAGTTGTTTTTTTCACGAGATAAAATTTGGGTTAAGCACCACGTTACGAGTGTAGTAATTACAAAAAGCATAAATTATAAATACTGCGTTACACTTTGAGCAAAAAAACTTTTTAAACATCCAAGTCTGAATGTATCCCTGGGTGCTCATCATTTTTGTCATTTAAAATTCTTTGGAAACATTCGTTATAATTTAAATGCACTTGTCAATGAGCTTCGAAAATGGGTTACGGTAATGACTATAGACTCTAACTAACCAACATTGTTGACCCCCCATCCGGCAATTACCGTACCGTTTGTACGCTAACCAGGGGATGTTGTCAATGGGCGGGTTTACATTTGTTGTTCCTACTTTGGATCGAAGTAAGTAAATCCTAGCACTTTTACCTCGGCTGCACGTAAAAACATGATGACAAATTGACGAAGAACAAAATTGATCAATTGAAAATTCCGTTGAATGGCATTTTGACGGAAGCTTTAAAATAACAAAGACCTTTCATTCGTCCCTTCAGCTTTCACTCGCTGTACTTCATAATTAAGAATTATGTTATATTTTTCTTTCGTTGTATGCAGTCCGCGGTAAAAAAAATACTCTATAAATTTCAATTGTTCTCTACGACTTTGGAAGCGAATAGATACGTATAATGTGGCTTTTATTCACGTCTCGATCGTAAGGAAAGTAATGCCATGCCGCAAACGTAACAAGTACTCCCGACATTGCAAATACATCCGCAGAACCGATAGTCGAGTTAAATTGAAACTGCGCGTAACAAGATGGAAAAGAATATATATATATATATATATATATATACGCGACGTTCCCGAGCTGCGAAAAGGTCCAATCCAAGCATCCAAGAGTCGACCACTCGACCCCCTCGTTACCAAAGCATTTCCATGTACACCCCGTGCAATTAAAAAGTGTCGTGATTAGTGGCGACGGAGTTTACGCGGGCCTTTACGTCGCGGACAACTTTTGAATTTCCTCGTAATTATCGTTTACGGTGAAAAGATGAGTTTGCAAAATATACTTGGAGCCTTCCAACTCGATGAAGCGGCAAAACCAAACTCGAAGCATAATATGTATACCTATGGTTTCGGACCTCCAAAGCTCGAAACAGAAACGGTCCTCCCCCACATACGTGTACATATGCTACAGAGTCTCGTTTGTCCCATCTGTGAGAACCGGCTCGATCATCTTCCTTTACATATACATTCATAAGCCATCCAGATACCGAAAGCTCAATCGAGCGCGTCATTGTCTCTCCCCCTCTCCAACGGTTCATTTGAACTTTCCCGACTCTCATCCGTACGTGTCCGCCTATTCGGTACATATACATATATATATATACGCGGACGCGTGCACGCGAGATACATACATGTATATATATATATACTTCGATGAGAAGCGGACGTTTCGCTGATTGGATTAGCCAGGCCTTTAATTCCGAATTATTCTTCCCCCGTCCCATCTTTCTCCCGTCGTCGTCTGTACGTTATATTCGAGCGCTCCTCCGTGCAGCGAAGTAGCAGAGGGAGGGAGGGGAAAAATAAAGCACTCGCAAACGACATTCAGCCCGGATTATTGCCCCCACTGCCCTATGCAGCTGTTTTCAATTTCCAACTCGAGCATCGGCTCTTTACTCCGAGGAGAGGAGGGTGATGTACAATTGCCGAGGGAGAGAGAAAAAGGGAATTAAATGCCATTCGAGTTTGCATAGCTAATTAGTTTTAACGAAGCGGGGGGGAGGGGGGAAGGAAAAAAAATAATAAGCATCACATCTTTGTTATCGCTTCACAAAAGGGAGGAGGATTCCGCGAAAGATGCAACGATAAGGCTATTTCTTTTTTTTTTTCTTTTTTTTTTTTTTTCAACCAAAAAGAGGGGGTGGGCAATGGGATATATAATTATATAATATCTTGACGCTGACGCGCGATAGCGCACAATTTATTGATGCATACCTCGGTGAGATAAAAGTAAAAATGATCCCTTTATCCAACGAGGTGGCATAATGTATAGTTACGGCGTAGCCTTAAACATGCCGGTTTTGCCGAAATAATTATCCCCCTGGCCAACCTACTTTTGACACTTTGTTTGACGAGAAGGAAAGGGACAAAAAAGGAGATTTTCATCGTCTCTACGACCCAATTACGCTCGTCCTTTCCCTCTGCGTTAACGAGTTACACTGTGCGCCGACAAGCGCTCCACGCGGCAGTGAAAGGAAAAAAAAAAAAAAAAAAAAAAAAAAAAAAAAAAAAAAAAAGAGGAGGGCGGTAATTAGTATAATCACTGTTATAAAATTAACTAGCCTCCTCTCTCTCGCTTGGCTATTTTTTTTCTTCTTCTTTCCTCTCCGTGTACCACAGCCCGTCGTCGTGATTGGCTGGTTCTCGCATGCCTTTAAATTTTCGATTTTAATGGCGAAATTGCTGCGCACAAGCGCGTGCACATCATACATACACCCCGGTGTACTCGTGTATATACGGGGCATTAGCCGCGGAGCTCGCGAAATTGAAAACAGAAACCCCCCCACTTTGCCGTCATCGTCGTCAATCAAAAATGATGAAACCACCAACTTTGAGAGCGTAATTTAACTCGGCGCTTTTCGCGCCCCCGCGTGTTTTTCGATTTTACAAATATACCCATGCATATAACAGCATACATCTATACCATCCTTCTCTGCTCCACTATAATGAAAAAGGGCATATTACATATACACACATGCGTGAAAGAGCCTCGATCCATTTTATTAATTAAATTGCGAATTATTGCATTCGTATACATTGATCCATATATTATATATGGGCACATATTCACCGGGGCGTCCCTGTATGTATATATGTATGGTCGTTCGATGGAAATCTGTTTTGCAATCAAAATTCGATTTCGGCAAAAGTGCATGAACGCGTGTTTATATACACACACCCGAATTCGAAGTTGAAATAGACGCCGTGAGGACCACCGGGTGGAGTTTTCACTCGAGCGCGCAGGGGTGGGGGGGGGGGTTGACGGATTGTTTGTTTATTTTATTTCCCAGCGTTAATTAACGCTTCGTTGTGAATCAAAATTCCGAAAATCAATCGATGCCCGTCGAGCCGCTCCAATTTGCCGGCTCCTCCCCGATGCCCTTTCTATTGTTCAATTTGAAGAGGAAAAAACAAGAAAACAAAAAATAATGGCTAACGAGGGAAACAAAAAAAAAAAAAAAAAAAAGGGTTCCTGGTGCACTATTTTTCCCAGTATAACGAAGGTGAATTGTGTGCGCAGACGGTCCCAAGCCCCGGTCGAGCGAGTCCCCCTCGGACGGGCTGTCGGCGCTGGACGTGGTCGAGGAGCAGACGTCGCTGGGGTCGAACATCGAGCCGTTCGAGTGCCCAGACTTCGAGGCGAATCCACCGGCGCAGTACCGGTGGCTGCACATACGGGGCGGCAACACCGACACCATCGACAACCGTAACCACGAGCACGCGCTGGACGGTGGGCGGAGGTTGCGCCTCGAGAACGTCGGTTGGGCGGACGAGGGCGAGTACAGGTGCGTGGCTTACAACGTGATCAACGGGGTGAGGCGAGAGATGCCGAGCGACATGAGGTTCGTGTTGCACGTCATCGGGCCACCCGAGATACAGGCGAGGCCGTCGGCAGAGACGGAGGACGGAATGTACGAGTCCATTGGCTGGACCGGGGAGCCCGTGCACAGGCTCAAGTCGAGGTTTTGCTCGAGACCGCCCCCCAAGATCGTTGCCTGGCAGTGGGGCAGCTTGCACATCAGGGCTGGTGAGTTTATCGTCCATACGTTCTCCTTTTTTTTTTTTATCCCTGCAGTTTCGAGAGTAGACAAGCACTACAGTTATGTTAATTTGACGAACTAGTTTATTGTCAATGGTTTTTACAACTATCTGCTTATACGGATTAAATTCCAAGCGAACCATTTTCAACAAGTATACTTAATTATAAAAGTTTTCAGAGCAATACCCTTAACTTTTTTTTTTTTTTCCTCCACTGAGTTAATATAAAACAAGCGAATGTACCTTTTAAGCTTTTTCCTTGCACTTTTACTTGATTTTGTGCCAAGTACAGTATTCAGTCACATGGTTCAATAATTTTCGAGGGTTTTCAATAAAACTGTATCACTTACTTATATTTTTTTTTTTTTTTTTTTTTTTTTTTTGCAAACAATATTCGAGCACCCCTGTACCATGTACTACCCCTTTCATATAAATTAATTTTGCTGAAACTCAAGTAAGCTTATACTTTTCCATTATGTAGGTCATGCTGAAAAGTTATCGAAAAAAGCAATTCTGCCAAAGTAGAAGCACTTACGTCTATAATAAAATGAAAAAAAAAAAAAAAAAAAAAAAAAAATTAGTAGGAATGATAAAAACAATCGAGAGAGGATAAGCTTCCGTGTCTTTACATAAATATCCGCATCAGCGAGCGAGGTATAAAACGGATGAAAAGAGGAGATCTTGGTTCCTCGTTAAAAATCCCTTTCAAGCTCCAATCCCCGGGACGGAAAAGCTTTTACGGAGAGCAACGCGATATTATTGAAGATCCGTCCAAAGAAGCCTGTTATACTGCCATCATTTTTTTTTTTTTTTTTTTTTTTTTTGCTTCCTTTCTTTCTCGAACAAGAGATGCAAGTGCCCCCTTCGTTTTCAACTTGACGGGCGCACGTCATAAAAATATGTGTGTGCATACGCGCCCGTATATACAGCACAGCATCTTACGGCGTGACTTTCAAAATGTGTATTATACATATGTGTGTACCCTCGTATGAAGCTTATCTCCTACTTCTCGTCCGACGCGGATGAAGCGCACATCACAGGTACAACGCACGGATTGATTTATGATTCCGTAAAAGCCGATCGATTTACAAGCCAAACGTTTTTTTACATCCCGAGTTGATGCTCTCTTATCTAATTTCATCGAAATCTCGTGACACATCGCGCGGGCGATCGGAATTTAATTGTTGATGGCTGCAACAACGCACACAATATAATATACGGTCGAGGTATGCATTGTCCGTTTTGTTCGTGTATAATATATATGCGCGCCGTGTGAAACTTTCGCTTTCCTCCATATACACGTATATACCTACAAGTCCGGAATCCAAAGATAGTTAGGGGGGGGGGGGGCATTCAAGCACCAATAAATCGGTAAAATTAAATTTATTTACAGACCACATCTGATTGATCGTACACCCGTAGCCGCATTACGAAGTTATACACACACACAAGGCGTATCCGCAAACGCATACGAGAGCGCTTAGATAAGTTTTAGTTGGCGCGCGCGAACCTTGAGCCATGTATATACGTATACAAACACACGGGGAGCCTTTCACGCGGATCTCAGAGTGCGCTTTGTATAAATCGAGCGTGAGAAAGGCACTGGGCACGTGCTTGCTTTATATTATATGTATGTATGTATCTGTTGTGCACATGCATATGGTATATATTGTGAAAATTCAGTAGTTCAGTACCCTGCATTTGCACACAAGTTAGTACGTATATTTGTATACGTATGAAATTCATATTAAAGGTGGATGTTTGCAACGCGAAACGAAAAAAAAAAAAAAAGAAAAAAAACCTAGCTTTCGTTTCATTATTCCGTTCCGTGATTTATATTATACGACGCGCGTATGTGCGTCTGTCCGCGAACTCTGTGTGTATACGAGATTGCAGGAGGAGAGTGCATTGTACGTGTACGACCTATACTTATACATATATATATATATATATATATATATATATATATATATATATATATATATATATATATACACGTACGTCGGGAGAGGGTAATGACTGACCGTTCCATTTAGCCGGGGCAACTCCCCGCGCACGCGGAGCGAAAAATTGAAACTATGAGTACACAGTTTCCGTTTTCGCATGGAAATCGCTGGTCTATAATATACGCGAGCTACTGCCGTTGCGAAATTGTCGAGCGCGCCGTTTAGCCGTACGTGTGGGAGTCCCGTAAAAAAAAAAAAAAAAAAAAAAAAAAGCTAATGCACGATGATTTGGCCGACGTCGCAGAGATGGATTTGGCTGTGGGACGTCCCGGGGGTGATTCTGTTCGTTATTTTACTCTGAATTTGATATTTATGTGTTTCGTGGTATTTTGGAATCGAGAACAAAAAATTACAAGTTATTGGATAATATAAAGATTTTTTTTACAAACCGTGTATTCCAATATACATTAAAATGTAAAAACGGAATAATTGTATTTGAAAGAAGCGTTTTAACATATTTCGAGGCTCATTTTTTCTAATTGGTAAATTAAATGCGTTATTTTAAGGGTGATCCCAATAAAAAAATCTCTTAAAGTCAGAGAACGTAACATTACCCATTTTTGTTATACCACCCGTCCAGGATTCCCCGTTAAAGAGCCCCTGGACAGATAGCCGTGAATTTTCATGTCAAGTTTGATAAAAGGTAACAGCTAACGATGAAGGGTTTATTACAGCTGTGAAAGTAACAAAAATTGATTGATCAATGCGTATTGAGTTATTGCCCTTTACATCAAAACTGTTGTCTTGGCGCTCAGCGGAATTGGTGTATACCTTATTCCTCACGAATGATGATGTTTCGATCACATTGACGCACGATAGAACCCCGAGCTTCCTAGTTTACAATAAAAAAAAAAAAAATAAATAAGTAAATTAATAAAAATTGTATTCTATGGGTCGAGAAAGATTGTTACAATCTTCACACCCATAAATAAAAAGCCATCGGTAGATGCTTGTTGGTGGAACAAAATATCCTTAAAATCCGGCTCGAAAATGGCCCACACGTAAAAATGGCCCTACAATTGAATTGCAGGCGAGAGCATAAGCCCAAAGTACGAGGCTCTGCCCCTGGAGCCGATAATCGAGAACAAAGTGGTGACGAATTGCTACTGGGCGAAGCTGGAGATCCGCGATCTGCAGACCGCGGACGCGCGCATGTACACCCTAGTCGTCGAGAGCGACAAGGGCCGGGACTCGAAGAACCTGAGGCTCGTCGTGCGCGACCACACCGAGATACGGATGGTCGCCGCTGCCGGTGCCATTGGACTCATCGTACTCATTTTCCTGGTGCTCGTGGCCATCTACACCCTGCGCTCGAGGCGCAAGCACAGGGAGTACAGGCGGGAGGACGAGGAGGAGGGCAGCGTCTCGACCACGACCATCGAAAGGAACAACGGGCAGATCAAGGCCGCCCTGCACTCATCGGTGAGTCGATTAGAGGATCAATGTTTTTTTTCTTTTTTTCTTTTTTTTTTTTTTTTTTTTTTTTTTCAATGGTGCAAGGGGTTTGCACAACATTTTCGTTCCGGTGCTCCTGCGCAAATGATAAAACATACCTCTGCTGACGAAATGCTGTCTCACATAACATATACACGTTTCACACGTGCACGTAAAAATGTGGATTTATATGTATAACAGAGAGGTGGATACGCGGCTCGCGAGATGTGCTTTTTAAATTTTCATTACGGCGCAACACCGCGGGGGCAAAGTTATATTATTCGTTATTCGGGTACGTTGGCCCCGGGAATGAAACAAAAATGTTTTGTGATTGACGCCGGGGTTATTTGACTGCCGGACAAAGTGTGGCTTTATACAGCTTTATATATGTCTTTGTTTTCGATGCGCCGAGATTTTTCTTTGCACGCGCCGTGAAAATGTATGCCTCCGAATTTTCACTCTTTCGAGCAAGTGTGGAAAAGTGAAGTGTGCACGCTCGCAAGGAAAAAATGGAGATTGAGATCCAATAAGTAGTATTTACGCAGATTTACCATTCAGTTGCTGTTGAGTAAAAATAAAAAACTTGATGAACCCGATGAAAAGTTTTTTAATTAAATTTTTTTTAGAGCCTGTTTTCTGTACTTTTTGAACGATTATTTAATCATAAGCTTGATAAAGTGCAAAAAAAACTGATTGCAAAGTGCAATTTGTTACTGCAAATGGACGCAAACGCTTTCGCCGTGTACTCGAGTAATTACCCCTCAGTTAAATATAAAATCTTTCAAGAATTAAATATTGGCCAACGATCCGCTCCTTTTTGTAAAATAAACTAAATCTAGCATGTGTTAAACAAAAACATTTTTTTTTTTTTTTTTTTTCATCTCATTTTTCTTATTAGAAATTATATTTACAACAGCAACCCCAGCCGCAGCACCAGTCCCAGCAGCATCAGCTCTCCCATCAGCAGCAACAGCAGCAGCTCCATCACCACCAGCAGTACCAACAAAACACCCTCAAGAGCATCATGGTCGGCGGTGGTATGGTCGGGGGCATAGGCATGGGCGTTGGCTATCCCCGCAAGCCCTCGGTCAGCAGTAGCATAGCCGACGACGGTCTTGCCGTTATGTACGATTACGATCAGATAGCCTGCAAGTCGCGCCAAACCATGAGCCCTGAGGCGTTGAAGGTCCGTCGTGCCCCGGCGGTCCTCCAGCCGCCCACGATCGTCTGATACCAGGAGGGCAGATTTGCCGTTTTTTATGGCGCCGAGCGCCCCGACGAACCCACCCAACTGCCGCCTAGTCCACTTTACGCGGCCACCATGGAGTTTGCCGATTGAGCTGATCATTACCGCTACGTCTGTCTATCTACATACTTAATCACTCAATTAATACGTATATACAATACACATATGCATATATACGTGTATACTTTGTGTTTGGCGTGCGAGTTTGCGGGATAATATTGTGTCCCGTAGCAGCAGGTAGCAACGGCGGTGACGTTTTTTGCGCGACGCAGTAGCACACCCTCGGATTTTTCCATCCTTTGAGTTCCTGTCCGCCCCCCATTCCCCCAACCGCAATGCGCCCGAAAGGAAAAGGGGGAGAAAAGTCGCGTCTTTATTTTCTCGCGACGGAAAAAAAGCGAAGACGCCCCTTCCTTGTTTTACCGTTTTTTATAGCGGCCAGTTCGTTATACCCCACCTCCCTCCCCTCCACGGATTTGGAGCAAAACTGGGGGGGCGAGGGGGGGGTCTTCTCCCCACGCTTGCAGCGCCCGAAGGGGAGTTTTATCGCGGCTGAGTTATGAAGCGCAATTACGAAGGACGGATTTTAGAGTCGTCGTCGCTATATTTTAAACGATGCAGGGTGCGCAGCTGCGACGCGCTTGTACATATATTTTTGTACATACATACACACGCATTCCCTATCTCTCTTTCTCTAATCTCATTACGATGTACCGTATATACTTATAGAGTTGGACTATTGAACATATATGTGAGTACCGATTTTTGAAGAAAGTTAGCGAAACTTTGAAGAAAAAAAAAAAAACCATGAAAAGAAGATTTAACGAGTCTTAATTGCTCGGGCGATTAAGACTATACGTAGAGCTTTGGGAGGATCTAATTTTTTTTGCTTCTGCGAGCCAACAACTGCCCCTGCGCGGATTGAGATTTCGCAGCTTAAAGTTATATACACACGTATTGTCCCCCGATGTGTTCAGAGTATAAATTAAAACTATCCGTGTCTCCGACGACACCTTTTCAAACTGCAGGTCGCGTTTCTCGTAAATTTCGTCAAAACGCGCGAGAATGTGTGTGTGTATATATATATACATATATACGCGCGCGATAAATCAGAGAAGAGGGACGAAAAATGAGGGAAAAAGAGACAAGGAAAGGCGCAACAATAAATCCACGCCGCGGAGCGCAACGTTTGTTGTCTCCTTGTTTTTTTTCGCTCCGACTTATACACCTATAAGGTACGAAAAAAAAAAAGAAAAATTGTTATACCTATAGAGTAAAAGTCGCGCGGGTATACCTAGGTTTGAAAGGAAGGAGTAAAAAAATTCGGCGGAAAAAAAGGAGAGGAGGTGCAGGGGAGCAATTGTTGTCCGAGGAATCCTTTCCTGACGGATGCGCGCCGCGCGAGCTTGGAATACCCGAGTCTCCTTATCGAGATGCGGGGCTCGTGCGTTCCTTCGTTTTTTTTTTTTTTTTTTTCGGAGGAAAAACTCCGCGGTGGAAATCCCTTAGCCTCTCCGCGCTATACTGTCGCGGAGTTTCTCTTCTTGGCGGCAGTGCGCCTAAAACGCTGCCGATCGAGGACACGATTTTTCTTCCCCCTCCCATGCGAGTGAATTTTGAATCTTGTTTTCGCTCCTTTTTTTATTTTTTATATCATTTTAGATGGTTTATAACATGGTTTGCGAGTCGGAGTGTCATGCGAGCACGTGTTTTCAGAAACTTTCCCGTTGTATATTGATATAACTATATTGCGTTGTTTGTATCATATTGAATAAACAAATAAATATATATATGTATATGATTACTGTATCTGTACCCTCTAGATGGATAATTGAATTTTTAAATGTTTATGCATACGAGGCGCAAAAAAAAAATTTATCCTACCAAACCGAGGAAGAAACCTCTATTATATACACGATTTACATAATTATATTACTATCAATTATTGATTAATGCGTAAGCTTTAAATTTATCTAATCGAAACGTCGATTGAGTGATCGATGAACGTAAAAAAAGAAGAAAAAAAACCAATTAGAGTCTAAATGTAATTCAATGCTCTGTTGTAATTGTATGGATTCAAAGTTAATAAATCGTATCAATAAACATTACTCTGTTTGGAGCTGTAGTGGGCTTTGAATAGGAATTTTTTTTTTTTTTCGATTTTTTCGACAGTAAAGTAAATAATGCGAGCGTAAGATGTTTCCAAAGAGATAATTGTAGTTAAGTATCTTTAATTAATGTTAAGACAGCGTATCGAGAAATTCGTCGATAAAAAGTGTATCTCGTATTATCTTCTGTTCATAATACCTATTGTCTCTGTCAAAGTAAAAAGTACAGGAATAGCGAGTAAAGATCAATTTTTATGTGAGTACTTAAAAAAATAATAAAAAAAAAAAAAAAAAAACATTAAAAAATTTATTCGTACAGCGAGATTTTACGTATATATGAATATACATGTGATTTATTTATTATTAAAAAAAAAAAAATTGTTGTATTTTTGACTGATTCCCAGAAATAAAACAATATTAATCACCTAATTGGAGTAGTATTTTAACCTTCCATTTTTCAAACTACTAGCGTTCTATTTTGCAATTTAAATAATAACTAACAAAAAACTAAACGAATTACTTTGGTCTCGAGTGCTCATGATATTTATGACAATCAAAACGCGAGAAAAATTAAACAGTCATGCACTTGACCTCATCAGTATGTTTGTATCTACAGCAAGTAAAGTAAGTAAGAGACACCCTGAACAAACGACATGCTGTTGCCATCTGTTACTCCAAAATACAACCTCTACAGCTCAAGTGCACGTGCGAATGAGAAAGAGAGAGAGAAAAGAGAAAACAGCAGCAGCAGTTGCAGAAGAGGGGGGAAACTGACAACATGACAAGTGTTCGGATTTTCGGCGCATCCCTCGACTGCTGCAGTCCGTCAATTTAAACCTTTGATGTTTTAATATTATTGTTATCCCTGTGCGTATTTTTAATTAAACTCTCCATCAGCAAAATGACGTACCTGAGCTCATGGGAGGAGTTCGAAAAGTGCGCCGAAAGGTTATATTTGCAAGACCCGATGAAGGTAAATTTTCCGGAACAGCTGCGTCGTACAACCTGTTACTTGCGCTTGCTTATTGTCTGATGATTTTGTTTCATTACGATATTGTTTTCATGTGCAGACCAGGTACACGATGAAGTACTGCCATCAAAAAGGCGTGCTATGTCTCAAGTTTACGGATGACCGAACGGTGAGGAAACACTTTTCTCGCATCCTAACCTCAATGCGTAGTTGTGTTGTGATATTTGAATAAAAAGCGTGTCTTGGACATTAAAATTTTACTCATACCATTTCCTTCTGATTTAACCGATTGTGGCGATTAGTGAAAAATGTTGTTTCTTTTTAGATACTTGTTGTGTACTATCTTGTTGTTTTGAAATTATTCAGTATCTTAACAATGAAAGATTAACTATACTCATTTTCCATTGCAGTGCTTACAGTACAAGACTGAAATAGCCCAAGATGTCAAGAAGATGGAGAAATTTATAAAGAATCTTATGAGACATATGGCATCAAAGGACAACTAGACTTTCAAGTGTATCACTATCAGGATATTGAAATTATCAACTTTTCACGTGTGATGGAAAGTTGTGAACTACAATTACTGCCTCTTCATAAAAAGTGTAAAATTTACACTGTAAAAAGGCTGAGGCTCTGGTGCCCAGTGATGATAAACATGACACTGGCATATTTTTACAGTTTACAATGGTCAATCCAGCACTGTTCTTACAGTGCCCTTAAGACAACATTATTTTTTTGTAGCCACTATTAAATTATAAACATTTTAATAACTATTGTAATTGAAGAAAGTTATTATTTGGCAGCAACATTTGTTTTCCATTGTTTCATGGAGTAAGAGTACAAATGATTATGATTTAAATGTTTAATATTATTAATTGTAGCAAGTTGCTTCAATCACTTAAGTTTGCTTGTTTGTACATTATGATTAAGCATGTAATTGAAAATCAAGTTGAGTTTATTATGACTGAGAGCATTTCTTGTAAAACAAACATTACAACTACCAAGTAGCTCATCAATTTTGATATAATGTACTTTGTATGTTAAATTCTTGATTAAAAATTAGATCTTTGTCAACATTAAAAAAGAAGTATTTCTACATTATTGGAAAAAAAATTTACGTATAGAAAGTAATTACTAGTGGTTACTGTAAAATGTCAATATTACTAACAGGTAACACATAAATCTAGTTTTACTACCGTAATAAGGATGTAACATATGTCTTTATACAGAGTTTGTACGTTAACATAATAATAAAACTTTTGTGGGAGTACATACATTTTTTTTGTTTATTTCAAAGTGTAAAAATATTTACTTTAAAACGAAATGTACTTGCAATCTAATATGCAGTGTACTAAATGCATCTATCCTTAGAAAATTTACTATGTTTTGTGTTCCATACAAATGTCAATCAATAATAAGTATAATTAGTTCAATTTTTGCCAATTCCACTTGTTTTCTTACTATAAATAGTACGCCTTTTTTTTATCTTACTTTGAGAATTAAACAATTTCAAAACTGAGATGGAGACTTTCTGTTCCAACAATTTATTGTAAAAAAGCTCAAAGAACTCACGAGATTCAAAAATTGTTATCCTATCTTATTAACATGCACATTCACAATAAATTTAATGTACCTATATCATTCTTACGTTTTACTGTACAATAATTAGTATTTACATCATAAGTTATACATCTATCACGGTTCACTTGCTTTTAAAAGAGATTGCACACTTAGTCTCATCAAAATAATCCATGATGGCAAAGAAATGCAGCCTTTGACACCAGTTGGCCAGCTTAGAAACGATTCAACAGGCCAGAGGTAGCCAGTGGGAAAAATAACAACAGGTTCACTTCTATAAGAGAACACAAGGATCGTTGTAAAGATTCCCTGCAGTAGAGAATGTAAACTACAATTAGTTTTGTGGGATTAAAATTGTTGAAGGAGTAAGTACAAGATCCATTTAAGAGCCTAGCTCAAAGATTATAGGAGCTCTAAACAGCTATAAGTGTAGATGTACATTTAAATGGAATAAATTTCAAAGTTTGACCTTAAAAAAATCTAATGAATATCAACTTACGTTTAAAATACGAATGCCATATGTCAGAGACATTTTTAACTTCATTCTCGATGTTGATCTAGCGCTTACTGAAATTAAAGAAAGAAACAAACAGTTTTGCTGGTACAAGCAGCCATTTAGTATTCACTACTCACATTTCTCTTTGATGATGTCTTGTAATTTGTTACATTTTCTTTGGATTTTTGCATACTTGGAAAATTCATCGACCATTGATAAGCTGCTCATATCTTTTCTCAAAGAAATCAATTCTTTTTTCATCTCTTGATCTTCATCCGTCTCTTTGCAACACCATCCTGTGATCTAAATTATGTGTAACAAAAATTATCATGATCATAAAGATTGTTTAAAAAGTACATGCAAACTTACGAATTTGATGATAAATGCAGCAAACGGATCTATTAAACAGCTGACAGTTGCCAGAAGGAATAAGATAAGCATTTTCTTTTAAAAAGTTCATACAATAATGGATAATGACTTTACTCAGCAATAATATCCACAATTTTTTTTGCTAAAAGGTTAAATGTTTAATTCTTTTTCATCAATGTTTGTTGACAATGGCATACACTTTGGATCTGACGAAAAGTATTCACAATGACGTGTTTTCTTTTGTTAAAACTGTAACATCAATGAACATTTTAAACGCATAAAAGTCACTGCGTTAAATCCAAAAAACAAACTAAAATAAAATGACTAAGCTTAGTTAATTTGCATCGTCTTCATGCATTAGCGCCTTTAGCGGGCGATTATGGTCTCGAGTCTCGACTGTCTCGAGCTGTGACTCGCCACTCTAAAAGTTGGGTTATTTGTTTATTTATACCACTAGAAAATACATTGCAAACTTGCAAATGGCATAGAATAAGTCAACTTTTGATTGCATATGTACATAATTAGTTGCGGCTGGTTTGTAATTAAT